>NW_024412436.1:7728916-8065817 GCF_014898765.1 Herpailurus yagouaroundi | reverse complement strand
GTCGGTGGCTATATGTGAGCCCTCCAAATGACACAGATTTTGCAGGAGACAGGAACTGGGAAGAAACGGAACTGATGCAGCATTACCTATCATCATGGTAATGTGGCCCCAGGTAACACTGTCCTCTGTGATGTGCAACTGACAGTTCTTGGGGAGTAGATTTTGGCCTGTGCACCATTGATCTCAAGGAATCTGCAGAAAATCAGAATAGAATTTTCAAGGGCTGCAGGGGACCTTGGTGATCCTGCAGTTTATCACTCCTTTCTCACCCTTGGGCAAAGGGGAAGACCAATCCTCATTGTTTTCCCAAGCCAAACTTGAACACTTACAGTTTTCGTTTTGTTCCGTTTAGTTCAGTTTAGTTTAGTTACTTTGATAGAGTGAGAGGGGCAGAGAGAGGGAGAGAGAGAGAATCCCAAGCAGGCTCCACACTGACAGTTGCAGAGCCCGATGCGAGGTTCAAACTCACAAACTGTGAGATCATGACCTGAGCTGAAACCAAGAGTCAGGTGCTTAACGGACTGAGCCACCCAGGAGCCCCAGACAGTTACAGTTTTCAAACTAAATGATGTCTCCATTTCTAGGTAGCATCTCATTTTTCTCTCTGCCTCTTTCCTTCAAACACGCATGATCCCACAGCCGTAAGACATTCAATCCAGGAAGATTCCACACACAGTGCTGAAAATGTTCAGCCTTTTCTGGTGTGGAGGAGATTTGAGACCTCAGCTTTGATGGTGTGTATTCTGTGAGCTCTGTCACAGTTCAGTCCTCATCTAAGCAGCTACCAGTTCCAGCAGATTCCAGAGGCACCAGCCCGCCTACCCCCACTGTCAGCCCCCACATCCCGGGCCTCAGGTGCTTTTCGGGTCACATTAAAGTTGAAATTCAGGATTCCTGGGTTGAAATGATTTTTTTTTTTTGACTTGCTTATTAAAAGAGCTTGTAGACCTAGGTGTTTAGATGGAAAATATTTGTTCCTTTGGCAAAAATCTCTTTTGACCTTTGCAAATCCCCAGCTTAATCAGCTAGTCATTGCCACGAGCCTGCTGCTTCTTATAATGTATGCAACACAGAGGAATATTCATTCAGTTCATCGGTGTGCATGACAGAAAGCGCCCTGAGGCCGACTTCAGATGCTACTGCACCCTGATGAATATGACAATGAGAATTAAACCAACGTCTGGCCCTCGCCCTGGTGAAAGAATGAATTTTGTGTTCATTTTGCAGCTTCAAAGCGTTCATTATAGACCTAGTTGAGCACGCTAATTTTCTCTCTTGTCGCCCATATAGGCTTGAGAACAAAAATAGCTTCCTCTATATGAAGAAACAAGATTGTGGCCTTAATAACCCAGTATGAGGTCTGCTGCGGCTGTTTGGATAAGACACGCTCTTGTGCTCTTGCACAAAGCCAAAAATGTTGTCTATTCACCTGCTTTACGAATGGGTTTATTTTTGTGTCTTACAGAAGTTTTTTGATCTGGAGAGAGAGAATGTTTGTGCTACAAAAGAACAAAAAGATCACGCCTTTCCTAAGTTAAATCGCAACAAGTACATGGTGACAGACGGCGCAGCTTATATCGGTAGGTGTCAGCCTCCTCAGGGGACAGTGCGGGTCAGTGGCGGTCCGACTGTGCTTTTCCGTACCCCATGGGGCCCTGGAGGAAACAGGAGGGTGAGGGCCAAGAGCTCTTGAACCGAACATCTCCTCTAGGGCTTGGTTCAAGCACGAGGACACCACAGAAGATGTTTTTTGTAAGTGTTTTCGGAAATTCTTTGGTCTCCTTGCCTCATTTGATAGGTGAGGAGGCAAATGGCTCATCAAAAGTGAGTCCTGGTGGTCGAATGAGCACAGGGGTCCCTTCCCACCCACCTACCACAGCCAGCCTGTCGTGAGTTACAGCAGCAGACGTGGTGGCCGCTCAGTGCCAAAATGAGCACTTCTTTGGGCAGCAGTCCCACCCCTGCCACTTTATAAATGTCTATCCCTGGAGAATTTACTTAAGCTGTCTACACCTCAGTTTTCTCATCTGTAAAATGGGGCTAATAATAGTTTCTACCTCATTCCGTGAAATTGAAGTGGAATGGATATCTGCAAAGCGCCTTGCACATTTAAAACCGCTGGCACTCAGATAATACCTGATTCGTGTATTTTTTATTTTTATTTATAAAATGTTTATTTATTTATTTTGAGAGAGAGAGGATGAGAGCACGAGCAGGGGAGGGGTAGAGAGAGGGAGAGAGAGAGAATCCCAAGCAGGCTCTGTGCTGTCAGTGCACCTCCTCATGTGCACAGGGCTTGACCCCACGAACTGTGAGAACTGAGCTGAAATCAAGAGTTGGACGCTTAACCGACTAAACCCCGCAGGCACCCTAGTTTTTATTTGTAAGGTAATTTCACAACCCAGATGCAGAAATCATACCTCCTGGTGGAATTGTTTACTCGTGTGTCGGATCTGTTCTCCTTTCCTACAGTGTGGGTGAGTCCAGGGTAACCCCTTAATTGGTACCATCAACTGCAGAGTGGAAATTATTATCTATAAAAGAAGGTACATAAATCACAAAACAGCAGCGTGGCTATTACTGTAAAGATGAAGTGGCAGTCTCCAAATAGAAAAGAAAAACGTGTGTGGAATGAAAGAATATGGAATATGGGTGTTCCCCCATTCACTGAGTGAGTGGAATATGCCCTTTGTGCTTTGTAAACCACTTTATCTCATTTGCTTTTTTTTTTTTTTTTTAGTGTTTATTTATTTTTGGAACAAGCAGGGGAGGGGCAGAGAAAGGGGGGAACAGGAGGATCTGAAGCGGGCTCAGCTATCAGCACAGAGCCCAGCACGGGGCTCCAACTCACCAACTGTGAGATCCTGACCTGAGCCAAGGTCAGATGCTTAACCAACTTAAGGGCCACCCAGGCGCCCCTATCTCATTTGCTGATAGGGAGGGTGGCCTTTATCGCCTACAGTTTAGAAATGAGGACCATAAGACAGGAATTGACTTAAACATGCAGATGTGAAGAAGAGCGAGTTCTAGGATCCACGGCACCCAGAGCCCCACCCCCACCCTGGAACCAGAGGAAGACACTGCCATCAGCCACTGGACAGTTAGTTACTCCATCCTACCTTCTAGAAAGGTGTTCTTTTTCCATTTCGAATAGTTATGTGTCCACATTAGGAGAAGAGAGGATTGGAATTTTTTTAAATGTCTATTATTCAAGCTGTTTTAGGATATGAGAATGTTACTTTATTCATGCTGTCCCTCTCAGTGGCTGAAGATGTAATAGTTTGGATTTTCCCATGTCCATCAGCTTAAGGAGAGTAGAATGAATCAGCTTCTTTTTAAGCAAGTGACAAAAACGAACTCAAAATCATTTCATCAAAACTGGGAATTTCAGGCTCAATAATTGGAAAATACAGGGATGGATCAGGTTTCAGGCACAGTTGGATTAGGAACTCAGATCTGGATATTTTACCTGTGGGGCTTACTTAAAGTGCCATGTGTACTTGGAGCAGTTATGTGGCACCTGTGTCCTAAAGTTCTCTGTTTGAATTCAAGCACTGGCACTGGAAGCTGGAAGATGATGGAAAGTCACGTGATCTCTCTGAGCCTCTGTGTGCCTCTGTTTTCTTATCTATAAAATAGGGATAATAGCATCTACCCTTTGGTGGTGATAGAAGGATTAAATGAGATAATATATGAAAACCTCCAAACACTGTCTCGCATCTGTCTAAATCCTTAGTAAATATGGATTTCTGGCTCTCTCTTCTTCTTCCCATAGAATACATTTTTGTTTGTTTGTTTGAGAGAGAGAGTGTGCATGCAAGCAGGGGAGAGGGGCAAAGGGAGAGGAAGAGAGAGGGCCTTAAGAGGAAGAGAGAATCCTCAACACAGGGCTCCATCCCATGAACTGCGAGATCAGGACCTAAGCCAAAGTCAAGATGCTCAACCTACTGAGCCACCCAGGTAACTTCCTCCATATATTACATTTTTTTAAAGTAGACTTTCATTATTTAGAGCAGTTAGGTTCACAGCAAAATCGAGCAGAAAATACAGAATTCTCACATCCTTCTGCCCCCCACAACACATACACACAGCCTGCCCCATTGTCAACATCCCCCACCAAAGTGGTACATTTGTTTATAACATACATTATACGTCGGACCTACATTAACACATCAGCATCACCCAACGTCCATTGTTGACATTAGGGTTCTCTCTTGATGCCATTCATCCTATGGGTCCTGACAAATGTGTAATATATAGAGTAGCTTCACTGTCCCAAGAATTCTCTGTGCTCCACCTACTCATCCTTCCCTCCCCGTAACTCCTGACAACCACTGATCTTTTTACAGTCTTCAGAGTTTCAGCTTCTCCAAAATATCATGTAGTCAAAAATCATAGTAGGTAGCCTTTTCAGATTGGCTTCTTCTACTTAGTAAAGAGAGAATCCCAAGCAGGCTCCCCACTGTCAGTACGGAGCCCCACGTGGGGCTGGAACCCACGAACCATGAGATCATGAGCTGAGCCGAAGTCAGACACTTAACTGACAGAGCCACCCAGGTGCCCCAAACTTCCTCTGTATCTTTTAACGGCTCGATAGCTTATTTTTTTAGCACTGAATAGTATTCCGTTGTCTGGATCTGCCACAGTTCTTTTATCCACTCACCTACCCGTTCACCTTCAGGACGTCTTGGCTGCTTCCAGGTTTTGGCAATTATGAATAAAGCTGCTGTAAACATCCGCACGTAGGTTTTGTGTGGACATGTGTTCAACCCTGTTGGGTAATACCAAGGAGCGTGATTGCAGGATTGTATGGTAAGATTATGTTTAGTGTTGCGAGAAACTGCCTGTCTCCCCAGGTGGCTCTGCCATTTTGAGTTCCCGGCAGCGGTGAGCTTTCCGGTCTCCCAAAGTGGCGCTACAGTTGTCAGTTCCCAGCAGCGGTGAGCGAGAGTTCCTATTGGTCCACATTCTTACCAGCGTTTCGTGTTGTCCAAGTTCCAGATGTGGGCCCTTCTGATACGTGTGTAGTGTAGCTAATGATTGCTTTTAGTTTGCATTTCCTTCATAATATGATGTGGAGCATCTCTTTATATGCTTACCTTGTCATCTGAGTATCTTCTTTGATGAGGTCGTTGGCCCATTTTTTAATCATATTTTTCATTTTCTTTCTTATTTCTTATTTCATTTTCTTTCTTTTTTCATTTTCTTCTTTTTCTTACTTTTTCATTTTCTTATTTTTCATTTTCTTTCTTATGAGAACCTGTATTACGAGTTCTTTGTATAATTATAACAATCTTTTATCAGATGCATCTTTTGCAAATATTTTCTCCCACCCTGTGCGTTATCCCTTCATTCTCTTGACAGTGTCTTTCACGGAGTAAACTTCTTAACTTGAAATGCAGTTCAGCTTATCAATGATTTCTTTCCTGGATCGTGCCTTCAGTGTCGCATCTAAAAACTCACCACTGAACCCAAATTCATCTAGATCTTCTTATTCGTTATCTTCCAGGAGTTTCATAATTTTGCATCTCACATTTAGGTCTGTGACCCATTTTGAGTTAACTTTTGTGAAAGGGTCAGTGTCTAGAATTCACTTTCCACAGGCCCATGTCCAGTTATTCTGGCAAACATTTCTATTTGTTGAAAAGGCTACTTTTGCTCCCTTGATTGCCTTTGCTCCTCTCTCACGATCAGCTGACTTATTTACGTGGGTCTATTTCTGGAGCCCTATTATAATTCAATTTTAAATGAGTTCATTTTACACACAGCAGTTGAGCGAAACATTAATTCCCTAGAGCAAAGCATAGTTATTGTATAAAAATATTTAAAGAGCATCCGGAGAGAAAATTCATTGATAATGTAAATAATGATCAGCATGTTCTGGAAATCTCTTAAGTCGTCACTCAGACACCTGCTGAGAATGCGAAATTAAGAAAAACCCACACTAATCCTTGCATGGAATTATAGCTCATTAAATCTTTGCAGGACTTTCAGAAGATTCCCCAAATGGTGTCCTCTCTCTAACCTTGAATTCTGTAGACTGTATTTGAGTCTAGTTTGGCAAATTTGTCCAGAAGTTGGTCTGAATTGTTTGAGAGCTGATGGAGTGGTATGTTAGGTGAAGGCACTCAGAAATCGTGTCGAAGGCCCATACACCTTCCCAGTGAGCTTGTCTAAACGCTTATCTATACCCTCGTCTATACCTGGGGATGACACTACAGTTCTCCTGCATTCTGGAGGCGGAAATGGCAGTCTCAGGCCTGGGTGCAACAGTGTCCCAGAAAATATTGGAGCACATCCATGATTCTGAAGTTTAGCCAAACCATGAGGAAGTGAAAGGTGGGAAATGGTCACACTGGTGGAGGACGTCCTCTGTAGACCTTGGCAAAGCTGCCTCAGGCTGCAGTTCCTGAGAAGAACCTCAGGAAAGCTTTGGAGGATCAAAGGTGCAGGATCTTGGCTCCATCACTGTGCTGAAGGGAAAAGCTGAATCTCACAGAATAAGCCTCCAAAATCTTGTCACTTCTCCCCCACCTTGTCTTCCCCTCTCCTCACATTTCCACGTCTGTGCTCTTCAGAGAGCATGGTCCACAAATGAGTGGAGTTCAGTGTGGTCCAAGGCTCCAGCTGAGCAGCTGATGCTGAAGTCCCCAGGGAAGATGCACAGTTGGCCTTTAGGCTTGGAGGTGACATGGAACAGAAGTTAAGGGTGGGCTGTGGGGTCAGAGCTGACTTTGAAACTCGGCTCTGGTATTTTTTTCACTCCTGTCTCGGACAAATTACCTAACCTTTCTGCGCCTTAATTTCCTCGTCAGTACAATGGACTTTGTATTATCACCTCATAGGATTGCAGTGAATATTGAAGGAGATAATGTATTGATGTAATGAATTCACTTCCTGGCGCTCAGCTGTAGGCACGAGACTTTAGGGTCTTATCCACAAGCCCTTCCGTTGATGGAATGGATAGAAGGCACTGCCTGCCAGCGGGCTCCAAAATAACTCTTAACCTGCAGCAGCTACTAATCCCCAGTCTAAGAAGTCCAAGCCTGTATTTAGCTGGCGCTGAGCATTGGCACAGAGCCTCTGAGCGTGGCCATGTGTCTGAGAGCACGTGGTCAGAAACACACCACTGGCAAAGAGACTCCCACTCAGTATTGTGAACCATTCGGCAGACAGTTCACTAATTTATAACAGTAAAAATTCATCCACAGTTAGGTCTATCATGAAGCTATCGATAGTGTCGGTGTGGTGTTTGGGGGTATGGCAGGGAGACAGTATGAGATGGAGGACAGAGATAGAAAAGAAAAGGAACAGTTCTTTCTCTATGCTGATAATATTTGATTTAGGGACCTGGTATTAGGCCCTGAGGAATAAACTCATGAGAGACAGGGAAACAGCCTCCTCTGGTGCCATATGGAAAAAGTGTGGGGACTCCAGAGAGCAGCAGGGGGCCCACAGGATGAGCGTTGTGAAGGAACACCTATCAGCTCTCTGTGGATGTTTCTTCCCCCACAGATGGCTGCCAGGCCAGCCTTGGGTCAAGGGTGCCTACTGTCTTATTCAGCAAATATCCCTGCAGCTGTGGCTGAAGAGCTGCTGAGGGACTGGAGATCAAGCTCTACACTTAAAAAGCCTTCAGTTTTCTTTATGAAAACAGCTCTGGACCAAAGAGGAGCACAGATTCGGGAGCTTAGACCAGACTCAGGCTGGTGGTAATTTCTGAAATCATTTTGTCAGTCTTGATGCAGCTAAATCTTCGTTAGTGAGGACACTGCTTCATTTATTGTATTATACATTGTGGAGATCTGGGCCCATCACTGATTAGCCATGTGACAGGAAAATCTGTTCACCTCTTTGAGCCTCAGGCTTCTCATCTGTGGAGTAGGCGTAAATCCTACCGACTCTGTGAGATAATGGGTACAAATGCCAAGCCTAGCACTTTGCTCATATTAGGCACTTAATAAAGGAGAGCTCTTCTCCCTCTCTAAGGCCCCTATATCGTGACTTTATCCCTAACTCTTCCACCTCATGCTCCAAGATCCTGATCATATTTTTGTCCACATCCCTTTGGGGGTGTGGCTTTCTAATTTCCAAAGCAATGAGTTTCTGTACATCCGTCAATTGCCATTTGTGTAGTAAAGAATTTAACCTTACCCTCAATAAAATGTTTTCCTGACTCATCCAGCCAGAGTTAGAAATTCCTTTTCTCTTACCCTTGTGGCATTGTATACCTACATCTCTTTATATTATAATCATTGTGTTTCCTTCCTGGACCCCTTGAAGTCAGGGACTGTCATATTCTGGTTTATATCATGGTCCCTAAGAAATGGTCAGAAGAAATAACATGGCCCCATGTACCTGGTAGACATTGGACACTCAGTAAATGTGCATTTATTGGTACTGTTCTCCTGCTAGAACCCTCTCCCTGCTGGATGGCAAGACAGGAGATTCATATGGCACTCTGGGGTCGTCTTGTCTTTTATCTACTCTCGCCTAGAAGATGAACTACATGTGAGTGACGTAGATTCAATTAGTCCCTTCTTGGACAGATTCCAGCCTTACTACCTGCTATGGGCTGAACCGTGTCCTCCCCAAATCCATATGTTGGAAGTCCCAGTACCTCAGAATATGACCTTATTTGGAGACAGGATCTCTACAGAGGTAATAATCAAGTTAGAATGGGGTCATCGGAATGGGCCCTGATCTGATTTGACTGGTGCCCTCATAGACAAGGGACATTTGGACACAGAGACAGACATGCACAGAGGGAAGAGAAGGTGAAGACACACAGGGGAGAAACTGGCCATGTAGAAGCCCAGAGGAGCAGCCTGGAACAGATTCTCCGTCCAGGCCCTCAGAAGGAACCAGCCCTGTCAACACACTGGTTTTGGACTTTTAGCCTCCAGAACTATTAGGCAACAAATTGCGGTCATGTAAGCCACCAAATCTGTGGAACTTTGTTACAGCAGACCTAGCAAACTAATCCACCAAGTATCACCAGACAGTCGTGCTGGGAAGCCTACCGTCATCACAACTGCCTCCATGCCTGGGCCAAGGAGCCAGATCCTGGACCCAGGAAATGATTTACAGCCCAGGCAAGGAGGGCTTTGTGTATCCAGATAGGAACGGGTTCTCCTTCTCTGCCTTCAGCTTTTTCTTCAATATGCAAGCTTCTGGGCACTGTAATTAGAATCCCTCATTTGTACATGTGGATTAGATGTCGTCTCTTTGAGAAGGTAGTAATTGTTCACAGGCTTTTTGAGTGTATTCCTATATATTTTCAATATTGCTGTATTTAGTGTGTCTTGTGAATGTCAATAAGAAATAACATTTACAAAAAAAAAAAAACCCCAGCAGATTCCTTGTTTTGAGTTTCAAGTTGAGCAAAGCTGAAGAAAATGCCAAAATAATATGCAAATATTAATATGCCATATGTAAGGCCTCTTGGAGTTTTTTTGTTTTTTGTTTTTTTTTGAGCTGTCAACACAATTCAGTCTCCTTGTCATTATTTTTTTTTAATAGAGTCTGTTGTGTGTTTCATTGAATGCGGAATGTTCCCCAGTGATCTTAACGCCGTGCCACTGTCTCCTTTGTCTGTTCGCAGGCAATTTTGACTGGGTAGGGAACGATTTTACCCAGAACGCTGGCACGGGCCTCGTTATCAACCAGGCAGATGTGAGGAACAACAGGAGCATCATTAAGCAGCTTAAGGATGTGTTTGAGCGGGACTGGTACTCGCCCTACGCCAGGACCTTGCAGCCGACCAAACAGCCTAACTGTTCCAGCCTGTTCAGACTCAAACCCGCCTCAAACAAAAGTGCCACGTATGGTACCAGCACCAAGGACCCCGCCAGCGTATAATGTGAAGGGACTGCCGGGACAGCTCGTGTTTCCTATTTCTATATAAAGGACTTGAGGAGAGAAAACCAATTTAATATGTCTTTTTTTAGGGAAAAAAGCACACTCACAAAGAAATATTCTCCGAACGCCATGTAATATCTTATCTAACAATATCTTAGCGGCGTGTACACTAAGTGTAGGATTTTTTTGTACCTGTGACTCCTGACAGAGAATGTCCTTTCAGCTTGGAAGTTAGTTTTTACGTTTGCATACAGATTTTAAGACTTTGATGCCTCTTCCTTCCTAGTTTTAGAACTTTTTCTGCTGCCCTACCTGTTCCATTCTTACGAAGCTTAGCATGAGGGAAACGCTTTCACACCCTTCTTAGCGAGGTGAGTGAGGCTTTCACCCCAGCCGAGAGACCGATCGAGCCAAGTATTCGCTCTGTAAACCGTCTCCAAGACCTGTACAGTCGTCTGAGCATGAACAGCTGACATCTCATGCCAGCCTCAGCGCTCTTGAAAAGCACCCTTTCGCCTCCTTGTTCATCTTCTTCTGATACCACTCCATTTATTTCGTATCATTTTCTCCTTGCAGAAAATGTTCTTATTAGCGGCGCCCCTGTCTTCGCCTCGATGTGAGTTCCGAGTCTGACGGCATCTTTTGGAAATGTAGGGATTCCTCAGAGGGGATACCAAATGGAGATGGCAGTCTTTAATTTTCACCTTTCAACCACATTTCCCCCTGAAATTGGTAGTTTAAAACCACAGCCAGCAATATGTATCTTTTCTCTCAAGCTCAGAAAAATTATGTAGCTGCCTGCTAATATCCAGCAAGCTATTAAGTCTGCATTATGAGAATAAAAGTAGTTTTTCACATTTTTGTTTAGCTTCTGGTATTATAAAGGAAAGATCTCTATGCATCTGTGGACTTTAATTTCTTCAGAATCATTCATTATGCTGTTAAGGGTATGCCAGCAAAGCTTTATAGAGCTATTTAATATACCAAATGCTTTTCAGAGAAATGCAATTTAAATACTGTGCTTAACATATTTTACTAAGAAACAAAAATATTGGATTATTGTTCTAGAATGTCGTTGTGTGTTGCTGTTTTATATCTATACAATATATAACCCTATATTCATGGAGACTGTTGCCACACTAGAGACAGGCATGGCCTCTTTGGAGCTCAGAGCAGGTGGCCATCAGGAAGCCAGTCTTAAGCTTGCTCCTGACTCTCTAGGACCTGGGACAGAGTCCTGCACTCCTTGGCCTCGTGTTTCTATTGGTAACGTAGGGACAGTAATACTCACCTACCTCGCGTGGATGTTGTCACGGTAGGAAATATTTATAACTTGTTTTGAAATCAAAAGAACCTATATAAATGCTAAGCATTGTGATGTATAATCTTTTTCTCGAAATAATCTTTGTGGTATCCTGATACAATCCATACCAGGTTCTCCCAGAGAACCTACAAGGGAAAACAAATCCATAGCCTCCAGCTGCAAATGTGGGTGAACACAGTAACTCAAAAACCCCGCTGGAGATTAGGATTGTCATCATCATTTTGATGGCGCATTTTGTCGGGTCACTTCGGCATAAATAACATCCACACGAAGCCAGACATTGTGCTGGGGATCGTTCTTTAGGACCGGCATATACGTGTGTTTTCAGAGCAGGGAAGAACAATCTCTATTATTTTGTGTATCCAGAGACTTGCTTTCTATTTCACCAGGTAGAGTCATGGAAGAACCTATGAATCTCATCCAGTGGGTTTGATTGGTTGTGGAGGGGCCATTGTTTGTCAGCTAGTGGTCACGTAGTTCCTTTCTTGTTGCTCCCAAGATAGGCTTTACTGGATATTTGGCCAGTCAGTGAAGAGAGCTGGGAGAGAGCGCACGATTCTTAACAAAATTTTTCACCAATAATGGCCGGGCCATAAGATTCTAAATATTGACCGTATACCCAGTCCTTATTTGAGTAGGTGGCTAGCCTGCCAATCATCTCAGTAAAATAAAGGTGGCTTCGGAGATTATTTTAAAAAGGAAGAAAAAAGAACAAGCAAAGAGTAGGCATGGAGACAAACATACCAAGTTCCATTCTGGGCAAAGAAAAGCAACCGGGGCTAGGTTTGAAAAGGGCCTCCAAGGGGAGAGGTGTGGCTGCCTCCTTGTTGGTTCTCAAGTATCACCCGGAATGGGAGTCACAGCTGTGGGACAAGCGTTGGCTTGGCGTAATGGGGCCCCTATCATTGTCCCTCACTTCCACATGTGATGGGAGAGAATGGCATCCTTTATAAAATGGCCACCATTGCCATTTCCCTCTGAGCCCATCGATACAGTGGCACCAGGAACTGTGTCCCGGGACTTTGTGCCACCAGCACCAGCAGCAGCAGAGCCCCTCCCTGGCCCAGCGGTCTACCCCCTCAGCCAGGTCGCCGACTTCAGGAGGCAGCACTGGCCTCCAGGCAGCCAGGAAAACAGCCCCTGAACAGAGAGTGTCATAAATTGGCCCATGTCTCCTAAGAGAACATTTAATTTGGCAGAACTTTCTTTTGCATTTGGATGCTTTATCTGCCCTCCTAAAAGTGGCCTTCCTCTCTTTCCGACTCTGTGTCTGTGCAAGACACAACTTCTTTCTATCCCACACCCTCCCCAACACACTCTCCACTAGTTATTTCCCAGGAGAAAAAGCAAAGCATAACAAAAACACTTTAATTCGAGACAATCTGACAGATGTCCTTGCCAGAAATTCGGAGGAACCTAACCTCCAGTTTCTTTTCCTCCATAAATATTCCAGGAGTTATTTCCCAAAGGGGAAAAAGAATGCAAACACCATTCAAGACCGTAGTTTAGATTCCTGTGCCACTTACAGCAACCTAGTGCCTTATTTATTCTCAAGCATTGATTTTAAACGGTGATTCACTCTGTGAGAACACTTACGCTTACCGCGTGGTCCAGTAAGAACGTCTCGTGGGTCTTCCGGTCAAAAACACGTGTCAGTGTCATCAGCTTTCATGTAGCCTGCTCTCCTCCTAAGCCACCCAGTGCTGACCACCCCCAAGTCATTGACACACACCGTCAAACATCAGCACTGTTGGCCTCCTCTGTGCTGTCACTGGCCTCCAGTGCATCCGCTAACTGAATCACAGCTTATCAAACCACCGGAGAGGAAGTGGAATCTTCTGGATCATATCCACGCTCTGTGAATGCCACACTTTAAGTACCTGAAAATGACAGGAGCGAGGCACACTGAAAATGTCCCCACTTTAAAGGACCTCGTAAAGAGATGCTGGCAGACTTCAAAGTCCCGTGGAACATAGAATGGAAACTAGTATCTAAAAGTCAAAGCAGCCCCAGTAAAAGAAACAAAAGAGCTGTGAACACTGTGTCTGTGCAGATCTGGGCACCTTTTTCTATTCGGGCTGTATCTGTTTTATTGTTTGTCTCACTTCTCAAGTGGCTCTTGGTGAGACGGGTGTGATCACGTTGTTGGTTGATCTCGCCCTTAGAAAACTGTGTTTTGTCACTGCAGTTGCTGGTCTGTTCAAAGTGCCTCGCTGAACCTGGGACTGACAGAAGCCCATTTCCCACCAGCCTGTGGCTATTTTCAAGTGACTGATTCATTCTGAGTTCTCTGTTTGTTTTTAGAAACTTCTATTGAACTAAATTCCAGGGAAAAACAAAACAAAATAAAAAGACTATAAGAATTTCTCGATAAGATCAGACCCAGGGTCCGTCTGTCTCAGGAATTCTACCCCAGAATCTGCCTTTTTTTCATATGTATAATCACTTGTGTGACTTTCTCTGTCCAGAATTCATCCCATTATCATCAACACTTAAGGGATGTAAAAAGCTGCCTTCACTTGTGATGGAACAGTTACCTTCTGCAATGAAAGAGACTTTGCTATCGGTTATTCAGACTCGGTCCCTAATGAACAGCCCCAAACATTGTGGACGAATGTTCAATTCTTTGGATTTCTGTACTTATTCTCAATGAACTGGTGCACTTTATTATAAGCCTTTTGAAGGAGAGATTCATATAATGTCCATTTGGCCTAAGGTACAGTGGATAAATGAATCCATAGTCAGCATTTTTCCATTTGCTATGATTTAGCTTTTTTTTTTCCTTTTTCTTTTTTATGCTGATAACCAAATAGCTATTCATCATTTTTACCTTATTGATTTAAATTGACAGAGGATTTTTAATAGCCCTGAAGTCAACCCCAGTTCATTGTCTGCCTTTCTCGTTTGAGAGAATTCTCATCGGTGGCTGAATTATGAAGATATTGCTTTTATGGTGACTAGATAGGTATTCTTTAGAAGCTTCTTGAAGTAGTAAAAACCAAACTTTCTTATTTTTGACCCATCAGCAAGCAGTCTGGTACTTACAGAGTTCTAAAAAAGGTCACCGACCATGTCCGCTTCCTTTGGCAATTTGCTGGAAAGAAATGGGAGACTTAGTAGGCTATTCTGCATTTTCTTCTGTTATGTTCAACTACTAAACTTCTGATTCTGTTACAAAGGATATCTTGGATTTTTAATGTTTCTTTATGTAAATAGGACAAAGTTGTACCTGGACATATCTATACTATTAACCTTAAGATCCCTAAATAAATCGGTGTGATAAAGGGCTGAATTTGGGGGCAATCATTAAAATTCTCAAGCTTTTCATATAACCAAATGCTCGATTTTTTTCATAAGTAAATAGTATATGGTCTTTTCCTTCTGTGAGATGAGGCATTTGTTTTTCTCCTCAGCTTCCAGACTGTACACTCTCTCCCCGTGACAGAACAGATATGTGTGGATACAAGTCTCACGTACTTCCCCACCCACCACACTCTGTTCCTTCCAAGCTTCTACCCATAATCAAATACACCTGGTGTCTGCTCAACAGACCCAGACTGAATCTCAGGTCTGGAGGATTCCTTGAAAGCCATCCAAACCAACTCCTCCAAATGTACAAATTCTCTTCCTGTGTGGCCACTCAGAAGTTGAGGGCCTACTCACGCCAACACATTGGGAGTGGTTACTACAGTTCCTTTCACAAGACCCACACAGAGTGCAGTGTTACTGATTTGCTAGAGTAACTTGGATTTGAGATGCTTTATCTCTGAAAGAAAGTACACAGTGGGTACCCCTTTTGTAGACAGAGAAATTCTGAAGAAGCATACTTTTTTAAAGCTGTCATTTGAGAGTTTAACAAAGGCTTAGTAAAGCCAACTTGATGAATCTGCAATAGTCAATTATGATTTGATTTTATCAGCAGTTTCTGAATCCTGAAATTGCATGCTTAAAAAATAAATCTGCCTAACGTTCTAATAAGAGACAATTGTGCATGGAGCCAATTAAGTCATAGGAAGGGTGAAGATTATTGATGATTTATTTTTATTTCATAGAAAAATTAGTAAGGAAAAAATTCTCCTTGGACAAAATCTGGCTATCAAACCTGCTCCTTCTGACCTCAGACATGCTGAAAATTTTCAATTCCATTATGGACTCTCCTGTCTTCCATGGGTGAAATAATCTTAGGAATGGTCGAGAAATTCTGCACTCTTGGTAAGACAGAAACATGGACAGACCTGGTTTCTTTTTTTTTTTTTTTAATTTTTTTTAATGTTTATTTATTTTTGAAAGACAGAGAGAGACAGAGCACAAGCAGAAGAGGGGCAGACACACACACACACACACGCACACACACACACACACACACACACACACACACACACAGAATCTGAAGCAGGCTCCAGGCTCTGAGCTGTCAGCACAGAGCCCAATGCAGGGCTCAAACTCATGGACCGCAAGATCATGACCTGAGCTGAAGTTGGACACTGAACCGACTGAGCCGCACCTTGACCTGGTTTCTAATTTAGAGTTTCCTCACAGAAGTATTCAACAGATCTTGGGAGTATGACCTCAATTTCCAGGATTAAAAATATTGAAATTTTATGTGACTGTCCAATATTAATGGGGAAAGAAGATCTTTAAAGACAACTCAGAAAATATGATCCAACAGCATTCATATGATTCAGAGTTTAATCTACAATTTCACTTACTTTTCCTTAAAAGTGGAGATTATCTGCCCTTTAGAAAGTATACATTATTAAAGGTAATGTTCTCCCCCAAAAAATGTAATAAGAGAAAGGCAAGGTTATAGTTTCAGGGAAGTTATGACATTGGTAGAGCACTTGATGGCTCGGAGCCTGGAGCCTGTTTCCGATTCTGTGTCTCCCTCTCTCTCTGCCCCTCCCCCGTTCATGCTCTGTCTCTCTCTGTCCCAAAAATAAATAAACATTGAAAAAAAAAAATTAAAAAAAAAAAAAAAAGAAAAAAAAGAAAATCCTTCATAAGAAAGTGTCAGGGAGGAAAAAAAAAAAGCTCTTTTGTCCCCAGCAATAAAGCTGTGTTTATCCATATTTTCTGGGTGGATCTATAGCTTTCCTAGAGTCCTGGGCAGACCATATCCATAGCTCCCCTATGAGCAGAAGCACGTTTCTGTCACATGAACACTCCACATTGGCCACAGCCAACTGTACCGTGACTCAAAGAAATCCAGTTACAGGCTAGGGAGTGGACTAGGAAGAGAGATGTACCTAGCAGATGGCACCTGGCCCTACCAACCACAGCTCTCCTTTAGGGAGTCTGAATATGAGATATACAAAGGAAATGGGTAGCAGTAAAATCAGCCAAAATAGAGAAGAGTGAAGTCATTCTAGTGATGCCACCTTAGACCAGTAACAGCAATGCTTCAGGTGAAACACTCAAGAGTTCTTGTTGACTCACTGCATCTGCTCTCAGGTTACTGGAGTAATGACTGATCCTTGAACAGTGAGGCTGGACTTTGTAGTTACTGGGTTGCTTTCTTATCTTTTATACTTTCTTGTGTATCGACACAAATAAACTCACATTAATTGAGATAACCTGACTGCACGTCTGTTCCTTGCCATCCTGAGGGGCCTAACACACTTCCTAAAGTTACAGCTATCCCAAGGATAATATCCTGAAGAAATAACAGAAGGGCTGTGGTAACTGTGTCGTGATTAGATGCAGACCCACACTGGTGATCTCCACAGTAAACCCCCCAGATCCACTCTGTAAGTTTCTACATCAAATTGGTTGTTGCCAAATATCCTGGACTTATAAAGACGATTTGGAAGCATTGAGGACACAGATGAAAAATCCATTCAGGAGATGAGTATACCACAGACACAGGGTTTGTTAGAGCTGGAAGAAAAATTAGGACTCTTGAAGCCCAAAAACATCTTTTTTTAAATATATGAGGAAAATGAGGTGCAGAACACACACACGGAGCTAACTAGAGGCAGATGTGTTATAAATATAGAAATTGTTTTTAAATACATAGTATGATTGACTTAATAAATGCAAAAATTGCTAATAACATGCTGAATATTTGGAGCAAGTGGAAGTTTACAGAGATTTGTGGATGATGGTAGTCACACTACCCCTAAGCAGAAGACGGGCCTTCACAACGCCATGACAGGGATCAGAGGAAGCGGGGCAGGGTAAAGGCATATTCAGCCTGGCATCTCTTCCTACTAAATTTGGGTAGGGATTTATAATATCAGAAGAAGGTCAACAGTTGTGTGTAGTAAGCCCATTGTGGACACTTGTTCAAAAGTTAAAAGAATGCCATAAAAACTACCATTTAATTTATGGATTGAAAACAAAGTTCTTATTTTGAAGTTTGTCACTCAGCCAGTCAGCCTGTAGTCATCTATATGAAAAGGATGCATGAGATAGATTCTTTAAGTCTAACGTCTGCTGACAGTCAAGTCTTGCTAGTTGTTGGTATGGTCGTGTAATCAGGGAAGCCTAATCACGTTGTGCCACAGTGTGATGCTCGGTTGCATGCGTCAATTTAGCTGGGTGACGGCCCCCATGTGTTCAGTAAACACTAACCTAGGAGTTGTTGAGGAGATATTTTGTAGATATGATTAAAGTCTACCGATGGTTTTGTTTAAGTAAGGACGATTGTTTCATATCATCTGGCTGGGCCTGATTCAGTCAGGTAGAGAGGCCACAGGAGCAGAACTAAAGGTGTCCTAATGGGAAGAAATTCCACCTGTGCACTGCAGCACCAGCTCCTACCCAAGTTCCTGCAGCCTGTTCCACAGCCTGCCCTGGGGATTTCAGCCTTGCCTAGTCAGCCCCACTAAAGATAGGCCAGTCCTTTGCAATAAGTCAATCTCTCTCTCTCTCTCTCTCTCTCTCTCTCTCTCTCCCCCCACCCCACCTAACCAGTGTGTACCCTATTTGCTCTATTTTTATGGTAGAACTCAGACTGATAAGCATGGTGATAATCCCAAAATTTTAGTGGCTTAAAACCACAGAGGTTTTGTTATTATTATTTGCACACTTTTTTTATTTGAGTAGAGTTGACACACAAGGTTACATTAGTTTCAGGTATACAACTTAGTGATTTGACAAGGTTATACGTCATGCTGTGTTCACCACAGGTATAGCTACCATCTGTCCCATTACATCTATCACCTCACATCTGTCAGAATAGCTGAAATATAAGAAACAAGTGTTGGTGAGAATGTGGAGATAAAGGAACCCTCTTGCATATTGCTGAGAATGCAAACTGGTGCGGCCAGTATGGAAAATAGTATGAAGTTTTCTCAAAAAATTAAAAATGGAAATGCCATATGATCCCATAATTCCACTATTGGATATTTATCCAGGGAAAACAAAAACACTAACTCAAAAAGATATGTGCATTTCTATATTTATCACAGCATTATTTACAATAGCTAAGATGTGGAAGCAGCCTAAGTGTCCATCAATAGAGGAATGAATAAGGAAAATGTGGTATACACATGATGGAATGTTACACAGCCATAAAAAGGATGAGATCATGCCATTTGCAACAACCCACATGGACCTAGGCCACTCAGGGACCCAAGTTGACAAAGCCAATATTGGTGGTCACTGTATCAGATCCCTGGAGGGTCTTACATCAGCAAGCAATTAAATTCTGGCCAGGAAGTAACACATGCCCTTTTTCTCACAATATAATGGCCACAACTTGTCACATAATCTCAACCAGTCTAATGCTAAGAAGTTCAATCCTATCGTATTTCTGGAATGGTGGAGAGTCCAAAATATTTAGTGAATAGTATTAATGACTAACATAGTTAATTAGAAACATACCAACTTATCGATAAGCTTCTCATTTACACTGAGGACAAATTTATGAGAATAAAAATTAAGGAATATTTAAGAATATAAAGAATACAAGAGTTCTAGGATCAGAATGACTCTCTAAGAAAGGATGAATGGAAACAAAACAGAATACCTTAACCTTCGGTGTTGGTGATGTTAAAAGAAAAAAATCGACCCTGAAAACTTTACTCAGAGATGTCAACAAACTGACTTCATGCTTACACAAAGGCAAAAATAATCATGGATGTAAGGGATTCAAATTGCTTTCTTTTATGTGGTCATGGCTTCTAGATATCTATGTAGGTGAACTTCATTGTCAACATCTAAGATAACAGGTAAATAAAAGCATAACTAAAGAGAAGCATGTTCTCAATTGAGCTTTGTGAGTATCTCCAAAGTCTTCTGATACAAGGATCCTCAGTTGATGTGTGTGTGGCAGCTCCCTTTACTGTGTAGGTTGGCTGCTCACTAACTTTTGTCTCATTTTCTTCATGAAATAAAACCATCTATTTTTTAAATATGTGTTTCCCTCCTTTTTTAAACAAATAATGTATCCTAAACATATATTACCAATTCTCTTAAAATTATATCCCAGGAAGCAAAGGGCCTTTCATCAGGATGTCATATATTGCCTACGAAACTTATAGTTTATTCCAATTCATCCAGGTTTTAAGAGATAAAAATGCAACAAAATGTATTCATTTTATGTGTGAAATAACACATATGGGAGAACCATTCAATGTAACTAACATTTCTGAAACACCAATTCTCTGCAGTACTGGAGTTGGTGCTATGGAACAGATGAGTTCATAACAGAACAATGAGTGTGCTTGTCCTCAAAGGAGCTTATAATCCAATATGGAAAGCATACCCAAACATGGGATCCCTCCAGTTGGAGCAAATAATTCTCTAACATTTGCCTACCACAGTGTAGTTAAAAATAATCCAATCCAGAATAATGTTTCCCCAAAGACCCAGGAAAGAATAGAACAGTGAGGGGACATGAAGTGTGTCAAAGCTGACCCACTCACTTACATGGACACATTCCTTTCCATAAACCCAGCTATATGTGCCCCACAACCATCTCACTTGCCTCCACTGTCATGAGCCAAGGCACACTAGGGATTATGTGGTGGGAGCAGTCCACCCTACATCCTTACATTGTATACAATAGGGAACCTTTTTTATTGAAAATGTAAAACAGAGAATACCTAAAATCATCTGCTTTTTAGTATGATAATCGCTATTAGAAATTTTTAACAATGTCAATGACAGAATACTCCTGTTCAGGGAAAAAAAATTTTTTTGTTGGTCTAAATTTTAGCCAAGTGACTACATCTAGAAGGGACAGCTTCCACTGCCCTGCCCTTGGTATATACAATACTGTTCATGGGTGATGCTCTTTTTCAGTTTCTGGTAAAGGGTAAAAACAATGAGCACTAATTGTCACCAATCCCAAGCAAAATCTGTGTTTATTCATTTATTCAACAAATATCTAACAATCCTGTATTGTTTCCAAGTTCTGTGTTGATTGCTAGCCATACCAAGATGAATAAGATAGTTTCTGCTCTTGGGACCTCAGAGTTTAGGGGGAAAAAAGAAAGAAAAAATTGAAATGTTATATTTAAAACTTAAAGAATACTTTGCTTCCTACCGTGAGAGAATAGGTAGTACTGATCAATCCATTTGCAGAAAACAACTAGAAAAGCTGGAAAAAGATTAAATACTACATTTGTTTGAATGCATCAGAGATACACCAAGACAGGGAGGAAAACCGCATGATCAAAATCTGAGAGAGAAAACCAACAGATATGAGTTAAGAATTTGCAGGCACTTTTCTTCAGAGGAATCTGCTGATTCTAAAAGCACGGATGCTGATCAGAGTTTTCAATGGACTCAAGGGACTAGAAATACAATACTGGAAATCAGATTCACCAAGTGAGATGGGCTCTTACAAGCTGCAGTCTTACAGTTGGGATTCTGAAGGATAATACACAAAGAGTAAAGATGAACTGGAAAGAGACCAGCCCTATCATAAGACTTCCAGTGGTCCCTATCTCTGAAATCAGATGGTTTGGTGTTGTGATTCCTTCCAGCTTCGCCACTTACATTTTCAAAACCAATGAAAGATATGAACCCATAGATTCAAAAATTCTCATGAGTCCCAAGGAAAATGAATACAAAGAAAGCCACTCCTAGTGAAACAGCTAACTACCAACACAAATTAGACAGATTTTTTTGAAAAATACATATTACCTTTAAAGAAGTAACAAGAATAATGGCTGAGTTCTCAACAAACAACAGATTCCAGAAGACAGTGGAGTGAGTAATAACTTCAAAGTGCTTAAATAAACGTCACCCTGAATTCTTTACACGGGAAAAAATATTCTCCAAAGATTATGAGGAAGTTAATTTTCAGGCAAAGAAAACTTAAGGTTTTGTCACTCACCAAAAGAAACACTAAAGGTTCTTCCTCATTCAGAAGGCAATGAACCAAGATGGAAGCCTTGAGATTCAAGACAGAATGAAAATTAACAGAAAGAGTTGGTATGTGGACACATTTAAACAATTGGACTGTGTAAGTAAATATTTATTTCTTATAGCAATACAACCTGGTGAGCATGGGGAAGTGAGAAGTAAATAAAGTTCAACTGTCCTAAGGGCCTTGCGTTATCCAGGAAGGAATGAAGGCATTTATTTATTTCAGATCTTAGTAAATCAAGAATGTACATTATAATCTAGAGGGTAATCATTAAATGAGTAATCAAATGATATATGGCCAATAAGCTAGTAAATGGGAGGGAGGCAGATTAAAAAATAATTAATTCACTAGAAGGCAAGAAGACAGACAAAGGAACACAGCAGAGTGCAGACAAATAGAAAGTGATAACAAGATATGTTTAAACCAAATTTACTCATAATGACCTCAATTTAATTTTCCTATTTTTTTTTTCACCGTGATAAGTGTCCTCTTTAATCCCTATCCCCTATCGCCCCCATCCCCATACCCACCTTCTCTCTGGTAATCATCGGTTTGTTCTCTACAGTTAAGAGTCTGTTTCTTGGTTTGAGTCTCTCTTTTTTTCCTGCTTTGCTCATTTGTTTTGTTTCTTAAACTCCACATATGAGTGAAATCATATGGTCTTTCTCTAACTTATTTCAGTTAGCGTTATACTGTCTAGCTCCACCCATGTTGTTGCAAATGGCAAGATTTCATTCTTTTTTATGGTCAAATCATATTCCATTGTATGTTGTGGAATATAATATACCACACCTTCTTTATTAGTGGACACTTGAGCTTCTTCCACAGTTTGGCTATTGTAAATAAGGTTTCAATAATCATAGAGGTGCGTGTATCCCTATGAATTAAAGAACAAGGTGGGAGAATCCACCATACTAGATATCAAGACATTATAAAGCTACAAAGTTAAGATAAAGTGGTATTGGTGCAAGAATGAACAAATAAAAAATGAATAGACAAATGCAACACAACAAAAAAATCAAGGAAGAGACCCATGCATGTATACACAATTGTTTTACAACAAAGGAAGCACTGCAAAGAAAAAATTTACTTTTCAATAAAAGATGCCAATATTAAGAAAAAACAAAAAAGGAAGGAAAGAAAATTGACCCGTACCCCACAGTATACGAAAAATCAATTACAGGTGCATGGTGAATCTAAATGTAAAAAGCAAAACAATGAAGTTTCTAGAAAATAATATAGGAGGACATCTTCATGTACTTAGAACAGGGAAAGATTTCTTGCACAGAACATATAAACCACTCAAGGAACCATGTGAAGGAAGTTACATGTTAAATTGAGCGACACTAAAATTAAGAAATTCCATTTGTCAAATTACACCATTGAGAGAATTAAAAAAAAAAAAAAAAAAAACAAGCCACGGAATGGGAAAAGCTATATACGAAGAATAAGCATCAGAAAAGGTGATATGCAATTAGCCAATAAATATATGAAAAGGTGCTCATCTCTTTAATAAATGGACAATGCAAATTAAAACCACATTTAAATACATGACATCTACCAAATTGGCTAAAATTTAAAAAACTGACAACACTAGCTTTGGTGAGACTGTGGAGCACCCAGAACTTTCCTACGCTGCTAAGAAGAGTGTAAATTGTTACAACCACTCTGGTAAACTGTCCTTATCTTTTAAGCTGAACACACACATTCCTATCACCTAGTAATGTTATTCTTAGGTGTAAAAGCAATGGTTCTATATGAACACAACAATTGAAAGAACAACACTATTCATAATAGCCAAAAAAAAAAAAAAACCCAAAAACAAAAACAAAAAACAAAACCATCCACAGTAGGATGGATAAATTTGGATGTGTTCATACATAGAAGTACTAAAAAGTAATGAGAATGAATGAACTAACTACAGCTACATTAACACCATGGTTGAATCTCACATAGTGATGACCAAAAAAGCCAGAAATACACACAAAAAATACTTATATTATGTGTCCATTGACCTGAAGTTCAAAACTCAGCAAAAAGAACCTGCTGTCGTTAGGATGGTGGTCACCTTTGGTTGGGTAGTGAGCCAGAGAGCATGAGGGAGGGTTCCAGGGGGCTCAGACCACCTGGTGTTGTGTGACAGATCAGAATTTGAAGTCAGGGTTTCCTGTCTCCCCAACTTGCACTTTCTTGTTTTAGGAACCTACCTGGTCTAACACTGCCTAGCATGGCACCAATTTATTCTAATGATGTTCCCGAAATATTTGCCTTAAATTGATATATAAATATAGGATAATTCACAAGTACCCTCTTAATATACTCATTTGTCAACTCTAAGCACCATTAGGTTCTCTCAACCAATGAAGGCTAATTTATTTTATGTGAATTTGAAAAAGTATGATATAAAATATAAAGTCTTTATCAACAACCAAATTATAGAAAGAGACCAAATGTCCATCAACTGATGAGTGGATAAAGAAGATATATATATATGTGTGTGTGTGTGTATATATATATATATATATATATATATATATGTGTGTGTGTGTATATATATATATATGTGTGTGTATATATATATATATATATATATATATATATATATAATGGAATACTACTCAGTGATGAAAAAGAATGAAATCTTGTGTGGATGGAACTAGAGTGTATTATGCTAAGTGAAGTAAGTCAGTCAGAGACAGACAAATATCATATGACTTCACTCATATGTGGAATTTAACTCATATGCGGATGAACATAGGGGAAGGGAAGGAAAAATAAGATAAAAACACAGAGGGAGGCGAACCATTAAGAGACTCTTAAATACAGAGAACAAACTGAGGGTTGCTGGAGGGGAGCAGTGGGGGTTGGATTAAATGGGTGATGGGCATTAAGGAGAGTACTTGTTGGGATGAGTCCTGGATGTCATATGTAAGAGGTGAATCACTGGGTTCTACTGACACCAAGACTACACTGTATGATAACTAACTTGAATTTGAATTTATATATATATATATATATATATATATATATATATATATATAGTCTTACTTTATACAAGTGGCAGGCCGACTTCTAAAATGGCAGATGATCTCATGTCCCAGTATTCACACTTGTACATTTAATGAAGCAAGCTGTCCTGTCAGCAGACAGGTCTACATGGCAAGCACTTGAGGGCTGAGGGCAGCCCCTTCAACCAACAGTCAACAAGGAGCTGATACCCTCAGTCCAACTAAACCCCAGCAACAACCTCACACATGAGCAGATTCTTCCCCAGTCTCGCCTGGGAGAGACCCCCAGCCTAAACCTATAGCAGCCCTGTGAAATGCCCTGAAGCAGAGGGCTCAGCTCAACTGTGCTCGGATCCCTGACCTATAAGGACCTTGACATAATAAATGTGTGTTGTTTTAAGCCACTACATTTTGGGTTGATCTGTGACACAGTAAGAGATAACTAATAGAGTACACAGCTGAAATAATACAAAGTCTCCACCTTCTGCCCTCCTGCTGCGCCAATCCTTTTTTTCGTTGCAAGAACCATAATTACAAAGTTCAAGGCTCAGTGAATTTTGATCTGTTTATCCTTTTGCCTCATGGAATTACATGGAGAACAGGCTCACATGTGGAGGACTCTGATTCTTTTTTTCCTTTAATTTTAATTCCAGTTAGTTAACATATAGTATTATATTAGTTTCAGGTATACAATCTAGTGATTCAACAATTCCATACATCAACCGGTACTCATCAGGACAAGTGCCTTCCTTAATCCCCATCACCTATTTCACCCATCCTCCTACCCCCTTCCTCTGGTGACCATCAGTATGTCATCTATAGTTAAGAGTCTGTTTCTTGGCTTGCCTATCTCTCTTTTTTCCCCTTTTCTCATTTGTTTTGTTTCTTAAACTCACATATGGATGAAATCTGACTGACTTATTTTGCTCAGCATAATAGTCTCTAGCTCCACCCACGTTGTTGCAAAAGGCAAGATTTCATTCTTTTTGTGGCTGAATAATATTCCATTGTATATACATACAATGTATATCCATTTATCTATTAACAGACACTTGGGCTGCTTCCATAGTTTGGCTAATATAAACAAATATTGCTATAAACATAGGGGTGAATGTATCCCTTTGATTTAGCATTTTTGTATTCTCTGGGTAAAAATTCAGTAGTGTGATTCCTGGATGGTAGGGTAGTTCTATTTTTAACTTTCTGAGGAACTCTCATACTGTTTTCCACAGTGGCTACACCAATTCGCATTCCCATCAACAGTTCAAGAGGGTTTCCCTTTCCCCACATCCTCATCAACACTTGTTTCTTGTGTTTCTTATTTTAGCCATTCTGACAGGTTTGAGGTAAATCTCATTGTAGTTTTGATTTGCGTTTCCCTGATAAATGAGGATGAGCATCTTCTCATGTGTCTGTTGGCCATAGGGATGTCTTCTTCGAAGAAATATCTGTTCATGTCTTCTGCTCATTTTTTAATTGGATTATTTGGTTTTTTGGGTGTTACATTTTATAAATTCTTTATAGATTTTGGATACTAACCCTTTATCAGATATGTCATTTGCAAATATCTTCTCCCATTCCTTGAGTTGCCTTTAGTTTTGTTGATTGTTTCCTTCACTATGCAGAAACTCATTGTTTTGATGTAGTCCCAATAGCTTATTCTTGCTTTTATTTCTTTTGCTTCACAGGACATATCTAGAAAGAAGGTGCTATGACCAATGTCAGAGAAATTATTGCCTGTGTTCTATTCTAAAATTATTGTGATTTCAGGTCTCACATTTAGATGTTTTTTTAAAGTTTATTTATTTATTCTTGAGAGAGAGAGAGAGAGAGAGAGAGAGAGAGAGAGAGAGAGAGAATGACCAAGCATGAGCAGTGGAGAGGCAGAGAGAAAATGACCAAGCATGAGCAGTGGAGAGGCAGAGAGAGAGGGAGAGAGAATCCCAAGCAGACTCTACACTGTCAACACAGAGCCTGACACAGGGCTCAAACTCATGAACCAGTGAGCTCATGACCTGAGCCAAAACCAAGAATCAGGCACTTAGCCAACTGAACCACCCAGGTGCTCCTCACATTTAGGTTTTTTAATCGATTTTGAATTTATTTTTGTGTATGGTATAAGAAAGTGGTCCGGCTTCATTCTTTTGCAAGTAGCTGTCCAGTTTTCTCTGTTGAAGACATTGTCTTCTCCCTATTGGATATTCTTTCCTGCTTTGCCAAGGATTAATTTACCATATAATTGAGGGTTTATTTCTGGATTTTCTATTCTGTTCCGTTGATCTATATGTCTATTTTTATGCCAATATCATATCGTTTTGCCTACTATGACTTTGTAATATAACTTGAAGTCCAGAATTGTGATGCCTCCAGCTTTGCTTTTCTTTTTCAAGATTTCTTTGGGTATTTAAGGTCTTTTGAGGTTCCATACAAATTTTATGATTGTTTGTTCTAGCTGTAAAATGTTGTTGGTATTTTAATCAGGATTGCATTGAATGTGTAGATTGCTTTGAGTAGTAGGGACATTTTAACAGTATTTGTTCTTCTAATCCATGAGTATGGGATGTTTTTCCATTTCTTTATGTTGTGTTCACTTTCTTTCCTTAGTGTTTTATAGTTCTCAGAGTACAGGTCTTTCACCTCTTTGGTTAGGTTTATTCCTAGACATCTTACTATTTTGGGTGCAATTGTAAATGGGATTGTTTTCTTAATTTCTCTGTCTGCTGCTTCATTATTGGTATATAGAAATGCAATAGATTTCTGTACATTGATTTTGTATCCTGTGACTTTGCTGAATTTATTTATCAGTTCTAGCAATTTTTTGGCAGAGCCTTTTTCTAGACAGACTATCATTTTATCTGCAAATAGTGAGCATTTTACTTCTTCCTTACCAATTTGGATGCCTTTTATTTCTTTTTGTTGTCTGATTTCTGTGGCTATGATTTCTAGTACTATGTAGAATAAAAGTGGTGACAGTGAACATCCTGGATTTGTTTCTGGCCTTAAGGGAGAAGCTCTCAGTTCTTCCCCATTGAGGCATATCATCTGTGGGTTTTCCATATATGGCCTTTACTGTGTTGAGGTATGTTCCTGCTAACCCTACTTAGTTGAGGGTTTTTATGAAGAGTGGATGTTGTACTTTGTCAAATGCTTTTCCTGCATCTATTGAAATGATCAGGTGGTTCTCATTTTTTTCTCTTATTGATGTGGTGTATTACACTGATTGATTTGTAAATATTGAGCCACTCTTGCAACCCAGGAATAAATCCTACTTTATTGTGGTGAAGCATTTTTTCTTAATGTATTGTTGGATTAACTTTATTAGTATTTTGTTGAGGATTTTTGTGTCTATATTCATCAGGGATATTGGCCTGTAGTTCTCTTTTTTAGTGGAGTCTTTATCTGGTTTTGGTATCAGTGTAATGCCAGTCTCAAAGAATGGATTTGGAAGTTTTCCTTCCTTTTCTATTTTTTGGAATAGTTTGAGAAGAATAGGTATTAACTCTTCTTTAAATGTTTGGTAGAATTTGTCTATGAAGGCATCTGGTTCTGCAATTTTGTTTGTTGGAAGTTTTTTGATTGATTACTGATTTGATCTCCTTGCTGGTAATTGTTATGTTCAAATTTTATTACTTCTTCCTGATTTAGTTGTGGTAAGTTATGTTTCTAGGAATTTATCCATTTTTATAGGTTATCTAATTGGTTCACATATAGTTTTTCATAATATTCTTTTATTTTATTTATTTATTTTTTTAACGTTTATTTATTTTTGGGACAGAGAGAGACAGAGCATGGACGGGGGAGGGGCAGAGAGAGAGGGAGACACAGAATCGGAAGCAGGCTCCAGGCTCTGAGCCGTCAGCCCAGAGCCTGACGCGGAGCTCGAACTCACAGACCACGAGATCGTGACCTGAGCTGAAGTCGGACGCTTCACCGACTGAGCCACCCAGGCGCCCCCATAATATTCTTTTATAAATGTTTGTATTCCCGTGGTGTTGGTTGTTAAATTTCTCCTCTCTCATTTGTGATTTTATTTATTTGAGTCCTTTCCTTTTTTCTTGATAAGAGGACTTGTATTCTTTTTTTCTTTTTGTTTTTTAAGTAGGCTTTACACCCAGCACGGACTCCAATATGGGGCTTGAACAAACAACCCTGAGATCAAGACCTGAGCTGAGATCAAGAATCAAACACTTAACTGGCCAAGCCACCCAGGCATCCAAAGATGACGCTGATTCTTAAATACATCAGAACTTCTACAGCTTACTAGAGAATTGTTGTGCTGCTGGTGTTTTCTGTTATTACAACTTATGACCGAAGCATCTTTTTCCTTTGTTTTCCATGAGTTTCTGAGAGGCTGTCTTGAATATTTACTGATTCCGTTGGGATCCTAGAGAACAGTGAATTACGGTCCTCTCCATAAACACTAAGGTGAGGAATTCAACCTGGAAAAAAAACGTTAACACCTCAAAACCGTAAAGAGTACACGCATGACTAAGATGCGAGAAATGAAAACTGAGCATTTTGAAAAGAAGATGGGGAAGGACTGTCCAAGCTGGGGAAGAGGCTGTGAACTAACGGAGACAGGGATGGCTGAGCCAAACCTGAGTCACGTCTCCATCACAGAGCACTGAGCAAATGTTCAGCCCAGCTGTGCTGGTGTTTAAATAAAAACATATGTTCTCTCTGGATCTCTTTTTTACTCTTTTATAGTATTCAAGAAAAAGGTCCTAAATTAAAAAAAAAAAAATCAGCATGTAAGATAGACAGCAGGTTTGGAGGATTGTTTTTACCTAGTGATCATCCTCTCTTGTGCCTGATGCTTTCAAGCAGCTGAACTGGGTAGCTACACGGTGACACTCACATAGACATGATTGCACTTAAATTAAACCTGAACTGATGTTTTTAAAAGTGAAGATGCAAAGAGGAGTAAACAGCTCCATGAGTCTAGCTTGTAAATCAACATCTGGTTCCCAGGGCATTCAACAGGAAGACAGATTTCTGGGTAAACTATAGATGCAGACTGAGAGTCTTCAGAGGAATCAGTAGCTATGCCACAACATCACCTTCCTTCCCTTCCATGCTGGCTACAGGGTAGAGTGCTGGGCCGCCTTCTGGGCAGCATGCCAGATGGAACCCTGACCTACCTACGGTGAACCTAGGTACCACAGAGACCATGTCAGGCTTGCAGATCACTGTGAGCCCAGCACTCAGCACACAGGAGGCTCATAGTAGACACCTAATAAGCAGCTGTTGAATGAATGAGTAAATGGATGTATGAAGTGTCTTTCAAGACCATTTTCTTATATGCATAATAAATGGACATGCCTCTGTTTGTGATCTGTTCATAAAAGAAGCTGCCTTTGAAGCCATGATGTGTTTTTGGCTCAGCCATCTGTATTCATTTTCAAGATTCTACACATTCCTGATCAACTGAGGTTGGAAACCCCAGACCAGTGCTACTCATCAGGCCTTGGGTAAACATTGGGAGTCACTCTTCTAGATGAAATGTCCAGTGGGATACAGGTGGTTTCCACAATAGCGTGTGGTGTCTGCAGAACTTCCTGGCTGTGCTGGCTTGGCCTCGGTGAGTGTTGTTGAAATCACTTGGATTTGGGGACTAGAAAGACCAGCTGGCTGCTATAACTGGGCTGTCACCAAGGTTCAAATCCAATCTGTCAGGACACCCTAAAGTGATTGGATTTGAGGATTCATCCAGAATAACCAAACTCAAGGGAACAATGTATAATAAGCCAGAGATTCCTGGAGAAGTCTGACTTCTAATACCAACCTGTGTATATTCTGTCCTGAGGGAAGGCTATTTGGAGAGCCTGCTATAATCATAAGCTTGTTTGGTGGGTATGAAAATCCAAGTCAAGGGACATATGTGGACATAAGGACACACTTGCCAAGGACCTGGAGCAATCCTGTGAGCTGACTGGAGCATTACCCGTCACTCCTGAATAGTGGTGTAAACACACTGATAAGATTTTGCTTGTTGGACTTCTCTTTTCATGTCTACTGCCTTTCTTCAGGTAGGACTGCTTTAGTCTTTGAGTTGAGCAAGGCTGTTCTTCTGAACTCCAGGAGGTATCAGTGTCCAGAGAAAATAATCCTCCTCCATCACACATACTCACATACACCCTCAGTTAACCACACCATCTCCATCCATCCTACATTGTACTACAGTGATGGGCACCGCCATTCAAACCCGATAATCACCTGCATCCGAAATCTGTGAGTTTCTATTGCCCCCGACTCCTACATACCATCAGTTAGGCAACTAGCAATTTTAACTCCTCCCCCTACATTGTTTCCAAATCTACTCTTTCTGTACAACTTCAACCCCCCTGTAGCAAACTTCCTTGCCCGCCATCTTCTTTCTAGCATGGGAAACAATACTCCAGTCTCCAGTATTACCTGAAACCTGGGCAGATGGGCAGCTCTTCCCAATGTGTCCACAGACTGATGACTTTTAAGATATTTTGCTGGTGCACCACTTTTTGCAGATGAAGTCTTATTTTCTTAGTCTGACATGTGAACAGCTCAGATATGACTCATGCCCCCTCACATTTGTCCCTGCACTTCTCTATTGGCCTCCTATACTTTCCCTCCCCCGTCCCAGCTTCTGGTCATTCCCTGGATTTATGACCCTTTCTTACACATCAAAGTTGTTTCCTGGACTGAAATCTCCATTTTCCTGTGTCTGCTCCTACTTTCCTTTATAACTTGCCCCAAGCACCCTCTGCTCTTCCCTGACCTCCTCCTTCTGGCAAGCTGAACATGGTGCTTACCAGTCATGACCCTTAGACACCCATCATCACTGCTATGCCTCACCATAGCAGAATGAGCAGTTTCTTGTGGATCCCAGCACACTGTGGGGCTTTGAGAGCCATGCTATCTTATTATTCCTGCTTGCCCAGGGCTCAATAAATGTTTGTGGAGGAAATTAATAAATAAGCGTGTCAATTACATTGGAAGGTATTCCAAAACTGTGGTATTAGAAAACTACAGGTTTTAAATGGGGTTGGGACTTCTCAGTTGTGTGATCATGGGCATCTTAATATCTCTGAATCTTCATTTCCTCATCTGAAACAAAGGCATCGTAAGAGATAGCTCTCAGGATATTTCTGAGCATTAGCACTGTGCCTGGGCCTCACCAGGCAGCATTGGATTCATTTTAAGTTGAATTTTGTCCAAATCAGTCTGTGCTCCCAAAAGCTCTTAGGGCACAGTGTCACTGCTGTGGCACACCCATACTTTCCAGAGACTACACCTGAGTCCACCATCACTGGAAGTGCAGTGTATGGGGAATAAGGGGCAAGAAAGCCCTTTCTGGAAGAGCCCCTTTTCTGCCCCCCTCCCTTCCCTCTAACTCCTGTCCAATTCCAATAAATTTAAGGAAAACTAGGAATTCTACTCTTCACAGGCCACTGAAATTGGGCTCAGGAAATGTTGGACCCAGTCTACCAGTGCTCACAAACATCCTAATCTAGAAGAATGATACTCCAGGGGCACCTGGGTGGCTCAGTCGGTTAAGTATCTGACTTCAGCTCAGGTCATGATCTCATGATTCATGAATTCAAGCCTCACGCCAGGCTCTGTGCTGACAGCTCAGAGCCTGGAGCCTGCTTCAGATTCTGTGTTGCCCTCTCTCTCTGTTTCTCCCCCACTCATGCTCTGTCTCTCTCAAAAATAAACATTAAAAACTTTTAAATAAATAAATAAATAAATAAATAAAAAGAAAGCTACTCCAGAGTGTTGACCTAGAGCAGGGTCTCCTCTGGCAAGAGATGAGTATAGAAAAACACCATTTCCTCTTTCCCAGAATATCCCCTCTAGCTCCTGTGGTGCACACCCCCGAGGCCTGGTTGAGAATGAAGACTGGGAATGGGACACAGAAGATGCTGAGATATACAAGATGCTCAGGAACCATGGATACTTTTCCCATGTGAAAGAGGCTCACTGGAAGACTGTGGAGGGACACCTAGAGTGTGCAAAATAGGGAGCAGAAAAACAAAACAGCTTCATCATATCTAATTTCTAATACCTAACTTGTAAGTGGGGCTTTCTCACACACTGAAATATATCATTCAAAAATCACATGCTTTTCTTATATATTTGAGATATTTCACTGTGACAAAGCTTTATACAAATGCTGAGGCAGTACACATAATTTCATATGATTTTGAAATGCTGTATTTTTTCCCTTAACTTTGGCTTTTAAAGAATGCTATGTGTTTTACAGTGTGACAAGCCATAACACTATTTTTGTGTCCAGCAGGAACTAAGCCAGTATCTCACACTTTATTTGAATAGCCTACTATATAATATCTGCTAAAATCTATTACTGGATATGTTCCGATGTCAATTTTTTTAGAAATGTGTTTCAAGAAAAAGATTTCTATTTGCTTCTTGGAGAGGGGACAGATCTCCTTATCACAGCGACGCTTCTATAATAAAAGTACCTGGACATCTAGCTCTTTCCTTGCAACAGATCCCATCAGAAGCAACTGTCCCAAAGCGTGGGTACATAAGTTAAAGTAACTTCAGCTCCCATAACAGAAAAACCCAGGCTTTTTACACAGTATAAATTTATTTCTTGACCAACGACAATCCAGCCTCCTCTGGTCCTTGGGATCCTCTCCTTTGTCACGGTAGACAGAGAAAGAGAAGCTCACTCTCAGGGGAGATGGGTCAGAACTCAGTGGTGTAGCCTCTCCTACCTTGAAAATCCAGGCTAAGTGTATGCCCAGGAGGAAAATGGAGTGAGTTTTGGGGGACACGAGCAGCCTCTGTTTCAATGTGTGGCAGGAATGGCTGAACGTGCACCAATAATTCAGAAGGGGTGAACTAGATTCAGAAGGGGGACACAGCCTTGCCTCCACTGCCACAGACTATCAGAGCTGTCTGTCGGTTGAATTCCAATGCCATGGGATGATAAAAATTAAAATGGGTTGATGAATCACATGTACTTTTTAAAATTGTGGTAAGGGGCACCTGGGTGGCTCAGTCAGTTGGGCGTCCGACTTCGGCTCAGGTCATCATCTCACGGTCCGTGAGTTCGAGCCCCGCGTCGGGCTCTGTGCTGACCGCTCAGAGCCTGGAGCCTGTTTCAGATTCTGTGTCTCCCTCTCTCTCTGACCCTCCCCCGTTCATGCTCTGTCTCTCTCTGTCTCAAAAATAAATAAACGTTAAAAAAAATTTTTTTTAATAAAAATTGTGGTAAAATATATGTAACATGAAATTTGCCATTTTAACCTTTTTTAAGTGGCATTCAGTGGCATTAAGTACATTCACATTTCTGTGCAACCATAGCCACCGTCTGTCTCCAGACCATTTCTGTTACCCCAGACTGAAACTTTCTGACCATTAAATGATAACTCCCCATTCATTCCATCCCGTAGCCCCTTCTATTGTATTTTCTCTTTCTAGGAATTTGACTCTTCCAGGTAGCTCACATAAGTGAAATCGTGTAGTGTTTGTTGTCCTTTTATGTCTGGCTTATTTTCACTTAACAGAATGTGTCACATGCACTTTTAAGTAACCCCTTGCTACCTTCTCTCTCCTACCCAGAGGCAGTCAAACTATGAGGTTAAGGGCACAGTCCCTGGACTTTCAAGTCTGTCCAGGACTGCTGATCCCACTGCCAGGAGTTAGGGTCTGCTATGGACTGACTTGTGACCCGCTCCAAGTTCATATGTTGAAACCCTAACCAAGCCCCATGCACACCATGTGACTGTATTGGAGATTGGGCCTTTAAGGGGGTGATTAAAGTTAAATAAAGTCATAAGAGTGAGACCCTGATCTGATAGAACCGGTATCCTTATAAAAGAGGGAGAGAAGCCAGAGATATATCTCTCCACCATGTGAGCACAGAAAGAAGGTGGCTGTCTATAAGCCAGAGAGCCCTCACAAGGAACTAAGCTCTCACCAGGCTCCGAAACATGGAGAAAATAAATTCCTGTTGGCCAAGCCACCCAACCTATAGTAATTTGTTATGGCAGCCAGAGCAAACTAAGACAGTGTGAACTACAAATTAGACCGAAGAGTCCACACAAGTCCATTCTCACTTCTGATACCAACCACAAGTTTAAGAGGTTCCAAAAACCACCCACAGGTTCAGTAATTAGCTAGAAGGACTCACAAAGCTCACTGAAATCTATTATACGCACATGGTGTATTACCAGGAAAGGATATGACTTAAAATCAACCAAAGGAAGAGATATATGGGGCAGAGTCTAGGAGGGTTCCAATCATGGCATTTCCATTGTTTTCAGGACATGTTACCCTCCCAGTATTGATGTGTGACAATGTGTCTGGAGGGCTGCTGTCCAGGGATGCTCGGCTGAACTTCAGTGTCTAGAGATTTTATTGGGGTTTTGTTATGTAGGCATGACTGATTGAGTTACTGATTTCTTAGGTGTTTGAATTTAACTTCTAGGAAGACTGACACCGCATGCCCTAATGACTGAACATGTGATTTGGGGGTGGGGGAGGTTGTCCCCCAAATCACATGTTCAGTCATTATGGCATTGCCAGTTTCTGCCCCAAAACATCAGTGTGGCCAACCTCTGACCCAAACAAAGGGACTCCTGTCAGAAATGACTTAGATTACCTCCCAGAAGCCAAAAGCAGAGGCCTGGCCTGTCTTTGGCCAAAGCTAAATTCTTTATGACATCCATCCATCCAAGGAATCAATATTAGACTCATTTCAGTGCATGTATGCATACACTAACATCTGATACAGTAACTAAAGTATCCCTTTCTGATTGCAGAGATCCCCCCTTTTCTCTAAGGAGTAAGAAAGAGGCTTTCGTGGAACATGGAGTGAGGAGGCAGAGAGTTGCAGGTCCTAAAAGGAAGACACCACAGTGCCTCTGCTGCTAGAATGTGTTTCAAAATTCATCTTCAATCCATCATTGGTTTTAACAATTCATTCTATAACAATTCTGTTATTAAGTTTACATTGCGTTTCAATTAAAGAAATGGATTCAACATTTCATGCCCTTGGTAATTGGCAAATTAATTCTCAAGACCACGCTTTGTAACACGGTCTTGTTGCCCATACCTAGAACATAGCTTGCATCCCACGTGATTTACCCCTGAGTTCCACACCACCCAAAGTGCTCCTCATTTGTTCAACGAGGTGAGTACTGTGATCACGTGCTTTGATCTCAGAGCAATGTCAAATTTCTATAAGAGTTACTGAAGGAGTACTCTCAGTTTCTCCACAAATCTCATTGCAGACTAGTGGCAAACATTATTAGCAAAGTAGCAGTGGTGTGTGGACCATGCTTTGAGGGGCCCTAGTCTAGCCGTGCTTCTCAAACTTTAATGTGTGTAAGACTCACCTGAGGGTTCCTATTGTTAAAAAAAAGTGTAATTCTGGAGGTCTAAAGTAAAGCTTAAGATTCTACATTTTCAATAACTCCCGTGTGACACTGCTTTTACCCTTCCTTGGACGACACTTGGAAGAACTTGATACTAGGCAATTGCTTTCTATTTCATCGAGAAAAATAGAAACAACCCAAAGAAACTTTTTACTTGCTGTTACCACTAAATCTACCCGCGACCCAATTGTTCTGTTCCTGTATGTTCTGCATTCTCTCCTTCACTGTGGGAAAATCACCCTCTCTCCCTCCCAGAAACATCACCCCCAGACCTGCTCCCATCACTTCCCTCATCAGTCCCCTCAACTATAACACTCCCTTCAGCATTTAAAACATTCAGTAATATTTCCATCATAGGAAAATACAACAACACCCTCTGTCAAGTACCTCCCACATAGCTCAGCTGCCCTTAAGTGCAAAAACTCAACAGAATTTTCTTTTGCATCCCTACTTTCTCTCCTCTGGTCCCTAGAGCTCACCTCAATGAAGGCTTCACCCTCACTGCTCCAACCAGACAGCTCTTGCCAAGGCCCCCAGTGACTTGCACACTGTTAGGGCCAATGCACCTTTCTCAGACACATCTCTCATGACCTTGAAGCAGCATTGGCTTCTGTTCCCCACTTGCTCCTCCTGCAAACGCCACCATCATTGGGCTTTTCTATACTCCTCTCACTTGGTTTTCCTCCTTCTCAGACTCCTTTACTGGTGCCTTCTCATCTTATCAACCTCTACCTTTTAGAAAGCTCCAGAGCTTAGACCTTGACCTCTTCTCTTTTCTTTCTATATTCACTCTTCTACAGTATGCATGAATATGGTGCTGGTAACAAACATGTACCTTCCAACCAGACCTCTTCTTTGAACTATGGGTCTGCTTTTGTAGCACACACACTCACATGTCTGATAGGTTATCTAAAGGTAACATGTCTAAAGTGAACTCTGGGGACTCCTGGGTGGCTCAGTTGGTTAAGCATCTGACTTCGACTCAGGTCACGATCTTGCAGTCTGTGGGTTTGTGCCCTGCGTCAGGCTCTGTGCTGACAGCTCAGAACCTGGAGCCTGCTTCAGACTCTGTGTCTTCCTCTCTCTCTGCCCTTCCCCTGCTCACACCCTGTCTCTCTTTCAAAAAAATAAACATTAAAAATTTTTTTTAAAAATTAAAAAATAAAGTAAACTCTGATCTCCATCACCCCCAAGCAGTCCAAATCATCATCAACTTCACCAGGGCTACTGAAATTGCCTTCAAATGGTCTCCTTGCTTGTATTCTTGCCACTATAGAGTTTGTTTTCAAAACAAGAGTCACGGTGATCCTTTTAAAATATCAGCTTGAACATGACATTCTACTCAGTTCTTCATTGGGTCCTCATCCAGTGTATTAGATTACAGTGTTTCTCAGAGCATCTCTAAAAGGATTATGCATAGTGTCTCACAGTGTAACTCACACATTGTTGCATCCATCATTGGCTTTTCTTCCTTCCCTGTCTCATTTTCCCTGTCCCCTCACCTGTGTTTCCTGGGATCATCTCTGAAATAAACTACCTGCATCCAAACAAAACAAAACCAAACCCAAACACCAAAAATTGAATCCCCAATCAGACTAGCACAAATTAGAGAGCTTATCCAGTATCAAGCTTTACTAATAATTTCAAAGACACAGGCAAAGCAGGGAGACGTCTGGGATACCACGTGGCTCCCCGCTGTGAAGTGACACATAAAGGGTCAAAGGAAGGTTTCGGGATCACCTCACAGAGTAGGAAGTGTTTAGGTAGTGAAACTTCTCTACTTTAGTCTCAGATCGTCATAGGGCTTCTGACATGTTCCAGAGAGCTGACTCTTCGTAAACCCAATGATCCTAAGTTTGTTTACCATAAGCAACCCCAAACCAGGGGTATCCTGCTATGAGCCTTGCAGAAAAGACTTTCCTCTGAACGAATATCATGAATCTGCTTACCAGGAGATCCAGTTAACAGCATGTCTACCAGGGGATTAAACCGGTGGCCTGCCTTCTTTCTCTCCCTGGGAGCTTCCTCCACCCCACCCTGGTACTCAGGAAAACAGATCAAAAAGGTAAAGGCCAGCTGCTTTAACTTTCTCCTTTCAATCATCTCCCTTGAAGTAAAAGTCAAATGGCTTTACCTTTGGTGCAGCCACCCACCCCCACCCCCACCCCACCCCCACCCCACCCCACCCCCACCCCCGCTTCTCTTTCCTCCTTGTTCCCTCCACATCCCCTCCTGGGCCCATTGCTGTTTCTCAGAGTTCAAGCATATTTCTGTCTCGGGACTTTTCCACGTGTTCTTCCCTCTGAATACCTTCGCCATTCCCCTATCTGGGAAAACAGTGCCTCATTCTTCATTCCCCGCCTCCTTCTCCTGTTGTATTCTTCACCATAGCATGCACCATCATCTGATAATGTTCTGTGGTTTACTTGCTTAATTTTTAAATCATCTATCTTCCTCTCCTGAATACGAGGGTCATGAGGGCACTAATTTTTACGGATCTATTTGTCCTATACCCTGAGAGCTTGGAGGAGTGCTTGATGCATAAGTATTTGAGCAGTGCTGAATTCATCTGCAGGTCCTCACATTGTGTCTCCTCTGCCCCTAGCCAGGCCCTAGGAAGACTTAGCTGTGTGTGAAACCTGGGCCCAGCTATAGATGGGAGGGTGAGGACTGGTCTTAGTGCAGATGCTTCAGCTTCATGTCTCTACAGCCAAGTAGGGCTTTGCCCTCAACTCACTTTGTCTCTCTACTAACATCCCAAAACATTACAGAGAAGGTTTGGAAAGGCTAATTTGGATGATGTCTTGTACCTTTACTCCATTCAAAAGCTGACTCGCTTCCACTTTACCCAAGGAACCCCAGTACTAATATTACATTAGACAAGTCGTGTGGTGAGACGGTTATAAAACCTTTTGTCACAGGGATCTACAGATGGGCCCTTTGATGTTATTGTTCCTTCTATCGTTACTGTTTTGTGCTACATATGAGATCTGGCAGTTTAAACGGCAAAAGCAATGCCTTCTTTCTATAATTCTAACCCATGTTCTCTGCCTTGTGGATCAGTAGCAAATCTCAAAGGTTGGTTACAAGGACTTAAGGATGAAGAACCACAGTGTTGTCTAGGGGTACAGAAGGCCACTGTGAACATGCCTCTGTGTTCTCTGGCTACATTTGCCTTCCTTCCAGCCAAAAAAAAAAAAAAAGTGGATTTTTCTTCCTGTGATGAAAAGTTTCAGGGTTTACTTTCTTAACAGCTTTCAAACATACCATACAGTGGTGTTAACAACCGTCTTTTCTATGTTCTTAGAAACAGTTTCCAAGACTTTATATCCCAGATAACCGACCCATGATTGTCTGGAAAGCCTGATAGCAGGAGGTTCTATTACTCAAGGACACAGATATCAGTTCCCTATCTCAACCTTCAAAGTTGTTCCACTGACAGCTTTCATTACTGTTTGTGGCTGCAAAATTCATGCATATCTGGAAGAGCCCACATCCAACTGTCAACATTGCGTATCTCTGAAGGTTGGGACTAAAAAAGAGAAGGGAAGAGCATTTCTTGTGTCTTGTACACCTTGTGTTACTTGGCTTATTACCAGTGCACAATGGTACCCATCCCCAGCACTACCATAACAAAGAACAAAACCCCCAAATCTATAAGATACTGGTTAAACAGAAGGAAGCACCCACTATGCTCTTGTAGCTTTTTGCTTACCAGTCTACATTCATCATCACCAGCAATGCAAATTATTAACAGCTCTTCTGATGGAAGATTTTTATCTCCACCGCCCAATGGTGTATAACAGCTGTTTACTTATAACAGAGTCAATACGAGACAAATGAGGGGAGATGGCCCAGTTGTCAGATGTGACAAATTCCTACAAGAAATCCTTTCTCCTGGCCATCACCTCTGCCACTTGGGGTCTGCTGCACTGCGCACATGCAGACAGAGGCACCTGTGCTTTGTTTGAAGTCTTCCAGAAGGCTGAGTCTCCTGAGGGCGCTAATATTTGATTCAGGGGAAAAGAAGCCAAAAAATTGCAACACATTTTGAATCTTGCATAGTGGTTTTGCATACTGTTTCTCAGTTGCTCTCCCAGGAATTGATGGTATATATTTAAATACAGATATGATTATTAGCATTATCATTAAAATTTTGTAGATTGAGACCAGACATCTCAGAGAGGTCAATTAGAACAATTAGAGGAAGAACAGGGGGATTTTTTAATATCACCATTTGCTCTTGAATAAATCATATGCAAAAATATTCATTTGCGAAACAACAAAAGTCTTATAATTTATTTCTCTACAAAATAATCCCCTGATATGAAGGATAAGAATAATTGCTACTCTCCATTAAGCACGTGTCTATGCAGACACTGCCCGTGCCTTATTGTCAATCATCACCTATAAAGGAGGCACTGTGACCCCACTTAGAGATAAAGAAGGGAAGCTTCAGTGCTGTGCCCATGGTTGCAATCGTCAGTGCTGGATTCGAACCCACTTCTGAGCCCACGTTTTGTTCCCTACGGCCCAGCTCCTGGCCATGAATCCCCTTTGCTACAGGAGAACCTGGCTTTGTGGGAGCAACATCTGTCCCAAACACTGTCACATCTCCTCCACTCCTGGCTTCAGAGAGATGTCACAGTTCCCACCCACCCCCCATTGTCGGAAAGTTCATCCTCTGAATAGAACTGTCAGATCACAGTTTCTTGTCAAGACACAAACAGCTGGTATGGAAATCATTTCTTTCCAAACCGCAAAACAGACTTCCAAAGTGGAATTCAAGTTGAGCCCTCAGGTTATGCCGCGTAGATTTTTTTTTTTTTTCTTCCTAATAAGCATCCATCCCACCCACTCACTGAACTCTTGGCTACATCAATATTCATTACGCTATTTAGAGGGGAAAAAAAAAAAAAAACTAGAGAAGAAACAATGTATGATGTCTTGCCTGATCACTAACAGAGATGGACGAGGCAAGGGCTGATACATTAGGGCTGGCAGACAAGTGTTTAAATGCACTTGGCTTCTGTCCTCGGAGTCTCTGCTCTGCAAATCATGGTATAGGCCTGTGTGATGCATCCTGTGAGTCAGCAAAGGAATCCTATGCCGGGTGAAATCAATTCTGAACTTTGCCAATACTGATCGATGCAGTCCTTGAAAACCCGTTATTCAGGAAGTGGGAACTGAGGAGAAGACCCTCCTACTTCCTTCCCCCATGATTACCACTCAAAAACTTAGAGCGGGGCCTGCAGCATTGGTGAGGTTTTTGTGAATTTTAGGCGGGGCATCCAGAAAACCCAAAACATCAAACCAAAGAGCTCATGAAGTCAAGTGTTAGTCTGCTGCACGCAGGAAATTCCACAGCAGCACAGTGTGGTTGTGAAGGGAAGGATCCCATTAAATCATCAGAAGTAAGCAGCCGTATTGAAAAAGACTTGTAATTGTGAATGGAGGCCCTGAAACCAGCCTGGCCTCATGTTACAGTGAAAAGAGGAGGGGCCCTGGAGCTCCCGACTCTCCTTAGAAGTTGCCCTTGGCCTTGCTTTATCAGCTGGGTGCCCACTGGTAAGTGGGTTACTTCACTTGCAGAGAGGGATGGGTGCCTGCATTACTTGGCATTGACTTCTTGTGCCAATCAAGTGAGGGGATCCATTTGAAAACGCTACACAAATATTATTTACCATTACACTGAAAAAAGGCACCCGTTTTCATACAGGGCCCAGGAGAGTGGAGGAGCTGCCTTCTCCATTCAGACGGTAGATGTGAGTTTTACTTTTTATCATGCCTTCAGGTGGATGTGGCCAGAGCCTATATTGATGCTGAGTCAGCAGGGAGACTCTTGGTTTCAGCTCAGGTCATAATCTCACGGTTCATGAGTTTGAGCCCTACAACGGGCTCTGTGTTGACAGTGTGGAGCCTGCTTGGGATTCTCTCTCTGCCCCTCCCCTACTCACACTCTCTCTTTCTCACTCTCAAAATAAATAAGTAAATATTAAACACACACACACACACACAAAATTACGCGCTGGGATGAAAAACATATTAGATTAGCAACTGGAACTACGATCTCTCTCAAAGAGGGAACCATTGTTGTCTAAGAAAATGCCTTCATAAGTAGCTGGGGGGTAAAAGGTGAAACTCTAATGACACAGTAGAGGTCAAGGCAATAAAAGAGAGCGCTAAACCCCTGCACCTCAGATATGAGTGGGAATTTTCGAGAGAAGGATCTCTGAGCAGACAGCAGGGCTGAACCACGCAGAAACTGGCAAGAGCCACAGTTTCAGAAATGACTGAGGGATCTTTAAAGACGAATTGCTAACACCGCATTTTCAATTGTGTGCTGCTGATATAAATCTCTCTGCTGCCCCCAGCGTTCAGTAAATCATCCACACTCACATGTGAATGTGCTGACACAATGAAATTCAGCAAAAGCCTGTGTCTAAAGCCAGAGGTGGCCGTGAGAGTATAAGCCCCCCCGGGAGTGCCCGGGAGTCTGGGGGAGCACTGTGGGGGCAAGGTAAAGTGATAGAAGGAGACCCCTGGGTAATCACAGCCTCCTCTCTCCAGCTGCTCCCTCGGAAAGACCATGAGAGGAACTGAACAAAATCCAGAAAATACCAGAGCCAGGAAAAATGTGGACCCCAAAAAAGGCTTAGGGCAAAGTAGCTGCGTACTTTCAACGTTGGGTAAGAGCAGCCTCAGCGGATTCCCCCAGCGTCCACAGTGACCCTCTCACACCTTCCTGCTCTCCTAGACTTCAGCCTGCCTCTTTGTCTCCCTCTAGCTGAGGCCAGGCCCCCTCCTGAGCTCTGGACGCTGTCCTCTCCTGCCTCCTCTGTCTCCAGCCTCGTCCTCTCCGTCTGTTCCTCCTTCAGCAAGGATGTGCACACAGGTGATCCCACTCTTCTTCATTTCACAGCCAAGTTTCCAAACACACTCTTTGCCTTCTGCGTGCTCTGCAACCCGCCATAACATGCCTTTGGAATCCACCACTCCACTGATACGGTAGGCACCCATTTCATCAAACGTCTCCCTCCCTTTTTGTTAAGTTTATTTATTTTGAGAGAAAGAGCAGGAGGGGGGTGGATAGAGAGAGAAAGAGAGAGAAAGAATCCCAAGCAGGCTCCTTGCTGTCAGTGCAGAGCCTGACTCGGGGCTTGAACTTACTAACCATGAGATCATGACCTGAGCCAAAACCAAGAGTCAGATGCTTAACTGAGCCACCCAGGCGTCCCCAAACACCTCCCTTTGTAAGGCTTTATCTTGCTTAAATTATCGGTAACATTTGACAAAAGCCAACACTCTTTCTCATTTGAAACATTTTGTCCTCGGGGCGCCTGGCTGGCTCAGTCAGTACAGCACACACCTCTTGATCTTGTACTTATAAGTTTGAGCCTCACGTTGGGTGGAGAGATTACTTAAAAATAAAATAAAATCTTAAAAAGAAGTATTTCTCTCTCTCTCACTCTCTCTCTCTCTCTCTCTCTCTCTCTTTAAGAAAGAAAACATCTTGGTTTTCTTTGGTTTCCACCACACTACAGGCTCCTAGATTTTGTCCTAAGTATGTGGCTACTTTGTTTCAGGCTTCTTTGCAAGCTGCACTTACTCTAGGTAACTAGGATTTGGTGCCTCTCTTTGTTCTTCCCTGGGCTCTCTCTTCGCCCTGCTGTCTTCACTTCACCCACTCTTTCTAGGCAATTTTTTATGCTCCCCTGGCTTCCACGGTATTTCCAGACCCCCATGTTCCACTTCCTACTGGACACTAACACTTGGAGGCTTCATCTTCCCCTCAAGCCTCCAAAAGTGAATTCCCCTCCCTCAGGGTGTGCTCCCTCCCTGGGCCAGAAATGTGCCCTCCTTCCTCAGCCCCTTGGTCCTTCTTCTCCCCCAAACTGTTACTCAATCACCGAGTCTTATTGATGTAACGTCCTCAGTATCTCTCTGATCTGCTAACTTCTCTTTTTCCCTATGTCCACAACCATACTATTGCTCCCAGTATCCCTCACCAAGACCATTCCAGCAACTTTTTAACTGTTCCCCTGTCCCAAGTCTTGCCCCTTTGGATTGATTGGTTCTCCATACTGTAGCCAGAATGATCATCCCAAAATACAACTCTATGTTACTCCTCTGCTTAAAACTTTAGGTGGAACCATATGCTGGTCTGGGGACAAATTTTAAACTAGCTCTATGCCCCTGAAAACCATTCAGGACCTATCCTCCACAACTTCTCCTGTCTCTTTGCTCCCCACTCCATTCCCTTCCCATCAAATGTATTTGGTTCCTTCCCATACTCCATTACAAACCTCCTGACCCTCCGGATCCAAGATGTGCCATGTAATAGGTGTGCAGTTTATAGTTGTTAAATTCAGTCTGGTCATGTGACACCCTTGTTAAAGCCGTCTCTGCTCAGCCAAGCAAATAGAGTGCGGGTGTATTAATTTCCTAGTGATGCTATAACAAAATACACAAATTGGGTAGCATCAGAAATCCAAAATCAAGGTGTTGGCATGGTAGGTTCCTTCCAGAGCCTCTGAGGGAAAATCTCTTCCGTGCCTCTCTCCTAGTTTTTGGAGGTTGTCAGCAGTCCTAGGCTCATCTTGCCTTCTGAATGCATCCCCCAACCACTTCCTCTGTCTTCACTTTGCCTCCCACCCTCATATCTCTGTTTTACATCTCCCTGTCCTTTCTCTAATAAAGACACCCGTCACTGATTTAGGACCTTCCTAATCCAGGGTGATCTTATCTCAAGATCCGTGCTTAATTACATCTGCAAAGGCCCTTATTCCAAATAAGGCCCCAATCTGAGGTGCTGAGTGGCTATATCTCTTGGGAGACACCACACGGCTCACTAGAGGAGGATTTAGGGAAAATGTTTTATAGCCAGGTACAGGTCCTGAGTGAGTCTTCCATATTTAAACTGCCTTCACTTGCTACTCCTTATTTTCAAAGCACCTTAAAATTTTTCATCAATTTGTCAGAAATTGAATACTTATTTTTAAATTTTGCATTTATTTATTATTAATAAAGTTTCAGAGGTGCTTGGGTGGCTCAGTCAGTTAAGCGTCAGACTTCGGCTCAGGTCATGATCTCGCGGTCCGTGGGTTCGAGCCCTGAGTTGGGCTCTGTGCTGACAGCTCAGAGCCTGGAGCCTGCTTCGGATTCTGTGTCTCCCTCTCTCTGCCCCTCCTCTGTTTGTGCATTTGTGCTTTCTCTCTGTCTCAAAAATAAACATTATTATTAATAAAGTTTTAAATATGGTCTTTTATGTTAATCACTTTATTCCCTCATTTGTGAATACGTTTTTCATGTGCTTATCATTTCTATGGAGTTATAGTATCTTTGTTTGTTTGTTTATTGATTTTGAGAGAGAGAGAGTATGAGCAGGGGAGGGGCAAAGTGAAAGGGAGAGAATCCCAAGCAGGCTCCACGCTGTCAGCAGAGAGCCTGACAATGGGGCTCAAAATCACAAAGCATGAGACCATGACCTGAGCCAAAATCAAGAGTCAGACGCTTAACCGACTGAGCCACCAAGGCACCCCCATGGTATCTTTCTTATAAATATGTATATTTTAACATATTTATGTTAACATATTTAACATATTTAATATATTTAACATAATATGTATATGTATATTTAAATAAATATAAATATTTATATATTAAGGCTATCAAAATTTGTGGCATGTTTTTTTTTCATTTTGTGGTTTATGTACAATGTTTTGTACAAATAAAATCTTAGAAATCATTCATGTCTCAGGTTAAAGCAATAAGAAATCAACAGTTATTTTAGATTGCCAATTTACGTGGTTATCAGATAAACCCTCATGAGTTTTAGTTTTCCTAAAACAGTCAAGACTTACACACATGAAACACCTAGGAGTGATACAAGCCAATATAAAATCCAGAGCTAAGATTATGGCAAGGACCATAACGGCCATGGTAGGTGCCAGAAAATACCTCCTCCTAGTGCCAGAGGGTGAACGCAGAGATTCCTGGTAGGCAGTAACCCATAAATTAAACTCTTTAAAGGCTGCTTATCATTATTATAATATGCCTGTGAGTCCATATGTTTCAGGAGATTTGGTCTAATATATAAGTGGCTGAAGCCTCCTCTTTCTGAAAACAACAGTGAGATGATATTCTCAAGTTTTAAAGAATCAAAACAAAAATCTAGCTCCAGAAATGCAGTTCATAGCAGTCTTGTGGATCTTTCTATTTAAAAAAAATATATATTTTACCAATCTTGTCTATTCAGAGGTAGGAAAAATGGGGAGATGTTGGTCCAAGGGTACAGGAGTGCAGTCATGCAGAATCAATAATCTCCAGAGATCATGCAAACTGTTGTTCAAAATACTCTACTGTGCACGTGAAATCTGCTAAGAGAGTTGATCTTCAGTGTTCTCACTACATGTGCATACCCACACGATCATAACCATGTGAGATTATATATGGTAATGATTTGATTGTGGCAATCATTTCACAGTGCATGTGCATATCAAAACACATTTTTTATGGCTTAAATATATACCATTTTTGTCAAATTGTCTCTCCATAAGTCTGGGGAAAATGCTAACACTGATAGTGTTAATTCATGAGAGTGCTAACAGTTTTAGAGGTTATTTCTCAAGTTTTTTATGTTAAATATATAGCGCTCTTGTAAAGAAAAAAGTCACAGGGGTTACTTTTAAGTGTTGGCTACATGAAATGAGAGAATTATTTAACATCTAGTAGGTGACAGGTGAAACTAGCCTTCTTCGCTGAAGGAATCAGCGACATCCTGCGAACTCCCCAAACCACATAGTGGAGGAAAGGGCTGACGAAACATCGGGGACTTCTTGCACTTCACAGCCCAGGAATGTACTGTGTGGGCTTTGATCTGTTAGTTCACGACAGAAAATGCTGCGCTACCTGGGGAAAATCTGGGCCAGAAAGAGAGAGCCTGTGCACCTGCTTTAGGACAAAAGCCACCTGAGTGGTAACCCAGCTTAGCTCCCACAATGGAAAAGTGATTTCTTTCAGCCTGAAATGAAAGGCACCCTGGGCATCTCCTGTTAATGGGCTCTGAAAGCCTGGGCTTCGGTACTGGAGACCTTGGCAAGACCAACCTTAAGAAATGGACACAGGCAGAGGAACTCAAGCTCCCATTATTCGAGAGTGTGGGCGTTCCCAGGTGAAGTGGGTGACTCACACACTCGTGCAGGGTAACAAACACCTCCCAGTGCCCTGTGACATGCCTTTCCTCATTCCTAGGGATCCAGAGCCCTATGCATAGAGCTGGTCTTAACTGCTTCCTCATTTTCACACTTAACTCTTAAATTCCTATTACTTCGGAGACTTCTATAATGCAAATCAATACTTCTAGACCGTATCTACATGTGAACACTCTAGAGCCTAAGGAAAAAAAAAAAAAAAAAAACACGAGTTGGAGATTATCTAGGGGAAGGACATTACATTTACTAACATACCCTAGTATTTGTTACGTGCCTGGCATGGTCTTACACAGTTTACCTCCTAAACACTCATTTGGTCCTCATCATGATACTGTTAGGTGTCCTCTTCCCCAGATCATGGAAGAGAATACCAAAGCTCACAAAGATCAAGTTACCTCTCACGGTTCCATAGATGTGAGTGAGGAGCCGTGGTCACAGCCAGGACTGCCTGACATTGATGTATGACGCTAGAGGACAGTGTGAGGAACCCAGCCAGAGGTTGGCAAGGCAAGGTTCCCAAGATCTTGGGGATTTTTAGGAGTTCACTAAACTGGGGAATAGGGCTTCAGGGAGTCAAGGGGAATAAGCTGAATTTATTTATTTTAGAAAATGCTATCACAAACACCATGCCTCCCCACTGGCCTGTATTTGGCATGTTTTGGCACGTATTTGAGCCAAGTGCTGGAACGTGAGGACACAGTGCTGTGTGGAATGGTATCCATAGCTTCATGGAGCACATGGGCTAGGAGGGAACAGTGCCATTATTCGAACATAAAAAAATAACAGTGCTGTGATTCGAATATATATATATATGTATATAATTAACTGTAACAAGTGATATCAGAGCTCAAAACTGAGTGTTTAACTCACTTGTCTGTGGAAAGCAGAATAATGGCCCCCAAAGACATTCAGATCCTAATCCCTAAACCTGGGAATATGTTGTTACATGGCCAGGGGGCATTGAGGGTTTAGGTAGAATTCAGAGTGCCAAGCAGCTCACTTTAAAATAAGGAGATGGGGCACCTGAGTGGCTCAGCCGGTTAAGCAGCCGACTTCGGCTCAGGTCATGATCTCGCGGTCCGTGAGTTCCAGCCCCGTGTCGGGCTCTGTGCTGACGGCTCAGAGCCTGGAGCCTGTTTCAGATTCTGTGTCTCCCTCTTTCTCTGCCCCTCCCCCGTTCATGCTCAGTCTCTCTCTGTCTCAAAAATAAATAAACGTTAAAAAAAATAATCTTAAAATAAGGAGATGAGGGGCGCCTGGGTGGCGCAGTCGGTTAAGCGTCCGACTTCAGCCAGGTCACGATCTCGCGGTCGGTGAGTTTGAGCCCCGCGTCGGGCTCTGGGCTGATGGCTCAGAGCCTGGAGCCTGCTTCCCATTCTGTGTCTCCCTCTCTCTCTGCCCCTTCCCCGTTCATGCTCTGTCTCTCTCTGTCCCCAAAATAATAAATAAATGTTAAAAAAAAAAAAAAATAAGGAGATGAGCCTGGATTATCTGGGTGGCCCCAATGTAATGATAAGGGCCTTAAGTGGGGAAGAGTCCCAACAGTCAGGGAAGATGTGACCTTGAAAGCAGAGGTCACAGGTGTGAGTGATGGGGCCGTTGGCCTCAAAGAGGGCCAGGTCCTTGGCAGGACATAAGCCAAGAAATGCAGGCAGCTTCTAGCAGCTGGAAAAGTTAAGAAAACAGGTAAATGGACTCTCTCCTAGAGCCTCCAAAAGGAATGCAGTGCCTCTTGATTTTAGCCCAGTTGGACCCACTTGGGACCGCTGACCACCAGAATCTATGAGCATAGATGTGTGTTGCTTTAAGCCACTAATTTATGGCCATTTGGGGTAACTTGTTACAGCAGCAATAAGAAACTAATGCCGTTGGAGGTCCTGAAAATCTTTCATCGGGCGGTGGCTCGTGACTGAGACCTGAAGGAACACAGAGACTGCCTGGGTAACAGAAGGAGGAGTCCAAACAGACCTGGCAGACAAGGTTAGAGCAGCTAGAAGAGAGGAGGTGGAGGAGCTCAGCAGGCGCTAGGCAGCCTGCAACATCCTGATCCTTCTAGAGGCAATGGGAGACCACTGGAGGGCTTAACTCCGAGGGTGGCATCATTAGAATACTGCTGAATACAATACAAGAATGTTGCTTAATCTCGGATTAGTATGGGGGCTATTTTATTGCACTCAGAAACACAAATTCATATTAACCAGGTACAGTAAAAAAGACCAAAAAGCTGACAAGATGTTACTTGTTACGTTCCAAAGTCAATTCAAATTATTCATGCATTATCCCCACACATCCTCTCCTCCCATATAAATGAGTGATTAAAAGGTGATGCCAGTACCAACCCTGCCCAATACTTGGTTTTAAATGGTTGAGATTAGAGGCAACGGTAACACAAGATTTGCTCTCGCACTAAAATCTAAGGAAGATTTGGAGTATCAGGTTGGGAATGTTCAGCTAACCATTAAATGTGCTGTGACATCTAGTGGCCAAAGTTACCAATTTCCTTTTCTTCTTGGCTTGATTCAGGCACCCTAGTGATAAAATGTACACTGAAGCCAATAAATACAGAGAAACTAGTACGTGAAAAAGGCAAAACTAAAAACTGATGAAAAGGTGTCACCTCTGCTCTCCTTCGAGCCACGGGCTCAATTATGGCATATGGGGGAGAGACAACTATGAAATATTCTAATACTGGATCTCTCAGTGTGTGTAACGATCTCAATTTCTTTTTTTTTTTAAGTCTTTTATTGTTTATTTTTGAGAGAGAGAGAGAGCATGTGCATGTGAGCAGGGGAGGGGCAGAGAGAGAGGGAGACACAGAATCTGAAGCAGGTGCCAGGCTCTGAGCTGTCAGCACAGAGCCCGACGTAGGGGCTCGAACCCTCAAGCTGTGAGATCATGACCTGAGCCAAAGTCAGACGCTTGACTGACTGAGCCACCCAGGCGCTCCAACTATTCCATTTTCAAGCAGGTGTTCGCAACCAGATGGAAATGGGCAAGGCCCCCAGCTGTGGACAGATTTGGGCTCCATCAGTGAACAGGTGATTGTTGAGGCTAGAATGTGGTGATCATCAGGAGCACGTAGCCCTAAGACAGGCACAGAGAAGCTGCTCCATAAATATTTGCTACTATTAATTAGCATTTAATCAAAACTGCCAAATGCCGTGATAGCAAGAGGAGAACCAGGAAAGTCCCAGCTCCCACTGGATGGCAGTTCCTGGACGGGATAAAATGATGAATCGCTGAATCACAGATGCTAGCAAAAACACATTTGATTAGGGCTGAAATGTAAGCAGCGGGTGTTCCTAACATGACTGTCAATTGGGCGCTTTTAGAGAAATTGCTCATCTTCTGTGAGATGCTTGCCCAATTGTAAAACAGGATTAGAAAACACCTCATGAAAATTCTGTGCAGATCAACTGAGATAATGTGTAGGAAAGAGACTTTAACCCCTAAAACATTACACTCATTACAAGTATCTGTACGAAGTGAGCAGCCAGGAGGCAAATTGTCCAAAGGAGATACTGAAACACCTACAGTCATAACCCCAGGTAACGAGGCTGCACAGGAAGATCACCAGGGCCAGTTTACCAAACGTGTCCATCTACCAAAACGTATTCACCTGTTGTCAGTCTTGGTTACAGGTAATGACAGGTGTTCCTTCCTGAATTTTTGTTATATTTTCTAAGCTCAGTATTCCAGGTGGAAACTTCTCAGTTTATTTTATTTATGTTAATTTCTGCTTTGCCAATATTTGGGCAGGTTGTGTGTTTCAGGCTGAATCTCCTAACGTTCGGGTTGATGTCACAATTTTATGTGTATAGCTATTGTTTTTCAAATCTGAGTTAGGACTCACTGATTTATTATTATAATCCTTTCCTTTCTGCTTCTTTGAATGCTTTTACCGATTCGTTAAAATCTTTGAGTGAGCTGACCAGGCTCGACTATTTCACATGCTTCTTGTTCAAAATCAAATTTCAACATTTTATAACTAGTGAGAGAGTTTAGGCAACTTCTAATTTTTTACTGACAATTTTGTTAATGTTTCTTTATTTTTGAGAGAGAAGGACAGAGCACGAGCAGGGGAGGGGCAGAGAGAGATGGGGACAGAATCCGAAGCAGGCTCCAGACTCTGAGCTGTCAGCACAGAGCCCGATGCAGGGGTCAAACTCATGAGCCATGAGACCACAACCTGAGCCGAAGTCTGACAACTGACTGAGCCACTCAGGCACCCCTTTACTGATAATTTTGACTTTAACTTTGTAACTGAATTGAAATTTCAATTCCGTTTAATTTTAAATTCTGATTTCCTTTGGATGCTTTTGAATAAAAATTTAAATTTAACTCATTTAAGCTAAATGTAATTAAAAATAAATAAAGTGTACTTAAATATTTTATTTAGTAATATATTTTGAATTTTCATTTGAATATATTATTATTATGTAATTATTTTCTTTTACTTTAAGCTTGGTGTTTCTAGAATTTTTTTTTTTTAAATACCATTTGAGAAATAGGCAAAATAATATTAAAATTGTGTTCTGGACAGAAATAGAAATAACATCTTAAAAATTCCAAATGTCTAGAATTAATATCACCACATTGAGTGCCAAATTTTAGGTTGGAAAATGTCCTGGGAATGTACAATTTCATACTGATTTCTGCTCAGCATTTTCACCAATTTTTTTCAGCAGTTTTAGGTGTACTAACTACTTTAGTTACTATTCACAATTTCATTTTCAGTAACTAAAAATTGAACATTTGTGTCAATGCTGTTAAAACCACAGTTTTAAAATTGTGTTAAAGCCAGTCAGGAAATGTGGTCACTGTGGAGATTTGTCATTTGCTAAATTTGAAGAATTGACTCACAGACTGACTTGAGGTAACATAATGTGGACAACGTGAGGAACAGCAGAGGGTGACAAAGAGCTCAATGTCCCCAGTGTGGCCACACTTGACTGGGTGTGAGCACGTGTAAGGACGGTTTAACATTCACATATTTCAGTAATAAGTGAATGCCACCATCAAGTTTCAAGATAATTCAAATTTCTAGTCTTAGCTATCACTTCAAAGTGGATTGTTTTGGTAATTTTACATGATAAAAAAAATATAGAAACCAATAGGGCTTTAGAAAGATAAAATAAGGAACTCTGAGTTCACCCTGTTCCATGACCTGAATCATTCCTTCATGCTCTCCACCCACTAGAGGAACATGTAAGAATACATTTCCAGCCATGTTCTTGGCTTAAACAGCATTCCTGAGATTTGGACACAAACAGCCCAGTTGGTGCACATTTGAGAACACAAGCAAAGAAGAAATGGTCCACTCTTACCTTCCCAATGAGGGAAGATATTGTACTGAATACATCTTTGTATCTCCCATAATTTTCACTAATGGTTGGTTGAGAATAAACCAAATCCATTCACACTTACTGAGCCATGAACACATTCAAAGTTAAATATAAATGTCCTTGGCAACATCGTAATTACAGGAAATGTTTTAGGAGAAAAAAAAATATTCCCTTGAACAAGGTTTGTGCAAGATTGGAAGGAAATCTACTGAAAGCATTCAAAATATGGAGATGAAAAACTGAAGTGGGTGTCATAGGGGTAGAGAGGAGCTGGACCAGAGGGTTTGCTGGGAAGCATGAGTCCTGGTGTTGGAAACACTGGGATCAGGCGACGAAGGGTCCTGACTGAGGTTTGCACTTGAGTCGAGGCCTGAGAAGTCTTATTCAGGGCGTTTAAAATTCCAGGGGCAGTCACTGTGTCACAGGTGGCAAGGCATATGCAGGGATGGCCACAGGGATGGTCAAGGCTGAGTAAATAGCATATATTTCAAGGATGAGAATATTTCTAAATCACTCAATTCTTCCTTATATTCAACTCCTTCCTGTCAGAGAATCTGGGAGGCTCCTAGTAGACCAGACAGATCTAACGCCAAATGACGTTAGATGTTGTCAACAATTGAAAGGAAAACCCTTCTCTGCAACCTCTGCTGTCTCCCCTCTTCTCTCCATTCCAGGGCTGTCTTTCATTCCCTCCATCATGGCCACCTTGTCATTGTAAGGAAGGGTACATGGAACAGAAGAGACTTAGGGGTCAGGTCACACAGATCCTTGTCTCCTGGGGTAAGGCTATCATAACTAATGTGTCTAGCATTGCCTTGTTAAAAAATATACCATTTATAGTGAATTATATTGGTTCCATCAATGATATAAGCTTTTGTTTCAAAATACGTGCATCTATGTTTTTAAAAATTTAGTCACTTTAAAAAAGTATGAAGTAAATAATAGTATTATGGGGCTATTGAAGATATCCTCAAGGTGATATACTGGGTTTGAAAAGCCAGGTCTAGGGACACCTGGGTGACTCAGTTGGTTAAGTGTTCAACTCTTGATCTCAGCTCAGGTCACAATGTCACCATTCATGAGATGGAGCCTTGAGTAGGGCTCTGTGCTGACAGTGTGGAACCAGCTTAGGATTCTCTCCCCCCGCCTCTGCCCCTCCCCTGATCACACGTTCTCTTTCTCTCTCAAAATAAATAAACAAACTTGAAGAAGGAAGAGGAGGAGGAGGAGGAGGGAGGAGGAGAAGGAAGGAGGAGGAGGAGGGGAAGAGGAAGAAGAAGAAGGAGGAGGAGGAGGAAGGGAAGAGGAAGAAGATGAAGAAGAAGAAGAAGAAGAAGAAGAAGAAGAAGAAGAAGAAAGGAGGAGAAGGGGAGGAGGAGGAAGAATAAGAGGAAGAAGAGGAGGAAGAGGAAGAAGGAGAAGGAGGAGGAGGAGGAGGAAGAGGAGGAGGAGGAGGAGGAGGAATAGGAACCCAGGCCTATTCCATTCAATCTTCAAAAAAGTCACTCCACGACGGACTCCAATCGCGCATGTGGCCAAAGCGAGAAGTACTTTCCCATTGGTCATTCTTCACCTAAGCAGCATCCAAGGGCATGTCCCTCTCCTGGAGTGCACGACTCCCCTGGAGAGCACACCTCACTCTCATCACACCAGCCTGGCTTCACCCGTCCCTCACTGGCTCACCTCTGTCTCTCTGGAAGGCTCACCCCCCTCTATGCATCTTTGGTCCCTAGAATTGCTCCAGGTTTGGTCCCAGGGTCCTCTTTGGGCCCTCTCTGTTTCCTCCCCAGCCATTTCAGCTGCACATTTAGTTTAAACATTCTTCATCATTAACTCACGCATCTAGAACTCTGCCCACATAGCAACACTCCCCTTTCCAGCTCCTGTTGGACATCTCAGAGGCACCCCAATCTCAACATGCCCCAAAGCCCAAAATCAACCTGGCCCTGAGACAGGTCTTCCATTTCAGTTGATGACAATACAAGCCATCTGGTTACTTCAGCCACACATCTAGGAACCGTAATGCATCAACTTATAATGTATAATCAGTTACCAAGTTTCCTCCATTTTCCTTCCCAAATAACATTCCCAAAGTGCCCAGTTTCTAAACCTGCACCATGACCACTTGGAACCAACCTTCCCTCTTTGCTCCCTTAAATCACTACAAGAGCTCTGCTTCCAGGCCATTCTCCACATTCCTATCTGAACCGTTTTTTCAGATTGAAGATGTAATCCATTATGCTCTGCTTGGGCCCTTTCATGTCGCCTTTGTGATAAAAATCACGCTGCAGGGCCCATGGGCTCCAAGGCTCTGCAGCTCCATTCCGCACCCTTCCCTCCTGGCTTTCAATACTGAAGCCGGCACTTCTCCCAACAACGCCATACCCTGTTGTTAGTCACCCTCTTCCCTCTGCCTCAAACACTTCCGTAGCCCCCACCCCCATCTCTGCCACTGCCTCACTTTGCCTGGTTCGTGCCTATCCATTCTGGAAACGTGTGCTCAAATATGGCTTCTTCAGGAAGCCTTTCCCCACCTGCCTCTGCATCCACTAACCCAGACCCCCTCACAGGTCCTCCCCAAGCACAATGACCCCCCTTCACTGCATGCACCACAGTTGTGTGTTCTGTCATCACGTGCCTCGCCACTAAGCTGTACGTGGCCTGCACTAAGAGACCTTGTTGGTTCTTACTTCCCTGGCACATCCCTAGGACCAGGGATGGGTGCCTATCATGTGGTAGGTATCCAATAAATATTTTTGGAGTGAAAAACATGAATATATTATATCGTGAAGCCACAATAATCGTCTCCATTCTAAAGATAGAATCTGAAGCTCAGTGACAAGAAGGAAGCTTCCAGAATCAGGGTGCTAGGATTCAGCTGACTCAGGTGACTCTGTGTGATGGGTTCAGGCTGAGTGAACTCCGGGGCCTCAGGGTTTCAGACCTTCCTGGAAGGCCATGTACAAGCTCCCCCAGCTTCTGAAGATGCCCGAAGTGGGGCTTCTCTCAGACACCAGGACTGCTGCCCAGTTGGACAGGTCAACCCTGAGTGCAACAGGTGCCAAAAACAAGAAATGCCTCTGGCTCTTACAAACCCGAGCTCCCACTCCTTCCTGCAGTCCTTCCCCTCCCGTTGCAGGGCTCTCTCCTCTTCCACGTTAGACTTCTTTTCTCTTTCTACTCTCTTGTGGCTAAGGGATTGGCAAGCCCTGGAATGCCTGCACCAGAGAATCTTCTCCCCTCCCAGGTGGAACATTAGCACCTGTAGGTTGAGTCAGGGAGGAGGAACCACCGTCAGGGCCCGGGAGCCCATCAGGTGGGGCCACAGCTCTTCCCTCTGGCACCACAGCGTCTGCAAACAGCCTGCTGGGCCGCTGTGTGAGCAGCTCGGTCTTCATGTGGCTGCACAGCGTGGGCAGTGGTGGACACCCGGACTGTCTGTCTTGTGGAGAGAGCTCTAGCACACTAGCTGTCCTTAATCCAAACTCGGAGGCTCCTTACCTAGAGAGCACTATGCTAAGTGGAATAAGTCCAAGGGAGACAAATATTGTGTGATTTCACTTATAGGTGGACTCTCAAAAAAAAAAACAAAAAAGACAAACAAAAAACCCAAACTCATAGCTACAAGAGAACAGGTTGGTGTTGCCGGAGGTGGGAGTTGAGGAGTGGGTGACAAGCGTAAGGGGAGTCTGAAGGCACAAACCTCCAGTTATAAAATAAGTAAGTCCTGAGGCTGTGATATAGAACATAGTGACTATAGTTAACATTACGATATATTCGAAAGTTGCCAAAAGAGTAGATCTTGAAAGTGATGAGTCACAAGTAAAAAATAATTTAAGTCTACGAGGCGATGGGTGGTAACTAGACTTACTCCGGTGATCATTTCGCGATATATACAAATCTCAAATTGTTACATTGTCCTCCTGAGACTAATACAATGTTATATGTCGATTATACCTCAATAATAATAATAATAATGATGGGGCGCCTGGGTGGCTCAGTCGGTTGAGCTCAGGTCATGATCTCACGGTCCGTGAGTTCGAGCCCCGCGTCAGGTTCTGTGCTGACAGCTCGGAGCCTAGAGCTGCTTCGGATTCTGTGTCTCCCTCTCTCTCTACCCCTCCCCCACTCATGCTCTGTCTCTGTCTCTCTCTCTGTCTCAAAAATCAACATTAAAAAATTTTTAAAAAAGAAATAATAATAATAATAAAATTTGGGGATCCCTTGCTGAAGGGATAGAGGTTCTGTGCATGTGAAGACCTAAGCTTGGAGCTGCTAGGGAAACGTTTCAGGAAGTGTTTTCCCTGATAGCAATGGCTCTATTTTAAGCTAACTTGTAAAATTCTAGAATGAAAAACATTATATCATAATGGGTTTTGGTGGAATATAGTCATAGGCTCAAATCTCACCAGCTGAGGGATTCTCGAGCAAATTACTTAAACTTTCCGACCTTCAGGTGTCTTTTTATCTCTTTTCAGAAGGATTAAGTGAGAAAATGGATTAACCTGTCATGTATAGGTAATGTTAGCTTCCACCCCCAGCCTAAGGACATGCATGATATGATTCCATGAGTGAGGGTAACAGTGGCAAACCTGAATAAAGCCTGGGGAGCATGCTGAGTGACACTGACCAAGTCCCCTGGCCAGGGCTGGAGCACTTACTCTCCAGCTGCAGGGGTGTTCAGGAGGTGGGGAGGTAAGCAGTGGAAGGGGCGTGTGCTAGAGACATAGTGTATCAGGCATTCGAGAACTAAAAAACAAAGGATAATTATAGGGATGATGGGGCCCCATAACTATTGCTGGGGGCTATGATGCTGTCCAGAAAGTAAGAGAAAGACTAAAATTGATTAGTTATCAATTAAAGGCAAAGTATGAAATCCAGAGGGCCTCCTTGAAAGAGACCCCCATCTCTTTCAGCTGGAGGACAGAGGAACTGAGTTTCAGGGCCACAGCATGATCACAAGAGGAATAGAACTGCAGAGAAGGATGAATTCTCAGTGTAGGCATGTCTGCTATTCTGAGGTCAGTGTCCTGGTTGGGAATGACTGGAGCCTGAGATTTGAGGTACATACACGTGGTTCAATTAATTTGAAACTCTTGAGCCCCTATGTGCCCTTGAAAGATCTGGTCTGCTCTTTCCAGGTAAAAGCTAGTTTTTCTCCCTCCCCTGAAGATCATGCAGAGACAGTCACCGCACAGGGGAACATGCGTCCCTGATTAGCAACTACCACACCTTTCCCACCGGCCATTATGCTAATAAATAGGTTTAGTTTGACATAAGCAGCTGGGTAAATTGTGACCTAAACCTGGTCATTAGCATAAAATGGCCAGTAGGAGAGGTGGGGTGTATCTTCCTCTCAGAGGAGATGTAGGACTTAACAAAAAATACCCCTGGAGCCAGGAGAGAACATATAGGTCTTGATTCTAAATGTGCTGGATGAGGGGCGCCCGGGTGGCGCAGTCGGTTAAGCGTCCGACTTCAGCCAGGTCACCATCTCGCGGTCCGGGAGTTCGAGCCCCGCATCGGGCTCTGGGCTGATGGCTCAGAGCCTGGAGCCTGTTTCCGATTCTGTGTCTCCCTCTCTCTCTGCCCCCTCCCCCGTTCATGCTCTGTCTCTCTCTGTCCCAAAAATAAATAAACGTTGAAAAAAAAATTAAAAAAAAAATAAATAAATGTGCTGGATGAGAGGTACATGTGGTGGGCAGACATGAAACATAAAGTTAGATAAGGGAGAGGTTACTGACGTGAGAGCATTTCCCTGTTGCAAGGATTTGATATCCTGGCAAGGAACATAGAAGATGATGCCACTTCCATGATGTTTTAGGTTGGCTCTTGGAAGCTCAACCAAAATAGAAGCCCCACTGTAGCTACTCTGCCAGATGTAAGATACTAACATAGCCTCAGATACGTGGTATATGACCCACGATCTTGCAAGTGCATTCTTTTCCATCCCTATCGAAAAGAACTAAAAACATTTTGCATTTACTTGGAGCAGATAATGCAAGGCTATGTTCGTTCACCTACCCTCTGTCATATGATAGTCTGGAGGGAAATAGATTCTCCAGACATCCCAAGTAATATGGCATCGGTCCAATATATCAATGATATGATGTTGATCCATTCAAATGAGCACGAAGTAGCAAGTACATTGGAAGCCTTTGTGAGGCACAGTTATGCTTTCCAGAGGTGGGATATAAATCTTTCAGTGACTCAGGGGCCTGCCTAAGCTATCAAGCTTTTAGGGAGTCTGTGGTCTGGGTATGTTGGGACATCCTTTCAATAATCAAGAACAAATTATTGTATAGCACACCTCCCACTACAAAGAAGGAAATGCAATGCTTGATTGCCTTTTCTGGGTTCCAAAGACAGCATATTCTGCAGTTGAGAATATACTAGAAGACATGTTGCCAGCTTTGAGTGTGGCCACAGCAAGAAAGAACTCTGTAGCAAGTAGCCATGTCTCTTGGGCCATATGACCATATAGACCTCATGGTATCTGTGATGAAAAAAGATGTTGTGTTGGGTTTATGGTCAGTCCCAATAAAAGAGTCACAGTTTAGACCCCTAGGGCTCCAAAGAATAGCCATGTCACCTGCAACAGAGAATGATTCATCATTTAACATTAGCTGATCATGGACATTAAGACCTGGCCACTATGAGATAGATTTTGTCAGACCCAGCAACAGTCCATCATAAAGCTGAAGAGGTAGGATTAGATACACAGAGCCAAGAGCACAGAACACTGCATTTGCGGGTAGCCCAGACCCCTGTGTGATTTGCCACTGTTGTGCCCATGTGCTTCCTTCCTTCACTCTGGTTGTTGTTGGGGAGGGTCGCTTACAATCCACTGACAGAGGAAGGAAAAGGCTGCCCTGAATTCACAGGTGTGTAGGCTCAGTATATGTGCAAGGTGCAGGACGTGCCAGCCCCATTCCTATGCCCTGGAGTCAGCGGTGAGAGGCAGTCCTGCCCCCGGGCAGAGCTTTGGGCAATGCACCCAGTCATTCACTTGGGGTAAATACAGATTCCTGGGCAGCGGCAGAGGTCCTGGCTGATTGGTCGGAGCTATGAGAAGAACACCTGAAGAATGGGGACAGGACATCTAAGAAAGAGGTATGAAGACACACCTATGGGCATAGGTGTGAAGTGTGGAGGTCTTTATAACACACATGAATGCCAACAGAGATCTACCACCAAGAAGGCATTAAGCAACCGAGGACACAGAATGATGTGGCCAGTCATCCAGTTGGTTTCGGGCACTAATACCCACTTTTCCCAGCATTGGAACAATGACCGTGTGAAGGAATACCCATGGTGGCAATTCCATGGGATGGAGGCTAGGCACGGGCCCGGCAGCATGAATCCCAACTCACCAGATCTAGCTACCACTGCACTGTTGCCACATGTCGAATCACCCAATGGAGACTGATGCCAAATCCCTGAGAGCATCAAGTCCTCAAGGAAGTCAACCAGTTACCCAATGGCGACAGATCCCATCAGCCTCATTTTACTGCTAGAAGATGCTGCAAATGATCTGAATGTAACCAACACATAGTCTGGATAGGAGTTTGTCTTTCCTGCATGCAGGGCTTCAGGCAACACCACCATGTGGGCACTTCTCTGTGTTAGACATTTGCATGCAGATAAATCCATTTAACTTTATAGAGCATGAACTGTATGTCCAGCTCTGTGCTAGGTGCTGGGGCTGCACAGACAGACAGGGTCTTACTCTCAGTTGTTGAATAGCTATTGTGGATTACTTTTGTCCCTGGGACATGATAGCAAAGTACCAGCACTGAAATGATTTCATGGGCTAACTAAGCAAATTCTGAGCTCAAGTGACTTCATCGTTCAGTGGCTAATTTGGGACTGGGCACCAGAAACTTCTCTTTTCTTTGACGATCTGACTCAAAGTATTTTCATCGATGTTGATCAGACACACAAGTCTTGCTGGTAAGCAGCATCTTAAAGGGCACTTGATGAAGAAAACAAGATGGAATGAAGTGAATTGGAATTTCGGCTTTCTACCTTGTGGATGTGAACATCGCCTTCCCACCTGGAGTGAGTCTTACCTAGGGTGGGAAGTTTCGGGCATCTCTGCAGCAGAGAGGTCCCCTTTGCCACTCATCTCCCGTCTGGCTCCCCTGGTGCCTCTGTGAAGCCACAAAGTCCAGGCAAGTTTCCCTGGAGGAGTCAGGTGGCCTTCTGCGGCCACCTCCAGAACCCGTCCTGTTTGAAATGGACACAGTGATGGAGACTTCCTTCGACTCAAGCCCTCCAACCTGCAGCGGCCACTTCTCGGAGATGTACACGCAAATCACTTCCATATGGCGGTAACTTTCCACATCTGTTTCCTAGGAATAAATGCTTGTCGCCAGGAAGGATGAATAAGAGTGGCCACACTAGGATAGGATGGGAAAGAAAAGTGGATCTGTCTTAGTCCCTCTGTAAGCCCCAAACATCTACATTTGCCCAGGGACAGGCCTGGTTTTAATCACACTGGAGAAACCGAGTCACCTCACTCCTCAGGAATAGTTAAGATCATCCCAGGAAAGCATATGAAGCAAGGTGAGGAGTGGGGTGGTGGCAAGATCAAGAGCCTGGTGGCTCTAAACTTTGTACATAGCAGGGGCTTAGGGCAGCACCCCCCGCCCCATAGTGGGGGTTTGGAAGCATGCTGATCCCAGGGGGACGCTGCACTTCCACAGGCTTCCAGGCATTCGATGCAATCCGCAGATGGCCACAGGTCAAGAAATGCAGAGATGTTTTGTGAATGCTTTTATTCACATAGATAAATGTGAATTTAATCCAGACCAATGGAGAGTACACTTCTCTCCTTAGGAGACTTAAGGAGAACTCGCAGCTTCAGAAGTGGGGACAAAAGGGCAAAGTGGGATCCTGGAATCCAAAGGATGAGACTTTTCAGAAGGAGAAGATGCTGACAGATCAAAGACCAAATGAAACGAGGATTAAAAAGAGGGGTTTGTATGTGTTACTGCTGACCTCCCAAGAGTACACATTGATGTTGGGACAGACTCCAGACCGCAGCTGAAGAAGGGGACAGGCAGTGAGCTCAGTGGAAAGAGTGAGCTCCGACAACTCTTGCGGAAGGTTCCGGAAGCATGAGCAGAGCGGACTAGGCTACAGGCTATGGGACTTGGGTAGTGAAAGAACTTGTGTTTCCCGAGCCCCACTGTGCCATGCCACGTGTACATGGACACCGCAGAGCCCCCCACACTTCATGATCACACAAACCCACGAGATGAGCAAAAAAGCATATTCGTGTCACTAATGAATAACAAGAGGCTCAAAGAAGTAATTGGGACCCAGGTCTGTTTTCAAAGCTGTCCTTTCCATGACAGTTACATGTCTGGTAGAGTCATGGGAAGATTGGTTGCTATTTTAAGGCGGTGGGGAGAAATAAGTCTTCCTAATCCCACTGCAAGCGCCCTACATCTCATCTCACCTGCTCTCTCTCCTCCCAGGAGCTCTGTCCAGGCCCCGGATCAGAGGAGAGTGGGGTGGGTGAATCAGAACGACCTCAGCCATCTCATCATTCATATGCCTTGTCTGCGAGACAGGTAGAGCTCTAAGAAGAACAAAGCTGGATTTTGTTTATTTAAACATCAATAGCCAGGACTCCAGATCAAGCCTGCACTCTTGCTTCAGCCATTTACCACGTGTTATTCCTATCTCCTTCCCCACAGTCCTTGTGGCATCGACATTATGTGGCTTTGGTCACCTTCTGGCCGACTGAGTCCTGCCCCTCAGCCCCAGGAGCATGATGGGGCTACACAGCCCCCACGGACACACTGCTCCCCTCAAAAAAAAAGAAGCTTTTCCACAAAAGAAAAATGATCTAGCCCACTCTCTTCCTGAATGACGATACACTCTATGAATATTGCCACATTTTATTTTCTCCCCAATTCCCTTCTTCTACTACGCCCTTCACTCCCATTCCATCCGGAGAGGTAGGCCTGGCTGAAATAATAATCCCAGGTGCCAGCTGAGAAAGCCAAATGCAGCTCAGTTAGGAAACATCTCGAAGCCCTAATAACCAAACACTGCAGCTGGGACTTATTTTCCCCTGGCCCCAACCCAGAGCTATTTCCTTCAGCCTTCGAACCTCTGTGCACGTCCACGTTCCCAGCCTGTGGGGGGTTGGGGAGGCCCAGTGTGGGGGGATTTGGTGCCAGGCCCTGTGCAGGCACCTGCACAGAAATGAGTTCATTCAAGTCTCGCTTCCACTCTGCATGAGGTAAAAAAACCATTTTAATCAGGTAAAAAAACCCAGTTCGCGACAAGGAAAACCATGTCAGTAAAGTGAAGTGATTGATCTAAATCAGAAATTGAGGTGGTACTTAGAGGGCCAGGCCCAGAGCCAGCTTTGCTGGTCCTGGGTGTGGGGACCACTCTTGGAACTGGACGTTCTGGAGGGGACTCCACTTTGGTGCACCTCGCCAGGTGTGGATATGCAAAGTGCGCGTCCTGCCTGCCCTTCCCACCCACAAGGCGACTGAGGTTTAAGTGAGATTGTGCATTTGGAAGTTGCTTGACTACAGACGTGCAGGGCCTGCGCCCTTTCTAAAGGGCATCAGAGGGAAACAGAGAGGATGAGGCCACTTGTCAGTGAGGCCATCATTTCATCACTCGATGTCCATTCCTGATGATTAAGCAAAGCACTGAGATTCCCACTCTTTGATTCACGAAGTAAACGTACAGGGTGTATCATCACCTTCCTATCACTCTCTGTTCATTCAGAAACTCTTCACTGTTGAGTGACTCTTCCAGGAAATAAGTACAGGGAATGTAAACCGTCTGTACATTCAGAGTCCAGAGGTCTGCCCGGATGATGGGCGTACATGTCTGGAGGCAGGCCCTGGACGCTGGGACCTAGAAGATCTGTGTCTCGCCTCTTACCAGCCATTGGATCCCAGGCAAATCAGTTAACCTTCATGGGCCTTTGTTTCTTATCTCTCTCTCTCTCTCTCTCTCTCTTTTGAAGAAAGAGCATGCGCAGGGTAGAGGTGCAGAGGGGGAGAGACAGACAGACAGACAGACCGACAGAATCCCAAGCAGGCTCCATGTTCAGCACAGAGCCTGATGCAGAGCCGGAGATCATGACCTCAGCCGACATCAAGAGCCACTCTTAACCGACTGAGCCACACAGGCGCCCCTGTTTCTTATCTCTTAAAGGGAGATCTCTGGGGTCACTGGGCTTCCTTCTCTCCTTTACTGCAGAGAAGATAAAATGTCAGCCTATACTAGAGTGTAGCCCTACCTTGTACCAACTCCGAGTTTTAACCTCAACGGCCTCTCTTACTAGCTGTGTGACTTTGGGCAAATGCCTTTCCCTTTCTGATCAAAGGTTTCTTTCTGTGAAAAATGACAAGGTCTGTTGTGAGAATTAAGCAGCCTACTTCAGCATTGGGTGGCCCCATCCTGGCCCACCTTCAAGATAGTTCATTATGGAAGCACAAGAATGTCCTTAGCACACAGCTCTTTGACCTCTCCAGAGTCCTCAGTGCAGACCTAGTCTGCTTGATTACCCAGCCCTTGGTTTTACTGTGAACCCTAATTTCTCCAGCAAAGAAATATCTTGAACTGATCATGAGCAAAGTGGCCTTCTCGGACCAGCAAGCAGGTGGCTGTTCCAGGTCCTTCCTCAGGACTGACCTCCTCCTGCCCAGGGAGGGGGTGGGGAAGGCGGGTTGGAGATGCCTGATGTCACACAGCCCTACATAAGGGCCTCCTTTAGACTCCTGCGGGTGGTTTGGAAGCAGCTGGAGGAATGAATTAGGTCCTGGTTGTGGGATTTTTTTTTTTTTTTAAGTCAGACACAGACACAGCTGTTGAGCAAAATGCAGACTCCACAGAAAACCCAAAGCCTCAGACCCTTCAAGCAGAGGAAGAGTTTAGGTAAAGTTCTCAGAGTCGCTGTCTGGGTTGCCAGAGAGAGGGAACAGGATACAGCCTTCTCTTGCTGTTTACTTATTCTTTTGTCTTTAAAATATTCACAGCAACCAGACAAGAGGAAGTTGCTGGAATCCGGGCAAAGTTCCCAAACAAGATCCCGGTAAGACTCCATTGTGCTTTTTGAAAAGGAGTATGCCTTGTGTCTTGAAACAAAAACAAAAACAAAACCCCAAATATAACAAGAAGAAGAAAAAAAAATCCCCACTGGCTCTCCCTGTTCTATGTTTCTAAGGCAGTGAGAGCTCTGTCACATTCTTAGGGGTTGACCCTCTTGACAGGTGATAGTGGAGCGCTATCCCAGGGAAAAGTTCCTGCCTCCGCTGGACAAGACCAAGTTCCTGGTCCCTCAAGAGCTGACCATGACCCAGTTCCTCAGCATCATCCGGTAGGTGACAAAGTACATGCGGCGGCATGTGCTGGGCTTTTTCTGTTTGCTTTGTTAGTTGGTTTGGTTTTGAGGATGGGAGCATTCTGGAAGAGAGGGAAAAAATTTTCTCTGTGACTCACCTTTTAGCATCTGTAGTGCCCAGGAAAGATGCTCTGAGAACTAATCCAATTTAAACAGGTGGGGGAACCCCACAGATAACAAATCTAAAGAGAGTGACTTTTCTAAAATGTTTCAGAGGTAGTCTTGGCTCTGAAACTAGACCGAAAGTGCCTTTCCTCTACGTGCTGTTTAAAACCCAGTCTGCATTTTCCCAGGAGAGACACAGTACCTTTAAAGGGTGTGCGCACCAGGGGATTGGGGACCTCTTCAAAAGGCAAATACTCCCTGCACTGCTTAGACCCAGAACAGGGAAGGAGTACCCACACGTGCCCCTTCCTTGGGTTAAGGCACAGTGAAGAAAATGGAGCAATTTTTAAAGTTTCAGAGGGTTAAGTAGTGTCACCCGACACATGGATTCAATAAAAATGACTTGGGAGTAATGTGAATACCACCCGGGAGGTAATTCTTCACAGGGTTGAAAAGTCCGGTGAGGCCAGCCCTTACAAGCTGCCTAGATGCTTGTTGCTTGGAGAATTCATTATGAATGTGTGTTGCTCTCGGTTTTGTTTGTCTTGGTGAGTTCTGTAAGAGCATCCTGATTTCCTCTCCTCAGGGAAGCTTCCGTTGGCCCAGTGTGAACAGAGGTGGCTAAGGGAGCATGAAAGTTAGGATTATATCCCAACATGTTGATGTAGCATAGTGTGACCTCCCCTCCCCCACCTCCCTCAGAAACAACCCTTTGAGTTCCCAGAGCTATTCTTTTTCTCCGTCCCAGACAAGAGTCATCTCCTTTCCACCAGCCCTGACCCACCCTCCATCCCAACTCTTGATGCTCCAGGATGGGTGTTGAGCATCAGTTATGTTCTGTGTTCTTTCTGGGCTCTGTCTTTACAGCAGTGAAAGAATAGACAAAATTCCTTGTCCGCAGCCTCCTCCTCCAAGGAATGCCACAACCCCCGTGGAAAGAGAGCATGGCCAAGGACAGGAGATGGGGGTGTAGACTCTAGGAGCAGGAGTTCCCTGCAGAGCTGAAGGCAATGCGCTCGTTCCCAACTCCACCCATACCCATCGCAGAACACTTCTTTTTTACCCAAAGACAGCCATGCAGTTGTCAAAGCCAGAATCTCTGGGGTTATTTTAGGAAGGATTATCTAGTTGTAAAATTAATCAGCTTCCAGCCACCTGTGTCCCAAAGCCACATGGACCTGAAAGTTCGCAGCTTTGAGGCCAGAGTGGGCAGGTTGGGCTGCCTCTGCAAGCAGAGCACATGGAAATGTGCTGCAGGGGGTGCAGAGCCCTTACCTGGGTGTCTACATCACCACATCGTCCCCCACTCCAGGATGAGCCAGGCTTCAGACTGACCTTGACATTTCCAGCATGCCCAATTGAACTTTGCTGTTTCTCCATTTCCTTGAGGTGGGGGAGAGATGGCCAGGGGCAGGTGGGTTTGGGGGAAGGGCACACTTGGAGGCAGCAACCTTCTAAAATGTCATCCCAAGGCTGTTTAACAGTGAGATGCTGGAAGATACTGTAATCACCTTTGTATGTCTGGGGATGTGCAGACCTTTGGTTTAAGAGCAAAGAGCTTATTTGCTTAGCATTTTTGTGTTGGTATGTCCCCTAGTAAACGATAGGATCGCCTCACCCTTTTGGCCCAACTGGGAGGACTTATGGTATTTTAAAGCTGCAGGAAAGGAGTAGGGAGCAATTCTATCTTCCTGAGTGTCATGATCCTGCAACCCTCTGGGATGCTTCCCAGGCAAACCGAATTAGAATCTCTAAGTGTGGAGTGTAGGAATCTGTATTTTCAGCAGGCACTCCTGGGTCATTGTCAAGTTTGAGGACCATTCCTAGAGCGGGGAAGTGGGCTCCTTGGGTAGACATGTTTGCAGTGAACAAACAGATAAGTCAGGCCTTGGGTCAGGAGCCCATGCCCTGCCCAGTTAAAGTTTCCTTTTCCTGTCCCCACCACCCCCCCACCCCCCGCCCAGGAGCCGCCTGGTCCTGGGGGCTTCTGAAGCCTTTTACTTGCTGGTGAACAATAAGAGCCTGGTCAGCATGAGTGTGACCATGGCAGAGGTCTACAGGGACTACCAGGATGAGGACGGCTTCGTGTACGTGACCTACGCCTCCCAGGAGATGTTCGGCTGCCTGGGCTCCGGGAAGACCCTGCCGCCCTCTGCAGAGCATGTCTAGAACCTGTTCTCAAACCTGCGGAGACATGGACCAGCCCCAGTGTGTGCGGCAGGCAGTGATCAGCACCAGCCATCACAGGGACACCTGGCCACCCCTGTCTCCTTTGTGAGGCTCCAGGCTCCCATGTGCTCCATGTAAGATGGCATGCTGGCTCTTGGGAATCGTGTAAATAGTAAGTCCTTTCTAAGTAGATCTTTATGGTTCTCCGACGATGAGCCAGAGAAGGATCTAAGTGTCTTCTGTGGTGGAGGCCGGCAGGCTCTTGGGGAGTCTGGTGTCACCCCGTGTGGGCAGGAGTCCTGTGTGCGCTCGGTCATTGGGAACTTCGGCCTGAGGACGGGTCTCAGGGGAACCCCCGCGTTCTTCAGGGGGCAGGGGTCCTTATCTGTGTCGTTCCGGAGACAATTATTGTATTTTCACAGCCTTCACTCCACCTTCTTTTCTCTCAGATTCTGTTTTATCTGTTTATACCATATGGATTTATGCCAAAGACACAACTGTTCAGTATAGAGTCACTTAACTTGTACGTGTTTGCTCTGTGCCAGCTATGTAAGCGGGTCACGTGTCTTAGTGTTTCATCACAACTCTTTCTGGTTAATTATCATTATCACCATTTCACAATGAGGAAACTGAGGCCCAGAGAGATACAAAATGTTTTCCAAATTCACACAACACGATCTGCTGGGACTCGAGCCCAGAGAGTCTGGCTTTGGAAGCCACACTCCTAGCCCTCTGCGAGGCCCTCCATCTGATGAGGTTACTCTGCGAGTTCAGACTGGCTGCTTGAGCCACAGAGCCCACTTTCATCAACTTAGCCCACCAGGGAGACTTGCAACCTGGGGAGTGTAGCAGAGCTCAGAACTCGTGGAACGAGTGACAGGGGGTGTTTGGTTTAGCAGCTGCAGCACCAAGTGTGAGCACTCCAACTGTGCTTGGAGGGTATTCGTCAGGGAAGGCTTTGTAGGGTGTTCCACTTGAGCTGGGTTTTGAAGCATGGATAAGAGTTTGTCTAGAAAGGAATTTTATTTATTTATATTCAACATACATTTATTGAGCACTTACTGAAAGGGAAGTCCTATCCTAGGTGCTGGAAAGACAACACTGACCGAGACAGGTAAGGTCCCAGACCTCAGGGGTCACAGTTGATTCTAGGAAGGGAAGAAGGACAGTATTCAAGATGAGTTTCCATGCTTATAAGTACAATAAAGAAAAACAAAACAAAACAGAAGGTAATTAGCAGATTTAATCCTTTATGTAGGAGGGTCAGAGAGAGCTTCTGGGAGGGAGGAACTTTCACTTGGACCCGAATGATGACAAGGAGCCAGTGGTGGAGGCTAAGCATGCCAGGGGGAAGGGTGGCTGTGAGGTCCAAAGGTTTGAGAGCTTTCCAAACGGAAAGGGTTCCAGCGTGGTTGCAGCCAGGGAAGGGGAGAGAAGCTAGGCAGGGGCCAGTCCTACAGGGTCGACTTTGCTAAGGTGTTAGGGTTTTATTTTAAGGTTGGTAAGTGGGAAAGGAGAAGCATTCTAACTGGAGAGAGAGAGAGAGAGAGACAGAGACAGAGACAGAGACAGAGAGAGAGACTCAGTGAAGGTGTGATCTCCCTAACATCCCCCAGTGGCACTGAGATGGCCTTTGCCCTCTGCTCATTCCTGGGTCCATGGATCCGTGGATCCATCGTCCTGCTCCAGGCTGCATTTCACTGCTCCCAGGCACCAGCCAGCCCACTCTCCTGCCTGTGGCTGTCCTTCCCATGCCCAGCTTGCCTGGTCTCCTGCTCTACTCACTTCCTCTAACACCCATCCATCAAGTCCTCTCTGCCATCTGCTGAGTGAAACAGCGCCTCCCAGATTTGTTCTCCAGATGTATCCTTTGCTTCACCTTGAGCAGTGAATATTCTTCCTAAATGAGTCCATTTCCCAAGATTGACTTTGACTTTGAGAGCTGGTTGGCCCTGGACATCCACATAACTGGCCGTGCCCGGGGCCGGTGCTCTTGCTCCCAGTCTTACCCATCCCTGCGGCTGCTCTTGAATCCAGCATCTAAGATTATCATCCCTCTGGATTGTAGCTGGGTGAGCTGCTGTGCTCTGTTTTGTCTCCAAGACCCTTCCCGATATGGCTTCCCTCCTGCATCGACCTCAGGCTGCCTCGTTTGTGGTGGACAGTGTCCAGTTTCCTGCTGTATAACCAACCAGCCCAAGTTCAGTGCATGAAACCATCACGGCTTTTTTGCACTTATGGAGTCTGTGAGTAAAGATACCAGAAAGTGCACAGTGGCAACAGCTCCCTGCTGTCTGGGGACTCAGCTGGGAGACCCGAGGGCTGGGAGTGACTTGAACGGCTGGGAGCTGGGATCATCTGGAGGCGTCTTTGGTCTCACGTCTGACTCCTGGGCTAGGATGACTCAAGGCCAGGCCCAGCTGAGACAAGAGGAGCTCCATGTGCCTCTCCCAGTGTGGGTTCCAGGATGGCCATCCTCAGAAGGAGAAGTGGAAGGGCATGTGATCCGAGGAACCAAGACCGCAGCTGACCTGTCCCTAGGTGATGAAGTCCAATTGATTTTGGTCCGGATTTTTTTTCCTTTATTTTCTTAGCATCTACTCAGATGCATAAGATTAAATGGCAATGTGTACTTCTGTAAATTATGACTACTTTTCTGTTACAGTATTCATCATTGTCTATTGATTTTTACGAGCTCACAAAGTTGAGTGATTCCCTCTTTGTATACCATATGTATTAAAAATAATTACCCAGTTCCTTTGGTCTTGTTTATGGCAGACTGTCTTACATAACTCCTTTTTATTCTTCTGTGATCTTTTCCTTGTGGATTCTGAGTTCATGTTCTCAATAGAAAGTTTCTCCTAACTCCGCGATTGTAAAAAGTATATACCCATCCTGTGTTTACTTCTAGCACTATGTTTCCATTTTGTTTACATTTAAGTATTTGAATGAAGTGGAATTTATTTTGGTAACAAAAGAAAGTATGCAGTTTCAATGCTTAACCAAGTGTTACCAGCACTTTTAATAAGTTGTCCATGGTATTTGAATTCGCTGTGGTTATGCGTTTTTGTCTTAGTACCATAATAACAAAAGAATGCTTAAGAACAATGGACTGTGGCCTTCCTTTTTTGGATTCCGCATGGCTTTTGGTAATGCTAAACACATTTGGCTAATCAATGCTTGGTGATAGATTAGAGAACCTGAGCTGTCCACTTCAGAGGGAGATACTAGAATGATGGGATTGTGCCATTGCTTGTTTTTACAATGATCAGCTCAGCCAGGAAACCATGTTGGTTTTAGTGCCTATTTCTGTGCAGGAACCATCCTCTTCCATAAAACCAAAGAGGATCAGATAAAATGCATCTGCTTATGTCACAGCTATCACAGAATCTACAGCTGATCTGATGCACTTGACTGCCTAGACCAGAGATAAGCAAACAGTAGCCTACTGCCTCCAGCCATCTGACATGGGCTATTTTTGTAAGTACAGTACTTCTGGAATACAGTCATGCCATTTCTTCACCATGGGCTCTGGCTGCTACTGTGCGACAATGACAGAGTTGAGTATTTGTGACATAGACCATATAACCTGCAAAGCCAAAAATGTTTACTGTCTGACCCTTCACAGAGGAAGTTTGCTGATCCCTTAGTCCAGGTTTGCAGTATAATTTTATCATCAAGATGTCCTGGGGGATAAATCACATTAAGAACTTTCTTTTCATTGTTGTTGTTTTGGTCCTATATAAGATGAGAAGGAAATTTCCCAGTCGCTGGATTCATTGATTTTGTGTTGCTAAGTCCTTGACTGGAGGCGCTGAATGTAGACACATACAGTTCTCCACCGGCCAAAAGGTACTCCTAATCATGGTTCATATTCACCAGTCTCCTCCAGGCCCACTCACCCTTCATTTGCCTCTGAAATATGGATGGGGGATTTCTAGTGTGAACTGTTTCCTTTCGGGAACAAAAGAAACCAGTTCATACCCATTTCCCAGCCAACTCCCTTTGGGTTAGGAGACCTCAGCTGCTCACAGCACACAGGCCCTTCACACAAGACTAAATCCAGGGCAGGGCTTTCCAACCTGTGCACAACTGGAATTTGGGTAAGTACTTCTCTGTTGTGGAGGCTGCCGTGGTATCATAGGAGACTAACAGCACCCCTAGCTTCTGTTTACCGAAGCCGGTAGCACTGTCCCCTCACCCCAGTAGTGACACCAAAAAAATCTCCAGCCATTGTCAAATGTCCTCTGGGGGGTGAAATTGCTCCCTGCTCAAAACCACAGTTCAAGTTCACTCTAGACCAGAAGTGTGGTCTGTAGGCAAGCAGGTCAGCCTGACCTAGGAGTTTATTAAAAATGCAGAAGTTCAGGGCTGTCTCCAGACCCATTGAGTCAGAACCTACAATCTGTCAAGATCCCCCAGGTGATTCACGGGCACTTTAGAGTTTGAGAAGCACGGGCCCAGACATTATGGGTAGTAACAGCCCTGAGGCTTTCTCCCCGCTCTTCAGAAAGTGCTCCACCTACACCCTCCTCTCTCAACTTTGTGAGCACACAATTTGGCACACACACTCTGGTGTCCTGGGACGAGCCGGAACTTTGTCATCTGACAAACCTAGGTTCAAAAGAAGAGTCTGCCCCTGTGTGTCTGGGGGATTATTTAATCGACGTCAGTGCCCTCATCCGAAAAATCTCTCGTTTGTGTTTCAGAACACGTGGGCCTTCTGAGCAGGTTATTGACGAAAGATCAGCACACTTTTGGTATCAAAGTTTTTAAATCACATATGAACGTTTCTCACAAGTGATGAAGTCACAAAGGCAGCAAGGCTCCCCCTAGCAAGACCATACCCGGAGCGGCTTCCTCTACCCTATGAACTCACTAGTTCAGAACTCAAGGGTCTCCATTGACATTTATGTCAGAGCCTACAAGTGCCACCAGGTGGCGCCAACACCACTTCATTAGGTTTAGAAATTGCCAAGCAGTTTGCTGCCAATAAAGCTAAATCCCCCCCAATTTTAAAGTCACTATTGGGGTAACTCCCCATTAACTCTGAAAAGGCTAGCTCTAGCCAAAGAGGAAATCAGACATAAATGTTGGGGAAGAGTACACAGAACATTATATGTGTCTCCTTGACGTGAATGCTAACCAGCCCATGGGAAAGAACTGCTCAGACGTTAACGCTACAAAACATCAGGAAGGAAAGCAGGGTCCTCCGAAATCCTGGTGCTGCCATGGAAACCAGAACCATCATAAAGACACAAATGGCCCAGATGGATTCCGGGAGCAGGGTTGGAGAGTGAGGACCATGGGCCACCATGTGGGGAAGGAAGTCAAGAGAGGGATAACAGTAGAGAATTAGTAGTAGCAGAAATAAAACAAGTCCCAAACGTCATTTTACCTTTATTTGATGCCTTTTATCAGAAGATACATGCTTCATGAATATTAGTCCTCCTCCAGCACCTAGTTCAGAGAGCTCAGCCACACCCAGGCATCCTAGGCACTGAGTTATGGTATTAGAATAGCTTTTCAGTTCCTAAGATTAGATTAATACCTGCAAATCAACCGTGTAGAACCTCTAAGTCAACAGGAGACCAGAATCTGAGTTGGGGGTGGATGGGGTCAGTGGGCAAGAATTTCCTCAACTAGATTCAGCGTCTGTGATACTTTGGAAGAAAGGGGTGCTCCAAATGGGGAACAAAGGATTTTCAGTCACTGAAAACGACCAGCCCCAATGATAAAACAAAATGGACAGTATCTTGTGAACTTACGTATCATGGTTCCCTCTAGTGCCACATCATTGTGGCAGCAACCTTTCGATTTGGCCCTCAAAGGCATTGCCTTATCTCCTCATTCTGTGTCTTTGTCACCTCTTGCCAAACGTTTCATGTACTGGCTCATCCTGTCTTGCTTGTGCTCTATTTTTATTATCTTTTAAGCATTTCAGGGTCATTGTTCATGTTCTTTCATGTCTGGAGTGTCTCTCCCTCTAGGGATGACATTTTCCTGCTTGTCCTTCAAGATCCAAGGCAGCTTCTTGACTTGGTTCTGTGCTCCTACTGTTTCATCCATGAGTCTTATTTATTTGGGAGTTATAATGACCCTACAATTCATAGTCAATATTCACTAAGATCTTGAAAGATACTTATTATTGTTATTATTCCCATTAAGGATGAAGAAACCCAGGTCAAGAAAAGTCAAATAAAATTCCTAAAGGCACAGAGCCAATAAGCCTACAGATCAAACTCACATTTGTATCATCCTGTGTTTCAAACATTGCATGGGACATACTTACACTTAAAAAAAGAGGGGTGGGGAGGCGCTTGGGTGGCGCAGTCGGTTAAGCGTCCGACTTCAGCCAGGTCACGATCTCGCGGTCCGTGAGTTCCAGCCCCGTGTCGGGCTCTGGGCTGATGGCTCGGAGCCTGGAGCCTGTTTCCGATTCTGTGTCTCCCTCTCTCTCTGCCCCTCCCCCGTTCATGCTCTGTCTCTCTCTGTCCCAAAAATTAAAATAAATAAATAAATAAATAAATAAATAAATAAATAAATAAAAGAGGGGGTGGGGCACCTGGGTGTCTCAGTCGGTTAAGCGTCCAACTTTGGCTCAGGTTGTGATCTCATGGTTTGTGAGTTCCGGCCCTGCATGGGGCTCTGTGCTGACAGCTCAGAGCCTGAAGCCTACTTTGGATTCTGTGTCTCTCTCTCTCTGCCCCTCCCCTGCTCATGCTCTGTTTCTCTCTCAAAATTAAAAAATAAACATTAAAAATTAAAAAAAAAAAAAAGAAATTTTGTTTATCTGAAATTGAAATTTAACTGTGTGTCCAGCATTTTTTATTTTCTAAATCAGGCAACCCCATGTGTGGCTCTAGTATGGGCTGTGAATAGCCTTGCACCTTAAGACTCTATGTTACACAGTAAATTTTGAACAAATAGAACTACACCCACCTTCTGGGTCTCAAACCTTCCATGGGGTATTCCCCACTTTGATTCATTGGAAAATGCCAACTTAATCTTTAAAACCAAAGTCAACTGGCTTCTACCACCCCAGGTATGGATGGCTATTCCCCCTGCCCTTCCTGCACACATACCTTGTGCCTACATTTATTATTGCTTTTTCTACAATGTCTCAATTATTATGATTAGTACCTTGCCTAGGAGAATCAACATAAACTAAGATTGCATGTGTGAATTAAATACATGAATGAATGAATGAATAAACCATCATGAAGATAATGAACATATTCTCAACTTCTTTGTATTTACTTTTCAAATAGACTCCTATCCATTTGGGGATAACAGGGTGGTTGCTAAAATACAGAAACATGAGTTAAGACCCTGGAATGTCTTCCATGAAGATGTCGTAATGAAAAGACCCAGATTTTGGAGTCCACAGTATGTTCAGAGAAATGACTAACAAAACTCAGATACTTAAATCATGAAATCAGATCAAGCGAAGGGAAAGGTAATGAATAACTACAATATTGTTTGTGATCGTACTGAAGACTGCTCAGAAAACGTGATTTTTCACCTTGAAACCTAAAGAAATTACCCAGGTGAGTGTGGAGTGTGGAGAGGGGAGAGGGCTGGCTCTGTGTGTTAAGGATGGAGTGGGGGTGGGGGTAGAAAAGAGACTAGAGCTGCCCCTTTCTTTAATCTTCAGGACTGACACATTAAAAAAAATTTTTTTTAAGTTCTATGTATTTTTTTGAGAGAAAGACACCGCGAGTAGGGGAGGGGCAGAGAAAGAGAGGAAGGAAGAGAGAATCCCAAATAGGCTGCACACGGCCAGCACAGAGACCGACACAGGGCTCAAAGTCACAAAATGATGAGATCATGACCTGAGCTGAAACCAAGAGTCAGATGCTCAATCGACTGAGCCACCCGGGGGCCCCACCGAAATTGTTTTCTAAATTAGATGTGGAAATTCCAAGTCCCTTCTGTAAGAGAAGCCAAATCTTAGGGTGTAGTACTTTTGCACAGCTGTGAAGACATTTTCTGAGTGGCCTTGTAGTGACCTATTCTGGGGGAGACTGACTTCAAGGTACAGTGTGGATATCTGTCTCTGGCTGCAGAGTCACTTAAATAGAAAGTTCTCAGGGCACCAGCGTGGCTCAGTCGGTTAAGCATTGAGCTCTTGATTTAGCTCAGGTCATGATCTCACGGTTTGCGGGTTTAAGCCCCACATCAGGCTCTGTGCTGACAGTGCAGAGCCTGCTTGGGATTCTGTCTCTCTCCGTCTCTCTCTGCCCCACCTCTGCTCGCTCACTCTCTCTCAAAATAAATAAATAAACTTTTTTAAAAAATAGGAAGTTCTCTGTCTCCAGCTATAGATCTCAGGGCCCTTTTAAGTCCTGATTCAAGCTGGGACAATCATTCCTTAAATGGCTTTGAGGTTAAACCTATGGCTTACTCTCAACTTCTGGAAAACTACCACTGCCCCCAAATCAGTGTGGACATCTCTCAGTCTGGGTCTCCCAGTCGTTCTCCTGAGTCACTGAGATCCCGGGATCTGCTCAGCACTCAGAGCCACAGAGAAGCCCCAACCAGCCAGAGCCGAGGGCCCCCAGAAGTGGTGAAAACCTCGAGTTGGTCCTTTGTTTCCACTGGGAAACAAGGCAGCTAGGGGGACCGAATGTTCTTGAATATGATTTGGGAGCATTTCCTGTGTCTCAGGACCATTTTAAACACTTTCTGCAGGGGCGCCTGGGTGGCGCAGTCGGTTAAGCGTCCGACTTCAGCCAGGTCACGATCTCGCGGTCCATGAGTTCAAGCCCAGCCCCGCGTCAGGCTCTGGGCTGATGGCTCGGAGCCTGGAGCCTGTTTCCGATTCTGTGTCTCCCTCTCTCTCTGCCCCTCGCCCGTTCATGCTCTGTCTCTCTCTGTCCCAAAAATAAATAAACATTGGAAAAAAAAAAAAAAAACACTTTCTGCCATCTTACTTGGCTCTTAGACAAACTGATTTAGTTTAACTTAGTTTCAGCCAGTTTGACATCTTTTTATACCAGCAGGTATTTGACACAGCTAAAAACTGCCCAGGGGACTGGGAGTCAAGTAATCCTCAGACCCGTTGAAATAAATAAAATTGTAGCTGGCATAATGAAATGATGAAATCCCGGGGGATTGCCCTCCTACACTTGACCTAAGAATTCCAGTCTTGGCTGATTCCAGGTTCCCGTCCAGGGGAGGTTGAAACTGCCTTTAGGTGAGGTATTCAGTCTTGCTTTACTGACATGCAGCCTTAGGATAGGTCCCATCATTTTGGTCCCGTGCAGAATGTACAAGTGACTCGACTACAAGAACCAGGGAGGCGTGCACCAGACAAGCTGGCTACCGAGAGGGCTGTGAACCAGCCTGGAGCGTCTCTCAGCTGGGACCAGTGGACTAAGGGGCAGAAGGCAGGCAAGGGACTCGGGACTCTGATCGTGCACCAGTGTCCACAAGTAACATGGGAAGCCAGTTCCGGGGAAAACAGAGGATTTCTGTAAAACCTCCAGGAGTCAGGCAGAAGCTGGCCTGGGGCTGGGGTAGGGGATGCTTTTGTCCTGTCCTGTCCTGCCCAGTCAGGGCAGTCGCCAGTGTCTGTGTGATGGGTGATGGGGAGCCCAGGAGGCGAGGGGTGTGGTGGACCCCACAGTGACAGTCCTGAGCAGTACTTATTCCACTCTATACAGAAGTTTCCTTTTCTAGTTTGAGGACAATCCCAACACTTTTGCTTGTTTGTTTTCTTTTCATTTTCTAATCGGTTTACTTTTTATTTATTTTTTTATTTTTTTTTCAACGTTTATTTATTTTGGGGACAGAGAGAGACAGAGCATGAACGGGGGAGGGGCAGAGAGAGAGGGAGACACAGAATCGGAAACAGGCTCCAGGCTCTGAGCCATCAGCCCAGAGCCCGACGCGGGGCTCGAACTCACGGACCGCGAGATCATGACCTGGCTGAAGTCGGACGCTTAACAGACTGCGCCACCCAGGCGCCCCTCTAATCGGTTTACTTTTTAAATGGAGACTGTAGTCCTTGAGGGTAGAGGACTGAGGGATATACAGAAATTTAGCCCTTACTGTGTGATCCTGAAATAAAGCAGATGAAATGAAAGTGGAAAGCAGACCGGGAACCAGAATCATGGTGTTGCATCCACACGACTCCTGAAACAGAATGCTATGGGCACCAGTGACAGTCACAACAAAGTTTATTACAATGAGAGGCAAGGCTGACCAATCGGGACCAACACTTTTGATAAGAGTGCGCCCGAACAGCCGGGGTACGGAGTTTTTAAAGCCGATCACATCGTTTTATCATTATTTGGGAACAGAACAGAGCAACAGTTCCCAGCTGAGTTAGAGACAGTTATCGAATGAGGTGATTATTTTAGACTTTCTGCCGCTAAGTTGCAACCAGTGGATCTCCTTGACCTTGTCTCTGATGCTCTTTTCTTTGAGCTTTTGTTTCCTTCATTGGTAAAGCCTGATTCACAAGAGTATGAAGCTTGATTTACAAGAGGAAAAGCAAGGCTGTTATCTTTTGACCTTCAGTGTCAGAACAAAGTTGTTATTTTCAAGCTAGCGGTTAGCCCTACACTACAATTTTAACCCTTACAATGGCTGCTTCAAGAAAATGTTCTCATTCCCTCTTGATCAAACTAACTTGTCTGTAGTCTTTTTAGTAAAAGTAGGACATTTTAGTAAGCAAAATAGGGCGCCTGGCTGGCTCAGTCAGTTAAGCAAGCGTCTGGCTCTTGACTTCGGCTCAGGTCATGATCTCTCTGTGAGCTCAAGCCCCATGTTGGGCTCTCTACTGTCAGCATGGAGCCTACTTCAGATCCTCTGACTCCCACCCCCTTCCCCTCCTCCACTTGCACTCTCTGTCTCTCAGAAAAAATGAAAAAAAAAAAACAACTGTTAAAAAGAAAAGCAAACTGAAATGAAACTTGAAACCAGCATTTAATGTGAAACCGTGCAAATTCCCCTTGTGGTTGACTCCCTCCCTCAACCTCTCTCCCCCACAGACCCCCACATCTCCCACAGTGGCCTCTGTGAAGCCACTATTGAAGCCTAGGGAACGTCTTTTATTAATGTTTAGTGAAAGCAAATCTTGGCTTCAATATTGACCATGTCATGATGAATGTGCTAAGTGATTCTGATTGATGAAGTTTTGGGGTGATAGGGGGGTTCTTGGGGTCCGGAGCCAATGGCCAAGAAAATTCTTGAAGACAATTCTTTGGTGCAAAAAGGTGAATTTTATCAAAGTATGGGGACAGGATCTATGGGCAGGAAGGAGTGCAATGTGAGTGTGGGAGATGACTGTTTTAAGGAGTCCAGGGAGATAAAGTCAGAAGGGAGTTTCCAAAAAGACTTTCACTTGCTAAAGACTTTCTGGAGGCCCAGCCTTTGTCCAGCTAAGGTTGTTTTTACCTCTAGCAAAGCATTAACAGTGACAGTAGGGAGTTCCTAGACTTTAGGCCATTGATGGGATCGCCTTTTTCTGGTAGATTGGTGGAGACTCTTATCAATTTAACCATTTGGGTTTTTTGTCCTTTCCTGGTTTTGGGGGTAGCTGGGAGTGTCCAAAGAACATCACACATGCCCCACCTGGGAGGGGGGTTCTAGCTTGTGTTTTGCCCTCAGCCTGCCTCAGGCTCCCTCATCACTAATGACCTAAGTAAAGAAAAAAAGAATTTAGAAAAAGGTACTTAGGAGGTATGTACTCAGAAAGCAGTGAGTGAGGTCATTCCTGACCTTGGCCTGTTTGGGATTTTATTCCAATTTTATTGAGATATCATTGACATAGGAGCTTGTATTAGTTTAAGGTATACAGTGTAATGATCTGATATTATGTATATATTGCAAATGCACCACAATAAGTTTAGTTGCCATCCACCACCTCACACAGTTACAACTATTTTTTCTTGTGATGAGAACTTCTAAGATCTACTCTCTCTCAGCAATGTGAGTATATAATACAGTATTGTTAACTGTAGTTGCCATTTGTACATGATACCCCCAGAACTTATTTATCTTGTACCTGGAAGTCTGTACCTCTTGACCCCCATCCTCCTTTGTGCTCACCCCGCAAAGTCCCTCTTGCAAACAAACAGGGTTAAGGTAGCAGATTATGTTAAGGCTTGATATGTTTCCGGCTTAACTGTTTGGAACTCATAAGCAATAATAATGTAACATTTTTTTTAACTTTTTAAAAGTTTTTTTTTTTTTTTTTGAGAGAGAGAAAAAGTGAGAGAGAGAGAGAGAGAGCTGTCAACACAGAGACGGACACGGGGAACCCTGAGATCATGACCTGAGCTGAAATCAAGAGTTGGACACTTAACCGACTGAGCCACCCGCCTACCCCAATAACGTAAAATCTTTTTTTTTTAATATTTATCTATTTTGAGGGAGAGACAGTGAGCAAGGGAGGGGCAGAGGGAGGAAGACACAGAATCCGAAGCAGGCTCCAGGCTCCTGTCTGAGCTGTCAGCACAGAGCCCGACGCGGGGCTCGAACTCACGAACCTCGAGATCATGCCCTGAGCCGAAGTTGGACGCTTAACGACTGAATCACCCAGGTGCCCCTTAAGTCTTAATGTCAAAAAGGAACAGGTTTGAAATGGAGTCACTTTTGGCAAGGGAGTAAGTACCTAACCTAATTGGAGTTTCAGCCTCCCCGGTCAACAATAGTGAAGTCGTCTGCGGGGGGTCTGCGTAAGAACTCCTGTTCTTCCCCCTGAGGGAAAGTGACCTTGCCTGAAAGAATCCTTTTCTTTTGCTAATAACTTCCTTGCACCACTCCTCAGAGCTCCCCCTCTATTTGCTTGATGGGTTTTTGCCTAATTCATGAATCATGTAAAGCCAATTAGATCTTCAAATTTACTCAGCTAAATTTTTGTTAACAAACAAATAGGCAACATTTACTGACAGCGATGAGCAATGGTGCTAACCTGTTCTCTATGAAAGGTTTCGTTTAAGCCTCGCACAATTCTTACAAAGTAAGCACAACTCATTTTAGCCTTGAGGACACTGAGAGACAGCAGGATAAAGAAAGACCACCCGGCAGGTAAGAGAAAAGCTGGGGGTTGAACTCTGTCTAGCCAGATGGGAGCCTGGTCTTCATTACAAGCAGCGACCCGCTCGTCACCTGCGGGGGTCTTCAATCCCAGGCACACTGAACACCTTGGCCTTCCCCAAACAGACACAGCCCCTCCTGCCCACTGCCTTGTTACCAGCTGACCCTCTGAGTTGCCCCTGTGGTGGTCGGGACTCCCTGCCTCATGTAGAGGCCACTTCTTAGGCAACAGGCTTCAGCAGTGGAAAAATGAGCAGGGCACAAGGGCCCCCAGCGACCACCCAGCTGTTGCAGACTTCCTAAGCGACCCACCTCAAAATAGCCAAAGACCCTAACTGACCAATTACAACCAGGCACCGTGTAGAGAGCAAAATGGAGTCTCTCATGTCAACAGAAAAGCCCGTGTCAGAGACGCAAGCACTTAAAGGTGCTGCATCTACAAGACGCGGAGGGACCAGCATCAGCTCACACCCCAGAAGCAGGGGCAGTCTGCAGGGGCCCAAGATGAGTTAAATCCCTTTAAAAAGGGGAGGGTTTTTGCAGCAAACTGTCAGACTCGTCAGACGTGACCCCTCTACGTCTGACCACTTAAAAGCAGCTGCCGCTGAGGGCTCTGCCTGACTGATCTGTGAACAGAACCGAGATCCTTCCCTGCTTGAACATAATAAGCAGTGAGTGCTGGGGGCTGACCTGGACCCGACCTCCTGTCAACTGTGCTCCCGCCCACGGCCTTCCCGTTTGGTTCACTAGCTCCCTACACCTTCCCAGATCCTGTTGGCTGTGTGGCTTGTCGTATGTTCCGTCCCACGTGCCGTGTAAGAAGCCACGTTTAATCACATGGTGAAATGTCACTGAGTTTGGAATGCTGAACCTGCTTCATAATTGTGGTGCACTTTGCTTGAAGACTGAGTAACCTGCGTGGAAAGACACAACTTGTGTGTGTGCTTTCACAGCGTGCTCATGATACACGGTTCCTAAGATTACCAAACAAGGGAAACTTCCATATGTTCCCATACAGCCTCGCGCCACCCTGTAACTATAGCCCCTCACCACTCCCTCCTTGCAGATCGTCTCTGCTTTGCTGTCCTGCCCGCTGCACCCTTGAGGTGTATTCAATAAACTTCTATCTCTTTTGCTCTGCCTTAGGTGAATTCTTTCACTGCTTGCACCAGTGCCCCCCTCCATGAGGATGCCCCCACCCCAACCTCAGCCGTCCTGGATGGCAGACCCACTCAGTCCTCCTGAGTCCACGCCTCTGTGGGAGGTTGGGGGTATTTGGGAAGCTGCATGCCCACAGTTAAGGTGTCTTGTTCTTGGATTCACAAATTTCCAAAAGCCTTAACATTAGTCCAAAATTTAATGTGTTAAAAATTTCTCTTTACCTATGTTTCTCCCACTAGACCATGCTTTCTTTATGGGCAAGAGCATTATTTTATATCCCTAGAACCTAATACAACCTGGCTTTAAGGAGATGTGACTCCCCCATTTTTAAAACAGACCATGATCCTTAGTTACATATGCTGGACAAACCCCAGCTTCCACGAAGTGTTATACAAGCTCCTCGAAGATCTAATCACCTATCTAGACTCATTTCTCGAGACTCTGCTTTTTTTCTTTTTTTTTTTAATGTTTATTTTGGAGAGAGATCGTGAGTGGGGGAGGGACAGACAGAGAGGGAGACAGAAGATCCGAAGGAGGCTCTGTGCTGACAACAGACAGCCCAGTTGCAGGGCTTGAACTCACAAACCACAAGATCATGACTTGAGCTGAAGTGGGATGCTTGACTGGCGAGCCACCCAGGCGCCCCAGGACTCTGCTTCTTATACCAGAAGCTACAGACAGATTTGGTTGACGTTTTGTAGACCTTCCTCAGACCCTCCTCAGGTGAGGCCAGTGAATGCAGCTTCTGCATGTGGCTTGCTCTGTCAGCGGAGTGTGGCCGAGTCCTAGCCCAAGGTAAGCTTAACCTTCAGACTTCTGACCTCAGGATTCCTATCCTCATTAATCTTCTTCCAAGGACACTTTGAATCAGCCCAAGACCATCAAACTCCTTGCCTAGATTTGCCCTACAGAGGCATAGATAAACACCAGCTGGGCATATCTGGCAAAATTTCCAACAGTGGAAGCAGAATTTTGGGGTGTGAAAATCAGATTTATTTATTTGGATCTGGGACTGGTTGGGCCTTTGGGAACTTTTCTAAATCCCAGTGCCATTTTTAGCATCTTTTAGAGACAAACTCATTTAACTGCGTGGCACAGAAATGGATTCTACGCGGCAAGGTCTGGGATCACCACTTCCCCTCTGCGACTAGCCTGTGTGGGGTGCAGCTGACAGCTGTCACACTTCGCCAAACATTGCTGATTTCAAAACAGTTTAGCCTAGAGCAGGGTCAACAAACTTTTCTCCAAAGGGCCACATAGTAAATATGTTCCGCTTTGTGGTCTCTGCCACAGTTCTGCCGTCATAGCTCAAAAGCAGCCAGAGGCAATATGTGAATGTCAATGAGTGGGTGTGGCTGTGTTCCAATAAAACTTTATTCATGGACACTAAAATGTGAATGTAAAATAATTTTTCAAAAACTAAAATAATTTTTCACGTGTCTTGGAAATGTCATTCTTCCTTGGATTTTACCCCCCAAGGGTTTGAAAATGTAAAAGCCAGTTTTAGCTGGCAAGTTCTACAAAAAGCAGGTGGTGGGGGGCGCCTGGGTGGCGCAGTCGGTTAAGCGTCCGACTTCAGCCAGGTCACGATCTCGCGGTCCGTGAATTCGAGCCCCGCGTCGGGCTCTGGGCTGATGGCTCAGAGCCTGGAGCCTGTTTCCGATTCTGTGTCTCCCTCTCTCTCTGCCCCTCCCCCGTTCATGCTCTGTCTCTCTCTGTCCCAAAAATAAATAAAAAACGTTGAAAAAAAAAAATTAAAAAAAAAAAAAAAAAAAACAGGTGGTGGGCTGCATTGAGCCCACGGGCCACAGTTTGCTGAGCCTGACCTGGGTTCGTGGCTCTGCCACAGCATTAATCAACCTCCCTTGAAGGACTTGTTATTTTTTTTTTATTTATTTATTTTTTAATTTTTTTTTCAACATTTATTTATTTTTGGGACAGAGAGAGACAGAGCATGAACGGGGGAGGGGCAGAGAGAGAGGGAGACACAGAATCTGAAACAGGCTCCAGGCTCCGAGCCATCAGCCCAGAGCCCGACGCAGGGCTCGAACTCACGGACCGCGAGACTGGTGACCTGGGTGAAGTCGGACGCTCAACCGACTGCGCCACCCAGGCGCCCCTTGAAGGACTTTTTAAACAAGACTGGAAGGCCTCACCTGTGTTTCTGATTCACAAGATCTAGAGAGGAGCCTGAAGTTTTCTAACAGGTTCCCAGGTGATCTGTTGCTGGCAACAGTGTCTGGAAACCACACACTTTGAAACCCCTGGCCCAGAACTCTAGAATGGCCACTGTCTCATTTATTCAAGAACCTGAGAGTTTCAGACCTGCTGGCAGTCAGTCACCGCTGTGTAATAACTTACAGGTATCGCCTGCATCCTGAACCAGCAGTGACTGTGGTCCAGAACATTGGTCAACCATCCATCAGAGATGCCTTGGGGCAAGAGGGAAGCAAGACAAAAGGAATTCATATCCAGGCCAGGCAGCAGGCAAAGGACACAGTAAAATGCCAGTTCTGGGACAGCCTGAGGCCCCAGAAGGGCCAGAGAAGGGACCCCCTAAACGTGGTGTGGGCTTGAGTCTTGGGTGTTGACTTCCAGGAGCCCCAGCCCCAACAGGAAGCAAGGGGTTTTGGAGGGTGTAGGGCTAGGGCTGAACTCCCTCTGATGTTTGTGGAAATGTTCTCTACCAGTGACAGGGGAAACCAGGGCTGTGAAACAAAAATCCAAGGGGTTTCGGGAGTTATCGTTTTTCAGTTGTGTTTGGTGTACGTTTTACTTTGTGGATGTTTTCTGTCACCAAAGTGCTTTCTCAGTGGTTTGGGATCCAGGGAGCTGAGGGTCTGAATCTCAGGGCAGCCACAGGGTTGTGTGACCTGCCCCATCCCTCTGTCATCTAGATTCCCATTACTACTGCAAGGGGAGAAAAACTTTTCGTCTCCTCTTTTTTGTTCAGTTCCTGAGGGCCTGCAAATTAAGCTAACGAAAGATGGATCATTCCTATCTATGTGCAGGAGAGTTCACATAAAAGAAGATGTGGTTAGATTCGAGGTTTTATCTACCAAAGAAAAGGGTTTGGGCCTCTGGGAATGATGTTAGCAAAGTGACTAGGAAATATAGGGGGAAACTAGTGGAAGACAGGGGCTATTTGAGTAAGGTTTATTCATGACAATCCTCTCATCTCTAGTGGTAAGAGTTGTTCTTCTCCTCCTGGTACAGAGGACAACTTTACAAAGGGAAAGCTATGCCCTGCTTTTAGGCAGATGAGGGGGAGGGCAGAGAATCGTTCCTGCATCTTTTGATTCTCAGTTGCCTAGGGGCACCTGGGTGGCGCAGTCGGTTAAGCGTCCGACTTCAGCCAGGTCACGATCTCACGGTCCGTGAGTTCGAGCTCCGCGTCGGGCTCTGGGCTGATGGCTCAGAGCCTGGAGCCTGTTTCCGATTCTGTGTCTCCCTCTCTCTCTGCCCCCCCCCCATTCATGCTCTGTCTCTCTCTGTCCCCCCCCCCCAAAAAAAAAAAACAAAAACCGTTGATTCTCAGTTGCCTTCAGCTCCATGTAACCCTTATACCAGAGTGGCACATTTGGGCTGGCACATCCAGATCCCCTTAACCACCATCCAGCCTGCTGGAATGAGGATACTTTCCCCTACTTGCTCTGTGACTTTACTAAAGTTACTTAAAATTCTCTGCGCCTCAGAGAACTCATCTGTAAAAATGCAGATAAAAACAGCAGCTACCTCACAATCTTAATGGAGATTTAATGAGCTAACGTGTATAATGAGCTTGAAATAATGCTGGGCAAAGGTTAAACACTAGCTAAGCATTAGCTACTACTCTCAGGAAGTTGGCTTGCTGAGCGTCCGTGCACTTGACTGCCTCATGGAGCTGTTACCATGGGAGGCTTTATTTTCTGTTAAATTTTAGAAATTGCGCCTTCTCCCTTCAAAAAGCCTGGCAGTGAGACTCCGTGGAAAGGACTTCGGACTCTGACAATAGCTTGAAGAATCTTTAAAAGGTGCGAGTCCAGTCAGGCTCCTTCTCCAGCTGACATCCTCCGGGGTTCCCATTGCTCTGACATAAAAACTCAGCCCCTGGCTTTGGCTACAATGCCTGGCATGGCCCGTGGTGGGTAGCAGAGTATGGTGAGGCAGAATAGCCACTTAGGCATATGGATGGTTTTGAGCCGCAGGCACTTGAAAAACAGCAAATGCATGGAAAGGCTTTCTCTGAACTCCCCTCATCTGCCCAAGGACAGATGCTCCAAAAGGGATCAGCTCCCTGGGAGTTTCACCATCCCGGGAGGATTGAGTCCTCTAATCACAGCAGAGGACGCTAGACGTTCTCACCACACCCAGAAAAGCTTAGTCACAGACTATCAGACCTGGCAACAGTCCTTTTGAGGGAGCAGTCACCGTCCCTAAAAATCCTTCACTCTCCCCGAAGAGACCTACCCCCTTCTCCCCTTTCTCTATTAAGACTGCATTTAAGGCTGAATTCTAAGCTATCTCAGGGAATTACTCATTTTTCCGTAGGTAGCTCCCATGTGTACATGACATATGTTGGAGGGGCAAAAGTTTTCCTTCTTCCCTTCTAGGATCTTCCACTGGTCTAGTAATTAAATTGACATAAGACAGATTAACAGGAGAAAAACAAATTTAATTTTAGCACATACGTACAGGAGCCCCGTAAAAATAGGGGACTCAAAGAAGTGACCGGGGTAGGAAGCCTTCAAATCTTTTAGAAAGAGAAACAATTAATTTGTGAGGACTTGGCAAGGCAAAACGGTTTGGGCTTGGAGTAGAAAAATTGGTGAACTATTAACATGTTTTTTTATATGGCCTTGGCTCTGAATTCCTCATCCCTGGTGATAAGTATGCCTTCTACTCTCCTTCTACTCTCCTGGAGCAGGGAGGCTATGTTTCCCATGGGAGATTTGTCTCCTGCTACCAGGGGGACAAGGCGGGGTCAGAGTATCTTTTTTTTTTTTTTGCATTGGCTGATTCTCAAGTACCTTCAAATTAATATGCCAGGATGGAGGCTTTATTTTCTGTGAGATTTTGGAAATTGCACCTTCTCCCTTCAAAAGGCCTGGCAGTAAGACTCAGTGGAAAGGACTTCTAATTCTGACAGTAGCTTGAAGGATCTCTAAAAGGTGCAAGTCCAGGATGGCATATTTGCGATGACATATTCGCAGCCCCTACGATGTTACTAAACTTCTTGTTCTTTTCTTACGAATCTGTCTTTTATTACAGGGATCTCAGTCAAGAACTCAGAATAGTGGAGGAAAGGGGCGCCTGGGTGGGTCAGTCGGTTAAGCCTCCGACTTCAGCTCAGGTCACGATCTCACGGTCCGTGAGTTCGAGCCCCCCGTCGGGCTCTGGGCTGATGGCCTGGAGCCTGTTTCCGATTCTGTGTCTCCCGCTCTCTCTGCCCCTCCCCTGTTCATGCTCTGTCTCTCTCTGTCTGAAAAATAAATAAACGTAAAAAAAAAATTTTTTTTTAAATAAAAAAATAAAAAATAAAAAAAAAAAGAATAGTGGAGGAAAATTCATTCCCCCTTCCCCCACATCTGTCTCCATCCACTTTTTCCAGGCTGGTGGTATATCGTTCCCTTCTTTGCTCATTACATGTGTCTCATTCTTCCTAGTCTCTCCTCTTTCCCTGCCCCCGCCACTCTGGGCATCCTGTACCTTCTCTTTCTAGCCTTTGTCACCACTGGGGGTCAATTCCCATTTGTGAGTTGTGTGTTTCATGTCTGTCTCCCTCACCAGATTAAATTTAACCAGTGCACATGCTCGATATTCATCAACTCTGAATATCCAACATCTGACACAGTTCCTAGCACCCTGCAGACATGGGAAATATGTGTAGAATAAATAAAAGAATATCAGTGGCCAAGGAAGTCATCAGAAAATGTCCCACAGTACAGAACTTGTGGGAACTGCTTGGTTGGTGAGAAGGCATTGGCAAGCTACATTTACTAAGAGTTGTTACAGTTCACTGAACACCTACTATCCACTCAATGAGCATTGATTGAGCTCTGGACTTGGCGCTGGGCATAGCAATGGACATAACAGTCAGAAAGTCCTGCCCTCATAAAGCACCAGGCACAGAGGCTCTAATTATTTTGTTGTAACTTTGTATTTTGATAGATTTCAAATGTATATCTAAATTACAAAAATTACACAATAACCTTTAACAAGATTAGCCAACTGATCTCATTTTACCCATTTTGAGAGACATTATTTTTTTAATGTGAAACTTTATTAAGTAAAGTTAAATACATTTTGGTAAAGGAGAATTTGGGAGTTTAGACAAGTTTGCAGTATTCAGTGCCACAGCCATTTGCTGTGGAATGTTTTATTCATTTTTGTCCCAAAACATGATTCACTGAGCTAACCGTGTTGCCCATAAAATGGGTGCCTGCACACTCAGCGTGGTGCCCAAGGAATGAGTTAATGATAGTGAAGTGTGTTTTAATAACCTCTGATGAAAGACACCGTGCAAAAGTAAAATATACTTATTCCCCTTTCCCTCTCTTACAGCTAACAGCTGTGACTGATTTTATTTTTGTTACCAGGATTAGCTTACATTTTCCCTTGCCTGGTTTCCATTTCCCTCATGGTGGGACCTTGCCCTCATCTCCTGTGTCCCTCCTGCTGCCGACGGTCACATGCACACCCTCAGCTGCCTGTACAATTGCATCATTTGTGAGCTCCTGTTGTCATGGTAGCGTGAGAGCTTCCGAGGTTGTGTTTTCCTTTATGAGGATTTTTTGTGCACTCCTCCGGTCAGCAGGGAGGCATTCTCAGCTGACTGACAATTCAGGCGCCCTTCGGTTAATATTCAAGTCAAATGAAACTCTTTTCACCTCCCTAGCTACCTTTCACCTCACACGGTATCTCACCCAGGACTGACGGGCCACACAAGGCCGGGGGCTTCTGTTCTCACTGCAGTCAGTGGAAGTGGAGGCCCCCAGAGTTGTGTGGTCCACTCATCTGCAGGCCGTATGCTGCTGCCTTATCCAACCCTACCCTCACCCCCCAACTAACTGAGGTGGTTTCAGACAATTCACATTCACCTATTTATGGTTGTTAAAATCTCTTAGGCCTTTTGATGTGTATGGCCAACTACTGCTTGGGTATTTCTAAACCCTAAGGCGCTGAGTAACATGCTCTACAAATCCAGAAAATGTCAACTATATCCTGCTTTGAGAAGGCCCCGGGCTTCTTGGTGAGAGACAACAAACATTTACACTTGGTCATTTTGGTTCAGTTTCCTCGGGATAGTTTAGCTTGGAATGTGTTCATGCTTTCCAGCCAAAGCCACCAGAAACATACCTACCGTTAAACAAGTTGGGTTCATTCCCCATTACGGTGATGGAGAATGTACACCATGGGCATCCACAGGGTGTCTCACTAAGAGATGACAGAAAGGTGTTGGTGGTTTTGGCCTGTGTTAGGTGATTTGGGGCAGGGTTAAGGAAGAAGGCAATGCTCTTGAGTGGATGCTGTCAGGAAGTGGGGGAAATTCTGTAATTAAGTACCTTAGTCAACACAATCTCTATGGGAAGAAGAAGGCAACAAGACTAAAGCTGTAGTTGGTAAAGAAGCAGCAGTCACTCATATCAGCCTGGAGGGGGTTCTTTGGTCATTTTTGTGGCATGGGCAATGCTCATATTTTTGTCTGTGTTCAGACATGATCATGGAGAGGTCTTGTGTTTCTCTTGATCTGTCCTGGACTAAGTCTCAGGACGGCCTTGTCTGGGGTCAATGCTCTATGAAATTGGTTATGTTCCTCGGGAGGACACTGTGCGACTGAGCACCAGGTCAGCTCCCTGGTGTGAGAGGATGGGCTTTTCTCTTTCTCACGCAGGAATTCCAAAACTTAAAAAATAACGATGGGAATTTAAAATATTGTAATCTCATGTGTTACTTTCTTATTTATATCCTAGCTTAATTCAGAAATAATTTGCTGTGATTCTGAAAGATACCGAGTCTCGTCTAGCTTTCCATACAAAGCACTTCAAAACCACGGATTACAGCTGGAAGAAGGTTTCAAACGGTCTAGTCTGAAGGTTATGCAAACTTCTCCTTCATCAAGATATTTATGGTAATGTTGGACACATGTAGGATCCACACTTAGCATAATTCCACCCTGCTCTCCCACTGAAGAATAAACTCAGTTCATTTCAATATACAGCAGAAATGATTTGCATCATTTAGTACTTCATAAAATTAGGAAATAGTGGGGCAATGCCCATGATAGATCACAAAGCAACCATTTCCCTACCGTCTGTTTAGTCTAAAGCCCTGCATTGATGAGAAGAGACTAAAGCCAGAGAAGGAGATTGATGTGCCTGGAGTTACAAGGTTCATCCATTCAAGGACTGTGCTAGGGCCGTCCTTCCATCACCATTCTCCCTGTCATTGGTGGACTCCCCTCCCAGGCTTGGCCCCCTTATCTCGTTCATCTTCTTTGGATTCCATCAGCTGGCATTGAACCGACCTCCCCCCACATCCTCCACCTCCCTACACACCCACCTCTTCACCCCCCAACACAAGTTCCCACCCTCCCAGACCACAGCTTCCACGAAGTGTGATGCAGTTAGCTGAGCTGCAAAGCTCAGAGTAAAACTATTTTCCCCTCAGACCGTGATCTTTCTAAGGGTAGGGATTTTTACAACTTTTGTACTTCCTAAGGGACTGCCTCATAGAAAGATCTTCGATGAGTGATTCCTGCACTTGCTGCCTGGATGTTGGGGATGAGAGTGAAGGTGGGACAGTGTGGAGCAGAGGGTGGTGATCTTCAGAGGGACTGGGTTTATTTCCCTAAGACGGCCCGTATGCCGTCTTCATGTTTTTCTTGCCAATTGCCACCTGCAGCTTCATTTCTGAATTTCACAGACAGTTCACACAGCGTCCAAGATGGCCCTCTGGGCGTTCTTCCTGAACACTATCTCCCCGTCTCCTTCCTCTGCAAGTCTTCCCCTGTCATAAATAGCCACACTGCCCCTCCAGTGGATCCAGTCAGAAACCTGGATGTCATCCTCCACCTTGGCTTTCTCTCTTTTCCCAACCCCACCTCAAATGTGCCAACAAGTCCTACTGCTTTTTCCTACAAAATATGTATTGAATTCCCCAGTTCCTCTGCCCAATTCCCAGTCCAGTCTGCCATCTCTCCCCTGACTTCAGCCACAGCTTCCCAGCCATTGTCCTGTCGCTCTTACCTCAGTCTGTTAACAATATATCTTAAGATTGCCCTTAATATCCAAACTCACACCCTTACTTGGAATTCTTCACATCTAATCTCTTTTCCAGCACCCATCAGTCCTGACAGGTCTGGTCCCCACCTGCCTTTCCAAACAGTTCCCACCCACCTTCCCCTTGTTCACTTTGCCTCAGACCCCTGACGTAGTGAAATAGGGGTCACAGGCTCAGATGCCTGAACTGAACCCACACATCCCCTTCCAGCAAGAAGATGCTTCTCTGCCCTAGAGTTATTAAATCCCTATGTGGGTCCATGATTGCCACATTTTCAGATTTTCTCAAAAGAACTCAGAAATCCAGGTTTTAAAAGAAATCACTCTAGGGGTACCTGGGTGCCTCAGTTGGTTGAGCATCTGACTCTTTATTTCAGTTCAGGTCATGATCTCATGGTTTGTGAGATCAAGCCCCATGCCGTCAGCACAGAGCCTGCTTGGGATTCTCTCTCTCCCTTTTTCTCTGCTTGTCCCCTGCTCTCTCTCTCTCTCTCTCTCTCTTTCAAAATAAATAAATAAACATTTAAAAAATAAAGAAAGAAAATAAATCACTCCATGAGAAACCTCTGGTACAGAATTCTAATTTGTTTTAAAACCCTGTGTGGACCAAAAGATACTATATGGGAATGTTGCCCATGACCATCAACTCATCAACCTAGGCCAGGCCATGCTCTTTCCTGTGACTGAGTTTTTTACTAATCATTGTCTGGGATGCTCCTCCTGAAAGTCTCCTTCCTCTGCTGCCCACCTCAGAGCAACTCCATCATAACTACTCAACTCTTCCACTGCAGCATAAAGCCGTATGAAAGTGCACCCAAAAGCATATGAAAATGTACATAAATGATTGAAAGGGGCTGTCTTCCACACACCTTTCTTGTGGGCACTGAAATCTGCATCTCACATACTTTTTACATGTCATGAAATATTCTTTTTACTTTTCCCAACTATTTAAAGATGTAAAGAAACACTCTTAGCTTATGAGCCATAGACAAACAGGGTGTGGGCCTGATTTGGCAGAAGGCCAACCTCCCAGCACCTGTTCTATGTAATCTTTTCAAATTTTGCTTAGGAGGCAACTTATTTTCATTGTAGTTCACAAGAGTGCTCATCCAGTCAGAAATGAAACCAAAAAACCAAAAAGCAGAAAAACTGGTTCTTGACCATAGATAATTTAGGCAACATTGCACTGGGTCTCCAATCTAATCTCAAAGAAGCCTTTTTGGACCAATTTCTCCAAAGTAGGAGTAAGAGTAGGAGCAGTAGTCCATCACTGAGTAGACAGAAAAAGAAGAGTTCAGTTTTCTTCAGGTGTGGTAATGGTTTCATGGCTGTGGTTTAGAAGAAATATACAAGAATATTTATGAATGAAGTGATATGATGTCTCAGATTTGCTTCCAAGTAGTTGGAAGTGGAGTAAATGAGTGAGGCACAGATAAAACAAGATTAGCCGTGTCTAGAAGACTATTGACACTGTATGATGGATATTCATCACATCTTTGTATGCATTGGAAATATCCATAATACAAAGTTACAAAATAGATTCTATTCTCCTCATCCCGCTCCAACCCATGTTTGTTTGTTATATTTGTTTTCTTTATTGACCTTGTCACAATTTTAATGTTTATTTTTGAGAGAGAGAGAGAGTGCGAACATGTGAGCAGGGGAGGGGCAGAGAGGGGGAAGGGACAGAGAATCTGAAGCAGGCTCTGCACAGACAGCAGCTTGCACAGCAGCTAGCCTAATGTGGGGCTTGAACGAACTGTGAGATCATGACCCGAGCCAAAGACGGTCGCTCAGCCAACTGAGCCACCCAGACACCTCTGACCTCATCACAATTTAAAAATTTTTTTTTAACGTTTATTCATTTTTTTTGAGACAGAGAGAGACAGAGCATGAATGCGGGAAGGTCAGAGAGAGAGGGAGACACAGAATCTGAAACAGGCTCCAGGCTCTGAGCTGTCAGCACAGAGCCCGATGCGGGGCTCGAACTCACGGACCGCAAGATCGTGACCTGAGCCGAAGTCGGACGCCCAACCGACTGAGCCACCCAGGCACCCCAACAATTTTAGATTGTCTTGGTCTTCATATATCTTCCCAATGAAAGGGAATATTCTTCTTTTCCCCCCATTTATTTTTTAAATTTACATCCAAGTTAGCATATAGTGCAACAATGATTTCAGGAGTAGATTCCTAAATGCCCCTTACCCATTTAGCCCATACCCCCTCCCACAACCTCTCCAGCAACCCTCTGTTCTCCATATTTAAGAGTCTCTTATGTTTTGTCCCCCTCCCTGTTTTTATATTTTGCTCCCCAAAATGGAAGATTCTTGAAGACACACACCATTTATGGGTTGTTCACCTTTGCCTTCTCATATTCTTTGAATTAATGGATAAATAAGAGGAAATGTGAGGTGGCAGTGAGAAAAGCTGATCTTTGCAAACTGAAAAGGTAAGCTAGAAAGGCATCTACCAAGGAGAAAAGAGTTGGTATAAGTTGGTGGTGGAAATGCAAGCCAAAAATAGCAAGCTGTGACCAGAGCTTCACTCCATTTTACAGAATGGAGCCAATATCGTTTGGCTGAGTGTCTATATGTTTTTAATTACGTTTTGAAATGTTAATAAGGCCTCGGTAATAATTCTATCCTGTTTATCTCAACCATATTATTTTCCTTTTAATTTCCCGTAATGTATTTTAAACCTTTATAATGATCACATCTTTTGCCTTTCTGAACAGTTACAAATATTAAGATCTGAAAATAACTTTTTCTTTGACCTTTTAGAGGAATTGGTGGTGGTTTTATTTAAGAAGCCCCCAAGGGGCACCTGGGTGGCTTAGTTGATTAAGCATCCAACTTTTGGTTTCGGCTCAGGTCACGATCTCACAGGTTTGTGAGTTTGAGCCCCACATCAGGCTCCAGCTGACAGTGCAGAGCCTGCTTGGGATTCTCCCTCTCTCCTTCTCTCTGCCCCCTCTCTGCTTGTGTGTGCTTGCTCTCTCTCTCTCAAAATAAACTTGGAAGAAAGAAGAAACTTTTGGGATGAGCACTGGGTGTTTTATGGAAACCAATTTGAAATAAACTTCAGATATTGAAAAAAAAGAAAAAAATAATAATAAAAATGAAAAAAACAAACAAAAAAAAGAAAGAAGAAAGAAGAAAGAAAGAAAGAAAGAAAGAAAGAAAGAAAGAAAGACTCCCGAGAGACTATGAAACAGCAGAGTTGTCAGGAGGCAGGAGGGCATATGATAGAAAGGGACAGGACAGATATAAAGCAGGAAGGACACCAAGTTCTCAGAGAGTAAAGAGACTATCCTGTGCCCTTCTTCAGGTCTGCATCAGTATCAGGCAGATCCTGCCATTCAAACGGCAGATTCCAGGCCCCAACTAGACCTACAAATCTAAAGGGACCAGGGGTGGTGGCAACAACAGGTGTCTTAGTCTGTTGGGACTACTTTAACAAAATACCACAGATTGGGGGTCTTAAGTAACAGAAATGTATTTCTAACAGTTCTGGAGCCTGGGAAATCCCATGATATGAGTACCAGTCAACCTGGTTTCTAGTGTGAGTTTTCTTCTTGTCTTATAGACATCCATGTTCTTGCTGTGCCCTCACATGGGGCGGCTGGAGGCAGGCAGAGCAGGCCCTCTGGTGTCTTGTAAAAGTGCTAATCCCATCATGGGGACCCCACCCTCATGACTTCAACTAAACCTAATCACACCATAGGCTCGATGGGGTTCAGGACATGCTACCCCCAAATATGGTAACTTGGCTTATTAAATATTTTAAGCTCAAAAAGTCTGAGGAAACTGCAGAAACAGGAAGGTCACTCTCACCCTAGCAATCTGTCCATAAGAATCTGCATTGCTAACGTGTATTCCAAATGATTCTAAAGTTTGAGAACTCTTGAGTTAGGGCATCTCTAAGCCTCTCTGTCTCGCTCTTCCTCTCAAACTCCTCTCTCTCTCTCTCTCTCTCTCTCTCTCTCTCGATAGTAATATATCCTGGGGGTTTACAATGGACCCTGTGATTTCCTAAGAACCTCTACCTTCTTTTTACTTCCCACAACTATTCTGTGAAGAAAGTACTATTATCGCCCCCATTTTACCAATGAAAAGAAATGGAAGCAAAGAAGTTTAAATGCCTTGCCCAAGGTCACACAGGAAATTGTATGAGTCAGGATACAAACCCAGGGCCATCTGGCAGCAAGGACCAAAATCTTGCTGCCCCTTTTCTGTGAACTGCTGTCTGTTTGGAAGACTAAACAAGTTCCCTTTCCAAAACCTTTATAAAGGAGTCTCCAGGTCAAAGTGTCCATGTCCTGGTAAATGAGACAGAGACAGAAGGCTCTTATACTTCTTGCCCTGGAAAGGTATTGCACAGTCCAACCAAATTGCTATAAACCTTTTAAAGACAGGCAAGTGACCCCATTTTATTAGGTCAGGCCTTCCTGTAATAGGCAAAAGAAAACAAATCCACACAATTTATAAGATTTTTAACCAAGGAAATGCAATCAAATTGAGGGAAAGTCAAGTTTAAAATGTGACTTATCCAGATAATTCCATCAGCCCTTTGTGACTTCCTGAGCTCTTTACAAATTCTGCCAATTTTTATATTATTGTTCTAACCTTGTACTGTAGTATATTTTTCTCCAGTTTCCTTTAAATAATCCATTCTCTCAGAAAATATTATAAACTCTGAGAGCAGGTATCTTTGATGTATAATCAAGGAGTGGTAGACAAAATTAACACCACTGGGCACCTTGTCTGTCCAGGCACCAAGCAAGCCACGCACTTTGCATCTAGTATTTTATTTAATCTTCACATCCACCTGAGCAACTGGGTGCGGTTGGGGCGATATTGTGGGCACACGGGCACTTGGTCTCTGATGAGAGTGTTCTCCTTGGCTCATAGACATCCATGTTCTTGCTGTGTCTTCACAGCAAGCCTCCTAGGCTTCATGATCCTGGCCTCTACCTGTCCGTGACCCAGTGGATGGCTACCTCTCATTGACAATTTCATGTCCACTAAACTTAAGATCAATGAGAAACCCCAATGATCATGAGCAACTTTTAAAAGAAGCACCATCAACTGACCAATGTAATCAGCATATTTCCTCCCTAGAAACTAATTCACACGAGAGGCCAAGTTATAGTCAGACGGTTGCTTGATGAATATGGAGACAAAACAAGACAAATTATGTGATTATTAAGCTCCAGAGCTAACAGCCTCAAGAATTCTTCCCAAGAGTTTAAATCCCCAACATACAGTGCGGTTTGCCCTCCAAACAGCTCAGAAACAATGCTGATCTCACATGACTCATTCTTCTTTCTCCTTTTCCTAAACTTTTCATCAGGAATTCTATTTACTTACTTACTTACCTATTTATTTATTTTAGAGAGAGGGAGAGAGAGAATGCAAGTTGGGGAGGGAGCAAAGGGGCAGAGGGAGAGACAGAGAGAATCTTAAGCAGGCTCTACACTTGATCTCACGACCCTGGGATCATAACCTGAGCTGAAATCAAGAGTTGGATGCTCAACCGACTGAGCCCCTGCATCATGAATTCTTAATCTGATACAGGAACCACCAAAAAGGATATGAAAAATTTGTCCATATTTCCCATGTCCTTGAGAAAGAGTTCATACAATTCATTGAATCTTATTTTAATTAAAAATAATTTTTAATGTTTATTTTTGAGAGAGAGAGAGAGAGAGAGAGAGAGGAGGGAGGGGCAGAGAGAGAGAGGGAGAATTCAAAACAGGCTCCAGACTCTAAGCTGTCAGCACAGAACCTCATGTGGGACTCAAACTCACGGACCATGAGATCATGACCTGAGCCTGTTTAACCTGGACATTTAACCAACTGAGCCACCCAGTTGCCCCAATCCATTGAATCTTGAATAATATTATGTATACATATACAATTTTTAAAAATTAGTAATATAATCTAAATCTATTGTAACCGATTCTAATATTTCAAAGAATTTCATACTAAAGAAAAATATTCACTCATATGTATATTTATATTTTCAAAGTTACATACAGTATATTGTTCAGTACTTTCTTTTTCCCAAACTGTATATATCTCAGACGTGTTTTTAACATTCGTCCTAGCAACTGCATGATATATCATAAAACTGATTTATCTTTATTTGTTTTTATTTACTTATGCCTCTGTTTATGGTGAATTACATTGTTTCCCCAAAGAGCCAAACACTCTTGCCCAACACCTTCCCCTGGTCAGTGCCTTCCTGCCCTTGGTTCCCTCAGGGAAGCCCACCCTGGCATCAGCCGCCCATCCCTCACCCCGTTCTCCCTGACTTGCTTTCTCTTCATAGGGTCACTTTCTTTGTCACTTCTTCTTTTTTTTTTTTTTTAATTTTTTTTTTTTAACGTTTATTTATTTTTGAGACAGAGAGAGACACAGCATGAACGGGGGAGGGGCAGAGAGAGAGGGAAACACAGAATCGGAAGCAGGCTCCAGGCTCTGAGCCATCAGCCCAGAGCCCGACGCGGGGCTCGAACTCCCGGACCGCGAGATCGTGACCTGGCTGAAGTCGGACGCTTAACCGACTGCGCCACCCAGGCGCCCCTCTTTGTCACTTCTTAAAGAAACCTGAGTTCTCTATGCTTCTTCTCTGTCTTGGTTCTTAGTTCTTGAAAAAACTTCCCCTCCCTTTGTGCCTAGAAGTGACCCTAGTCCAGAGCTGATGCTCACAAAGTATCTGGTGAATGCATGCCTGTCTGATTTGCACACTCATACAAATATCCCAGGGCTCGGGGCGCCTGGGTGGCGCAGTCGGTTAAGCGTCCGACTTCAGCCAGGTCACAATCTCACGGTCTGTGAGTTCGAGCCCCGCTTCAGGCTCTGGGCTGATGGCTCAGAGCCTGGAGCCTGTTTCCGATTCTGTGTCTCCCTCTCTCTCTGTCCCTCCCCCGTTCATGCTCTGTCTCTCTCTGTCCCAAAAATAAATAAAAACATTGAAAAAAAAATTAAATTTGCATGTCTTTAGGCTTGAGTAAGGTAAATAACTTTATTTTCTTTTAAGTTTTTATTTAAATTCCTGTTAGTTAACACACAGTGTAATACTAGTTTCAAGGTGTACAATTTAGTGACCCAGCACTTATATGCAACAGCCAGTGCTCATCACAAGTGTACCCCTTAATCCCCATCACCTATTTCACCCATCCACCCACCCACCTTCCCTCTGGTAACCATCAGTTTGTTCTCTGTAGTTAAGAGTAAGGTAAATAACTTTAAAGTATATTGATTATTAATCTTTTTAAGTTTTTATTTTAATTCTAGTCAATTAATATACAATGTATTAGTTTCACGGGTACAGTATGGTGATGATTATTAATCTTTTGTCATTTGTGACTTGCTTGTTCCACACTCTCACATTCATAAAGGAGTCTCTGAACCAAAAGGTTAATTAACTATTTGTCTTTTAACATTTTTAGACATGTTAATTCCACTATCTAAAGATGTAAAAATAAAAATTAAAAACAAAACAAAACAAAACAAAACAAAACTTCAGAAGACATGATGATGGGATAGCTAGTTCCTTACGAGGGGCCAGAGTGATTCTAAGTGCTTTACCTGTCACCTCATTTAATCCTCTCAGTAAACCCTTTGATGCAAGTGCAATGTTGTCCCCATCTCACAGGTGAGAAAGAGGTAGAGTTCCAGTGACAAGAGCACACTGCAGAGGGGCAGTCTCGCCAGTGACCTCACTACGTGGTCTTTATTCTTGGGGACTCTCTCTGGACCTTCTCATTTCCGGATTACTTTGCTACAGATAACTGGTCTTGCCTATTTGCATGTGGATCTTTCCAAATCACATGATCAGGTTTTACAGATGAGGAAACCCAAAAAAAGAGATTAACTCTCTCAGGCCCACAGTGCCAGGAACATCTTTTGAAACTCAATCTGTCTGATTATAAAGCCCAGGCTCTTTCCAAGGCACTTCAGCCATCAGGACCATGGTTGGCCAAGGTCTTTGCTCAAAACATGCTGTTGAATTGGTTTTACCAGAGCTGAAACACAATGGACACAGATCCACTGAAATCAGGGCACTTCCCCAATGGATGGAAGAGAAACAGAGCGGTCATACTGCCCAGCACTGTCCAGACACTAGACCTGGGCTCTTGTGACTTGATCAATGTGCCTTGAGAAGCTCTGACCTTGGGGAAGTTTGGTGGGAAACAGACAGGAAGCAGTTTCTAGTGAAGTGACACTACCCACTTAGAATCTCATTGCAGGCTTTGGGACCAGCACGCAGAGACAGAACAGTCTGGGACAGACCTGGGGGGACTGACACAGCCAGGATTACATATTTGTAAATATGAAATCAACATAGGTTTTGAAAAAGATTTTTTCTTCATTATTATAACAAAAGCAAAACAAACAAGCAAAACCCCTTTACTATTGTGTTTTACTTCCTCTCCCCCCATAAGATTTTGATCTTGATGGTAAGCCATGTGTATTAAAAACAAAAACAAAAGCAACAACAAAACCTGAGGTCAACTGGGAATATGTATAGAGCTATTTGAGTTATTAGCCACTGTGTGATTTTAAGGGGATGGAAAATGGGGGGAGGGGGTGGGCAGGGAGGAGTGACTCATGCGCTAAAGCCAGCAAGGAATAAAAGTCTTGACTAAAAGGGCAACAATCATTCTTCTCTTTAATATATTGTTAATACCAATATCTAAATATAACATTAGATATAATTTTTTTTAAAAAAACCCAAACAAAAGAATAGCAATAGTACCTTAAAATGTGGCAGTGCTATTATTCTAAGAACTTCATAAGTATTATTTCATTTCATCTTTGCAATAACCACTCTCTAGATGGCAGCAAGTTCTCCCATTTTCCCAAGTATTTGTTGAACACCTGAGATCTGCCCATTGACATGAGGCCCCAGGAAAAGAAAGGTAGTCTTTGTCCTTGAGGACCATAGAGTGTTGTTAAGGATTAAAATATGATCATACCACGTGCAAGTCAGGCTATCTGTGCCAAAGGATGGATTGTTTAATAAATGCAATTGAGACATGGAGCCTGCCATTTGGAATAAAAGGGAACAATGGGCCCTAAACCAAATCTTACATTGAAATAAATTTCATCACTTCTCAGCCTTTTGAAAATAAATAAATAAATAAATTAATTAATTAATTAAAATAAATTCCAGATGTATCAAATATTTTAATGTAAAAACAATGAAACCATAATATACTTGAAGAACACAAATCGTGGGTGTATAATTTGACAGCCTTGGCATGGAGACCATTTTTCTCAGCACGACACAAACCCCAGAGGTCATAAAGGAAAAGACTACCAATCTTGACCACATAAAAAATGAAAATAAAAATTTCTAGATAACCAACACTATAATTATAATCAAAGGGAGAACTGAGGAGAAAAATACTTGTAACTCCTATGGTCAACTGCTGATTTCTCTAATAAACAGAAGATCTTGCAACTTAATAGAAAAATTAAAAATTAAATGAGTCTTAGTTGCAAGAGAGGAAATCCAAAAGGCCTGTAGACACCAAAATATTTAACAATGATTGTAGAAATTCAAGTTGAAATAATACTGAGATTTCTTTTCATGTAATAGATTAGTAAACATTTCTTTAAAGCTTGATATTATCCAGTGTTAATTATGCTGTGATGGAATTGGCACCTTCAGTGGGAATATAAACTGGCAAAACCCGCACAGTCTTCTTTGCAATTCAGAAGACCCCATTCAGACCCTGATCTGCTGCAGACCTCCCCATTGTGAGGAAGACTATAGCATTAAGACCACAGACTCACCTAGAGCCCACCCTCCCCCACACACACCCCTTCTAGATCTTTCTCCAGACATCTAGAGCACTGCACTTCTCTGTGAAAGTGGCACAATGTCCATGTCAGGAACTACACAGGACTCTTCTTTCAGGAGTTGGTGCCTCAAAGGCAGACGGTGCTGCTGGTGTGTGCCTCTCTGGCTGGGAGGCATACCCAACAGATGGCTGATTTCAGGGCCATGGATAAAGCTTGGGTATGAAGCTTGAAGCTGTGTTCACATGAGGCACAAGAAACTCTGCCTTGTAGAGTCAAACCAGGGGTGGGAGGAGAAGCAAAGATGGTCCATGGGCTGTGGACACGCTCAGAACATCCCAGCCTACAACTTCAAGGAGTCTGAGAATTCTACATTTGAAACTGGACTTCTAATGATGAAGATGTATTTGTCAAGGAAGGAGGATAGAACATATTTTACTGAGCAGTGTGTAGCTTGATTTAAGTACTTACGCACATGTTATATGTACATCTTCACTTATACTTCTGTTCTGGGCCCCACAAATGTTAGGCTAGTTCCGGGTCTAATCATGTGGAACAATATTTGGTAAAAACTTAAAATTTAAAAAAATATTCATATTTGTTCACCCAGAAATTCCCTGTCCAGAAACTTCCAATGTAGAAATACAAGTCATATAAGTACCCACAAATTTTAAGTACAAAGTTGTTAACATCTTCATAATTATAATAATAATACAAGTAATAAAACATGCCAAGCACTTTGCTGAGCACTTTAAATATTACCACTGAATCCCCACAATTATGAGATTAATACTATTATCTCTGCTTCATAGAAAAGAAAATTGAAGTTTAAAGAGAGCACCTCGGGGCTCCTGGGTGGCTCAGTCGTTTGGGGGTCCTACTTCGGCTGGGTTCATGATCTCACGGGCCGTGAGTTCGAGCCCCGCGTCGGGCTCTGGGCTGACAGCTCAGAGCCTGGAGCCTGCTTCGGATTCTGTGTCTCCCTCTCTCTCTGCCCCTCCCCCACTTGCTCTCTGTCTGTCTCAAAATAAATAAACATTTTTGGGGCTCCTGGGTGGCTCCGTCAGTTAAGGGTCGCACTTCGCCTTAGGTCATGATCTTGAGGTTTGTGAATTCGAGCCCCGCGTCAGGCTCTGTGCTGACAGCTCGGAGCCTGGAACCTGCTTCGGATTCTGTGTCTCCCTCTCTCTCTGCTCCTCCCCTGTTTACGCTCTGTCTCTCTGTCAAAAATAAATAAAACATTAAAAAACTTTTTTTAAAGAGAGCACCTAGTTGCCATTCATTTCGCTTATAAATGGCAGAGCCAGGGAGTAGGGATTTTTTTTTTAACTTCTAATTATGGCGTGTTTCAAAATTTTAAAAATTATAAAAGTGTGTCTTTTGTACTATTTCTTTTAAAAAGTTACAGAGCAAGTGAGACAGGGAAAGATAAGTACTCTATGATTTCACTTAGATGTCAAATCTAAAAAAACCCAAACTCAGATACAGAGAACAGATTCATGAGGAAGGGGGTGGGAGGCAGTGAAGGGGGTCAATGATACAAATTTCCAGTTATAAGATAAATAAGTTTTAGGGATATAATGTACAGCATGGTGACTACAGTTAATGGCACTGTACTGTATATTTGAAAGTTGCTAAGAGAATAAACCTTAAAAGTTCTCATCCCAAGAAAAAATTGTTTAACTGTGTGGTGACGGATATAACTGCACTTACTGTGGTGATCATTTTGCAATAGACCCATACATGAAATCATTATGTTGTCTGTTATGCCCAGAATTCGTGATCCCCAAAGACCACCAGGGAGCCAAATCCGATGAAAAGCAAAGAGCCTTTATTCAAGCTAGCTCGAGCTCAATCCCCTACCTGCACCAACACAGGGGTGAGATACCGGAGAGAGAGAGAGTGAGTTTCAAAAGCACAAAGGTTTTATAGGGGTCTAGGGGCAATTGGTGAGGTAATGGCTGTGGCCTCAGCCGATTGGCTGGGGAAGGGTCGGAGTCCTGTTCTGGAAGTTTGAACGGGTGAGCGGGAGGTTACTCAAGGGGAGGAGGCGTGGTCTAGGTGAAGGACACAGAACAAGATGGAGTCAGCCGGCGTAGGCCCACCCTTTCATTGTCCCCCTTAAACTCATACAATGTTGTACATCAATTATCTCAGAAAAGTGCACAATGAAAAAATAAGCTGAAGACATTGCATGATAAACACAAAACTATTCACCACCAAGTTTCAACATTTTACCACAATGACTTTATGAATACATTTTCCTAATTTGCTGAATCATTTCAGAGTCCACTGAAGACACAACATCTTAAGCCTAAACATATACAACAAAATTCTATTCTCCAACATAATGATACCATTATCACACCTAAGAAAATTCACGATTTACTATAGATCACATAATACCAAACTATATTCAGATTTCCATAATTCTTCCCCCACATGTCTTACAGTTGTCTTTTATTGTTTCTAAACCAGGATCTAGTCTGAGTTATTGACACCCTGCTTGCCGGATTCACCTTGAACAAAGCTGGATTTACTGGCTCTTTACAACGGGGGTGGGCCAGGGAAGAGCCCGGCGGAGGGCTGAAGATGATTCTTGGTAAAGGGTCAGGGTGTGGTTTTGTTCTGGATTGGGTGCTGTCGAAAAACAAAGGCAATTCTATGATTTTCTTAATTTTTTTCTGGATCAGGCAGAACAAAGCAGGGATGGGAGATGTTTGGCCATTTTTGTGGTTTGGACGATGTTCTTGTTTTTGTCTGTCCTTACGATTACAGAGTGGTCTGGTTTTTGTCTTGCTCTATCCTGGTCGCAAAGTGACCTGATTTTTGGTGTTCTGTGAAGTTGTTTATGCTCGGTTTGAGAACTCCAGGGCCTAGTTGTTAGTGGCAGGCCCACTCCAGTAGTTGTTCCTCTGAGTTCACATCATATTGGGTTGTTACAGCTTGTTTGTGCTTGTTAACCTAACAAATCCCTCCTACTTTTTAAAAAATCATGGGGTGCCTGGGTAGCTCAGTCAGATGGGCGTCTGACTTCGGCTCAGGCCATGATCTCGTGGTTTGTGAGTCCGAGCCCCGCATCGGGCTCTGTGCTGACAGCTCAGAGCCTGGAGCCTGCTTCGGATTCTGTGTCTCCCTTTCTCTCTGCCCCTCCCTCTTCAAACTCTGTATCTCTCTCTGTCTCTCTTTCTCAAAAATAAAAACATTAAACAACAACAACAGGGATGCCTGGGTGGTTCAGTCGGTCGAATGTCTGACTTCTGCTCCGGTCATGATCTCACGGTTCATGGGTTCAAGCCCCGCATCGGGCTCTGTGCTGACAACTCAGAACCTGGAGCCTGCTTCGGATTCTGTGTCTCCCTCTCTGCCCCTCCCTTGCTCACACTCTGTCTCTCTCTCAAAAATAAATAAATAAACAAACATTTAAAAAACCTTTTTTTTTTTTTAATAAAAAACTATAACTTTTTGAAACCTAGTCCAATTGTCTTGTAGAAAATCTTACATTCTGGATTAATTCTTTGTGATAGCATTTAGTTTGTTCCTGTAAATTGGAAAATAGGTCTAAGGGCTTGATAAGCCGTAATTAAACTTTCTGCGTAAAAGCTTTTACAGGTGATGCCATGAGGTTAATACATCTTGTGAGGAGGTTCATAACATTAGATCATCTCCTGACTAGTGATGTTGTTTCACAACCTGAGTAAAATGTGGCAGGAAACTTCTCAACCATAAACATACATCAGTGAGCCCGTGGGATATTGGTACTCCACAAATATCCTCCTCCCCAGGGCCCTTCTTCAGGGTCTCTGATCATCCTTACCTGACTCAATTATTTCCTCAGGTATTGCAAAATGGTTATTTTCTATTCAACTGTTCCTTCTACATTTATATAGTGTCAATTTGTCTAAAAGAATGTTCCCTTATCATCTGGGGGTGAACTGCAGTTTCTCCCAAAAAAAAGGATCCATGAATTCTTAGTGGTACCAGAAATGGAAAGAGAATGATTCCAGAATGGAAGAGAAAAACACTCATTTATCATGATCTGAGGATATTGATACAGCTAAAATTCAACATGAGGTTGGGGGGGAGGGGGGAGACGGAAGCGGGGCGGGAGGTGGGAAATGATAAAGCACTTTTTCTCTGAGAAGTGTCCTTTCCGTGGAGAATGGGAAACCAAGATCTGATTCGTGGGGCACTTACAGCAGCCAGCTTATCATTGCTTCCAGAAACACACAACACACACAAGAATTCATACTAATATTTCCAGTTCAAATATTGATAAATTTATTTGCCAGTATACCTTATTATTTAAATTATTTTATTTCAAATTATAGGGGCACCTGGGTGGCTCAGTAGGTTAAGCATCTGACTTCGACTCAGGTCATGATCTTGTACTCCGTGAGTTCAAGCCCTCTGTAGGGTTCTGTGCTGCCAGCTCAGAGCCTGAAGCCTGCTTCAGATTCTATATTTTCCTCTCTGCCCCTCCCCTACTCACATTCTGTATGTGTGTGTGTGTGTGTGTGTGTGTGTGTGTGTGTGTCTAAAAAATAAACATTAAAAAAAATATGATAAACTTGATCCCCTGTACTGGATACCTGATACTACTCTTCTTTACAAAAAATCCTCAAAGATCTGGAATTTGTGTTGTATCTGACTTGCTGCAAATTGCCGATTGATGCCCAAACATTATATAAAAGATCTAATGCCCCAGTTCTCTACCTCTAAGAAGCAGAGATCTCCTTATTCCAGTTAACCTTGTCAAGGAAAAATAACTTATTCTTATAGGATTTTTTCACTGACAAAAGTCTTTCATAAACTTTATATCGTTCCTTCTCAGGCCAACCGTGTGAAATAAGCCATAGGTTACAAATTAATGGCCATAGGGTCACATGTGGTCCCATAACTGTTTTATTTGATTCAAAATGTTTTCCAATATTTTCATTAGGTGTTGTGATTTAGAAACCAAGGGATTTCTTATTTATATAAAAAAAATTTTAGTGTTTTATTTTTCTTGAGAAAGAGAGAGAGACAAAGTGTGAGCGGGGGAGGGGCAGAGAGAGGGGGAAACACAGAATCTGAAGCAGGCTCCAGGCTCTGAGCTGTCAGCACAGAGCCCGACATGGGGCTCAAACTCACAAGCTGTGAGATCATGACCTGAGCCAAAGTCAGATGCTTTACCGACTGAGCCACCCAGGTACCCCCGGGATTTCTTATTTAAATCCAGATATCTAGGTTCTCCAGAAAAGTTGGAAGATTTGATACAGGGACCTGGATTGCAGGTTGAAACTGGTTGGAGCTGCAAAACTTGTGACCCCTTTAGGTAGGACACGTGCAAGTCAGACATTGTTACCATCTTGGCGCTAGCTAAGGACATTTGAGTGTGCAGTTCTGAGTTTAAATGTCCCTCCTGAGATGACCCAGACTGAGAAGAACTCTCCTCAAGACTTGTTTCCACTTTGCTGTTCATATCTGTAGACTATCCATGGCTTTTTAGCCATGTCAATGGACTTCAACCCGTCTAGCTCCCTGTAGCAAGCTCTGCTCCAAGACATTGTCTAGAAGCTAGACCATTTTCTCCTACATAAGAGAGTTCTATCTGTGGATAGAACTACTTAGTGGTCACTGGGAGCCACTGAGATTCCATCAGGAGGCAACCATCTGGGATTCAACCAACCTCCTCTCAAGTGCTTGAAGGAAACTCTAGTTAAGGGTTATTTTTTCTCTTTAGGGCATCAGACCTCTTTGACTCTTCTCTACAAACCCCCAGAGCTCTCTAGGGATCAACTGTGGGTGCTAAATGTCCAGGACCCAAATGACCCTCCTCACTCTCTAGTGAGCTCAAATCAAAGGTCCCAGACCACCTTCTTAGCACCTTCCTATTGGAGCAATGGAGCAAAGAAGGTGTGAGCGCAACTGCCAGTCCCAACATCAGTGGAAACCTCAGTCCCTACTGGTCATAAACATGAGGGCAGGCAGGCCAGGCAGGCCTCCTGTCTGTCATCCTTGACCACAGGTCCAACACCAGCATTTCTGAGAGCTCTCCTCTCACATACCATAACCACTCACTTCCCTCCACTGTCTTTATTCACATTCTTCTTCTGGTCTTGAATCTCAGTGCAGTCCTCTTTCTGGTCCCTGCTCCATAATAAACTTCCTACCTTCTTCCACCTGTCATCCATGGCCCGCACTCCCCCTCATTTACTGCAGGCTTTGGACCTTGGTTTACAGTTTCCTTCACAATCCCTGTTCACCCACCATGTGCACCATCCCTCCACCAACCTGCTCAAAGCCGCCTGAGCTGCTTCCTGTTAACCCACACTCCTAACACAAATGATCTGTATCTTCACTCCCTCCCACCTCATCTGAGGGACCTATTTCCTCCTGTCCAAGAGCAGTCCTCCCAACCTCCTTCATGGTTTGACTTCTACTTTCTTGTCTCACATTATCAATTTATGTCATACACATGCTGTATTTGTATTCTTTCCCTACAACTGTCCTCTTATACTATAAAAATTCTCAGATTTGTCCTCATTTCAAAGCTTCTGCTTCATCTATGTCCTTGTCAAAGGTCTCAAAGAATTGTCTGTATTCATTGTCTCTAATTCTTTTCTTTTCACTCTCCCCAGCTGGATCTCGGCCTTACTGCTCTGAGAATCCTCGCATCAAAACCAGCAAAAACCTCTTAAGTGCCATTAGGCACTTTCTTTCTTCTCTTGCCTGTTTGGAAACCTTTTCCCCTTTTCTCTTTCTCACTTCTGGTCATTTGCTTAATCTTCTAACAGTCACCTGCCATGTCATGGGTAGGGCTGATGTTTTTGAGGATACCCCACTCCCCACTTGCAAACTTGACCAGTGTTCAATCCTCTATAATCTACACTGCTTCCAAAAGTGAATCTGTGACTTCTGGGGGCTTGTGTACCATGGCCAAGGTGGGTGGGGATGAGTGGCTCTCCACTGACTAGAAATTTAAACTCCTTGGCATCACGTCAATGGCCCTCCAAGACAGTGCTCTTTCCTATCTTTCTATCTTCTCTCAACAGCAACCCCTGCCCCCAACCCCCTGTACACACTGAGCTCCTGGCTGTTCCATGACTGTGCCTTTCTATCTTCATCTGTCTTTACTAAAATAAAGATTGCGATTAAGTAAATCTGGGATGGGCCTTAAAGTTTGCATTTCTTACATGTTCATAGGTGATGCTGTGCAGCTCTTCCAGATATCACTTTGAGGAGACCAGAATGTCTCTTTTCTTTCTTTAAGTTTTATTCATTTATTTGGAGAGAGAGACATAAGCAGGGGAGGAGCAGAGAGAAAGGGAGAGAGAGAATCCCAAGCAGGCTCTGCACTGTCAGCATGGAGCCTGATGTGGGGCTCGATCCCATGAACCATGAGATCATGACCTGAGCAGAAATCAAGAGCCACATGCTTAACCAACTAAGCCACCCAATTACCCCAGAATGTCTCTCCTAAAAGTGATTTATCAGGACACCTGGGTGGCTCAATCAGTTGAGTATTGACTCTTGATTTCGGTTCAGGTCATGATCCCAAGGTTCCTGAATTCCAGCCCACCAGGTTCTGTGCTGACAGTAAGGAGCCTGCTTGGGATTCTCCCTCTCACCCTCTCCCTTTGTCCCTCCTGTGCTTGCATGCACTCTCTCTCAAAATAAATAAATAAACTAAAAAAAAAAAAAAAAAAAAAAAAGGAGCACCTGGGTGGCTCAGTAGGCTAAGAGTCTGACTCTTGGTTTTGGCTCAGGTCATGATCTCACAGTTTTGTGAGTTCAAGACCCACATCAGGCTCTGTGCTGACAGCATGGAGCCTGCTTGGGATTCTCTTTCTCCCTCTTTCTGCGCCTTCCCCACTCACACTGTCTCTGTCTCTCAAAATAAACAAATAAAATAAATAAATAAATAAATAAATAAATAAATAATAAATGTGAGTTATAAGTCAGTCACAGAAGGACAAATACTGCCTCATAATTCCATAGTTATGACTCCACCTTTATGAGGTGTCTAAGTCAGACACATACAAACAGAATAGAATGGTGGTTGCCAGGGACTAGCAGGGAGATGGGGAGTTGCTATTCGATGGGTATAGTTTCAATTGTGCAAGGTGAGTATGTTCTAGTGATTAGCACGCCAACATTGTGTCTATAGTTAACAATGTTATAATGCACACTTAAAATCCAATAAGAGGGGAAAACTCGTATTGTGTTCTTACCCCACACACGTAAAAGGAAAACCTAAAAACCGATTTACCTTTTATTGCAGGTGCCTAAAATCTCTTTGTCTACTAGTTTATGCCATTCAAATTATTTCACTGGAAAATATTTGCCTGTATGAGAAATTTGGTGGGAAGTGAGGGATGGGAGAAGGGAAGGAGATGGATCGTCACAAAATGGAACAGAATGATGTAACAGCAGGTTAACTTGATGTCTAGTCACATCCTCTAATTTCTTTTATCCTAAGACGAATACATATAGACCAGAGAATATTTATAAGCCATGAAGAAGAAAATAAAATTTCCCATAATCCCATCACTCAGTATAATTCGGTGATTTATTCATTCAATTATGCATTGAGCGTTGACTAGTGGTGGGCATCGTGCAGTTAGGGACACAGTGTAAATGAGATGGACATAACCCATGACTCCATGAAAGCTTTCATCTAGGTGAAGGGGCAGCAAACCATGGCCCAAGGGCCAAATCCAGCCTTCTGTTTGGATGAATATAGTTTCGCTAGAACACAGCTATGCCCATTCATTTGTGTATTTTCTGTGGCTGGTTTTACTCTTTAACAGCACAATTGAGTAGTTGCCACAACTGAGTAGTTGCAACAGGGATCACATGGACCAAAAATCCTAAAATATTTACTATTTGGCCTTTTAAAGAAAAACAATTTCCAACTCTTGCTCTACAGGCAATTGATAACATGTTTCCTATGCTAAGGACCTTGTCAGGTTATTCTTAGGTATTTGACAGTTTGAACTATTTCAAAATTCTTTTTCTAATTGTTGCCTTTATATAAAAATACATTTTATTTTTGTATTGACTTTGTAGTCACTGGATTCTTAAATTTTTTTTTTCAACGTTTATTTATTTTTGCGACAGAGAGAGATAGAGCATGAACGGGGGAGGGGCAGAGAGAGAGGGAGACACAGAATCAGAAACAGGCTCCAGGCTCTGAGCCGTCAGCCCAGAGCCCGACGCGGGGCTCGAACTCACGGACCGCGAGATCGTGACCTGGCCGAAGTCGGACGCTTAACCGACTGCGCCACCCAGGTGCCCCATGTAGTCACTGGATTCTTAATTCACTTATTAATTCTAATGATTTATCTGTTGTTTCATTTAGATATTGTCATAGTTATTTCATATGAAAATAATTTTTTTATTAAAATTTATTTTTTATTTTTGAGAGAGAGACAGTAAGACAGAGTGTGAGTGGGGGAGGGGCAGAGAGAGAGGTAGACACAGAATCCGAAGCGGGCTCCAGGCTCTGGGCTGTCAGCACAGAGCCTGACATGGGGCTCCAACTCAGGAAACCACAAGATCATGACCTGAGGCGAAATCAGACGTTTAACCGATTAAACCACCCAGGCACCCCAACAATTTTATCTTTTCCCTTTTAGTCTCTATCCCTTTAATTTTTTATATATTGTACTGGCTAGGATCAACACATGTTAAATAGAAATGCTGATAGCCAGTAACCAGTATCCTGTCTCTTTCCTAATCTCAAATGGAGAGTTTTTTAAAACCCAAAACTTATGGAAGTACCTTTATATTCAAGGAATACATTTTTTTTATTTTTTCCTACTTTTCTGAGTTTTCATATTATGTTTTATAACTTAATCTTTTTAGTTAATATATTTATACAAGTATTGTCTCAAATGTTATGTTAATTAAATATTCCTCTTAACATCCTAATACCTACTCTATATTCCATCATAGGCTTAGACCTTAATTTATGTAACCAATCTCCTAGTCTCTTAATGTGTGACAAGTTATTCACTTTCCAGGGCACCTGGATGACTCAGTCAGTTAAATGTTGGATTTTGGCTCAGATTATGGTCTCACGGTTCCTGAGTTTGAGCCCACATTGGGCTGTCTGCTATCAGCACAGAGTCAGCCTCAGATTCTCTCTCACTGCCCCTTCCCCACTCCCACGTGCTCTCTCAAAAATAAACTTAAAAAAAATTTAAGTATCTTCCTTTTCTCATTTTCCATCCACAATGACTTCTATTTATAGATAGTATGTATGCAGCCGTAGCTATTACAGGCACTATCTATGGACTACAAAGCTAACATAGCTCTCAGGGAGTTGTTTGGTTAAAAGATCTTGCAGATAAGCAACAGCTTAGGCAAAAGGCAGAGGAAGTTTGGACTTAGCATGTATTGGAATAAGAGGGTGCTGGAAGAAGTGTGAGGTGAGCCTGGAGACACACAGGGAGACCCAGGGTTGAATTTTGTCTTGAGAGCAATGGAACAACAGTGGAATGATGCATTTTTTTAAAATGTTTGAGAGAGAGCACACACAGGGAAGGACAGAGAGAAAGAGACAGAGAATCCAAGGCAGGCTCTGAGCTGTCAGCACAGATCCTGATTCAGGGCTCGAACTCACAAACCTTGAGATCATGACCTGAGCCAAAACCAAGAGACGGATGCTTAACCGACTGAGACACCCAGGTGCCCTGCAACTTGCATTTTTAAAAAAGTTCTCTGACTCTTTTTAAATCTTTAGGTCTCTGTAAGACTTCATCTGATGACTCTTAACTGATGATTGGATTGACTTAGCCAAGATGCTACCATCCTCTTTGGCCACACAACCCCACCAGGTTGGTCTCAACATAATGGCACAGCCCAAGAGGACACACTTCTATACATTCTTCAATGATTTAAAGTAAGAAGTTTATTGAAAGTTTCTCAGGGATGAAGGAGGGGTTTACACTATATATCGCAGCAAAAACTTAATCTTCGAATATTCACCCTCCCCATAAAGTTCTGCTACATACATTAGTGACCCAGACACTTTATGAAGATTCCAGCTTTCTCCTTCTCCCCACCCCCCACCTTCCTCCAGCCCCACCCCAGTGCTTTCCCTCTGCATCTCTTGATCCCTTTTTTTTAATGTTAATTTACTGAGAGACAGAGTGCAAGCTGGGGAGGGACAGAGAGAGAAGACATACACACAGAATTGGAAGCAGGATCCAGGCTCCGAGTGGCCAGCCAGAGCCCACAGACCGCAAGATCATGACCTGAGCTGTAGGTGGCCACCCAACCAACTGAGCCACCCAGGTGCCCCTGTTGCCATTAACTTTTTAAAGTTATAAGCATGTTATCTCTTCCAATTTTACAATTGTGATATGGTCACAAATAGTTTAAAGCAAAAAAAAATCTCCCTCTCCCTCATAGAAAGTTATTTCTGACAATATTTTAAAGACAGCCAAGCAAGACTACACTTAAAATTTATAAGCATGAGCTTGAGTGCCTTTGTCCACTGCTCCTCCGTGTTCAGGCGGGTTCTGATGGAATAGAACTCACCAGTGCTTCCAGAGTCTTCCATCAGGCCGTTGTCCACATGAATCTTGCAGGGCAGGCAGAGACCCCACTCGCCTTTCTCAGCCTCTTCCTTGAACTGCTGCATGCAGTCCAAAAAAGCCATCATTGCGAGGTCAAAGTTGACATCCAAGCAAGTAATCTGCCCCGTGTTGCAGAACAATGGCAGCTCAATGGCGTCATCCGTTAAAGACTTCAGATAGGACCGGTTTCCACGGGGGAAGAGTTGATACCTCTGAAACTCCAGCCCAATCTTGTTGGACAGGGCATGAAGTAGCAAGGCTGTCTGTCCCCAGGCCATGTTGATCTCATTCCAGCTCACGGGGACAGTGGGGAGGCAGCCCAATCTGAAGCTATTGATGATGCCCACAGGGCCATCATCCCTGATCTCAAAGGTGGCACTGAAGACATTGGTCTTCTTCAGCCAGTCCCACTGGATCTGGGCATGTACCAGCTGGTTCCTCCTGCTGGTCAGCTCATCCTGCAGTTCCAGTTGCTGCCATTGTAAGTTACTGTAGTCCCTCCAGTGCTGCTCATCCTGCTGGTCCAGCACTTGAGTCTCTGCTCTGGCTGCTTCGAGATCCTCTGCTACTCTTCTTTGGTTCTTCTCCACCTCCTCCAGCGATTGAGCCAGCCTTGCTTCCTCCAGCTCCAGGCCCTCCAGCTCCTCCTGCAGTGTCTCCAGCTCCCCGTCATGTATTCTCTTCCTCCAATGTTTGTAGTTCTGGTTCTCTGTTTCTGTGAGAATGAGTTGGGTGTCCAGCTCCTCTAAAAGTTTGTCAGTACAGTCCTCACACAGGGCGTGGTCCACATCTCTTTCACCAGTCAGGATGTCAAAAATGTCCCCAGCAGTCTTCTGGGCGTTACTGAGCATACTTGTAGGGGCAAACTCTCCAAGTAAGATGAAGTTGCTAGAACTGTCCCTGGACATCTTGCCATCATCTCCAGGGAGGGTGGAGCAGCAGGTACTATCCTGCAGCTTCTCAGTATCTGTCTCTGCCTTGGAGGCAGGGCCTCTTTCCAGAGTTTCTCCTGGCTCCCACTGAGCTGAGAGTGTGGAAGCTGTAGGTTCTTGGGTGGTCTCAAGACCTGAGGTCTCCATGGACTGATTCAGCGTTAGCGGCTGCTTGCAGCACTGGCAAATGAAGCGGATGGGGAACATGGTGGAGGCCTTGGCTCTTACTTTGATCCTAAGTTTCCTCTGGCTCCCCACTTACTTGTCCATTTATACCTTTTTAAACTTCTTTAGAGGAGTAATTCCTTCAAAATGCATATCTCATCTTGTTGCTCTTCTTAACACCTTACTTTGGTGCCCTCCTTAGATACTCTAAGGTTCCTTTAGCTCCTTTTAGACAAGTAAATCTTTCTAGAAGGCAAATCTGATCATCTCACTTTGTCCTTTAACATTTCCAAGGCATATCTTAAGAGTACTTCTAAACTAAGTCCTGATCGTGGCACTTCCCTCCTTAAAATGGTTTAATGCTCTTGTCTTACCTTAAAATAAAATCCCATCACCTTAACCTGACACCAGGGCCTCTGCCCATTTTCCCAGCTTCTCTCCCAATTTCCTGCTATCTTTACCCATGGCTTCTCCACGGTGCCTGGAGTAATGATTGCAAAGGATCTACTACACAAATTATGCCTTTCCTCACCCTGATACCTCTCCCCAAAGAGCTGGGGAACAGCAGAATAAGTTTGGAAATGCTTTCAATGTCATGGTCAATTCTGAGTCCTGATTCATCCTTGGGAGTAGAATGGCAAAGCATATTCATTTCTAATGGCTGAACTTCATTTTAGTTACCCACCCAATAAAACCAAACAAATTCAAGCCATACCTGGCTTTGGGTTTGATCCAGTCCAGAGAGACAAGCTAAGGAAACATAGCTGAAGGGGAATAGAGATTGTTTCAGACTGTGGTTTATCTAACAACTGAATGATGCCTCCTGGATAATCCAGAATCAGTCTGTTGGAGCTTTCCTTTAGTGAAGGAAATGAATGGAACTGGAGTGTCATTTTCAGCTAGGAAGGAAATCCCTGATTTCTGGAGATCTTCCCTCCAATTCTTATGTCCTCATTCTTGGGTCTCCTTTGGGAGGGCTTGAGAAGCCCAAGAGTGAAGAGGATTCTAAGGATTGGGAGCAGGGGTTTTATGTACTACTGTATCATCAGCACTGAGATAAATTGCCTTGTCTCCTCTTCCCTGTCCAAACTTTGTTCCTTTTCTTGGGCTTTGTCATAAACCTCTAGGAAAGACTTGTCTGTACCTATTGTCTCCAGTTCTTCTCCTTCTGTTCTCTCTGAAAGCCATCATAATTCAACTTTAATTTCAGCGCTCTATAGAAAGTCCTCATAACAAGGTCACAAATGTTATCTGTGTTGCTAAATTTAATCTCAGTGGAATAAGAAGCAAGTTCTTCAGCAAAAAGTGAAGATGGGGAAGAGATGTGTGTGAGAGTTACCTCAGTGAGTAGGAGATTGAATAGAGGAGAGAAGTGGTGTGATTGCTCTTCATTTGTAAAGGTCTACATGGGACAGGCTGTCATGTGTACATATCAGGTATACATGTCAGTCACTCACCTGAATGGGTGTTGTCAAGCAAGCAAGACTAAACCAGGGACGCAGGAGAGAAGGTGCCAGCAGGGAAGTGGTTAGGAAGGTTGACTTCAATGCATACTGGTAAGGAAGGGTGGGCGTGGGAGGGAGACACAGCAAAAAGGTGGGAGAGCTGATGTGTTTCTGTTCTCAGAGGTTGAAGGAGTGTTGCAGTCAGGATATCAGACCAGAGGAGTAAATACAAGAGGTAGTCGAAGGGTGTGCATGAAATAGACACAACAGAGGACTTGCTCCCCATGATCTATAATCATCTTTCCACTATACATCCTGAAACAAACAACCTCCTGGCATGTGACACAGTATTCTGGAGTCGGTCTTGGGTTCTAATTTTGCTTAACTTAACAAGTTGCTTAAACGTCTTGATGCTCAGATTTTTCATCTGAAAATGAATTAAACAGAAGCCATCCTAAGAGAATTGCTTTGATGATTAAACAAGATGATGTTTAGAACCTCAAACTGACATTAGTTTCCTCTCATCACCAGTCTCCTATGTGGCCATAGTCTGGCTTTCTCCTTCTCCTTGTGAACCTTGAACTTCTCAAAGGAGAAGTTAACTACTTCTCACTGTTTCCATATGCTCATCAGACCTCTTTCAACCTTTGCAATCTGGCATCTGTCTCCATAATTAACGGAATAAAATCGTTCTTGCTAAGATTAGCAGTGTATTCTTAAATAGCACATCTCAAAACATCTTTTCTGTTCTCTTCCAAATTGGGACTCATTGTTTAACATTCAAAGTGATTGCTATCCTTTCCTTGTGGAAAGAGGAAAACAAAGTCCTTATTTGGATTCCAGAGGATTGTTGTCTCTGATTCTCCTGGATCTCTGATCTTCCTTTTCCACCCTGCTGAGCCTTGTCCCACCAAGAGATTCTGAATTTTTTTGTTTATTTATTTTGAGAGAGAGAAATAAAGTAGTAGAGGGGCAGAGAGAGATCCCAAGCAGTCTCCATGCTGTTAGCACAGAGCCCAATAGGAGGGAGCTCAAACTCATGAACCATGAACTGTGAGATCGTGACCTGAACCAAAATCAAGAGATAGATGCTTAACCCACTGAGCCACTCAAGAGATCTGAATTTTAAAAAATAAAAATCTGTCTTTGAGATAGACAACTAAATTTTTCTGAAGCTTGCAAAGTGTGAATAAAAATCTCCTTTAAAAATTCAAGGCTTTGTACACCCCTGGTCATAGAAGCATCATTCATCATAGTCAAAAGGTAGAAGCAACCCACTTGCCCATTGGTGAATAAATGGCTAAACAAAATGTGGTATATACATACAATGAAGTATGGCCTTAAAAAGGGAGGAAATTCTGACTCATGCAACAACCTGGATCAAACTTGAAGACATTATGCTAAATGAAATAAGCCAATCACAAAAGGACAAATATTACATGATTCCATTTAAATGAAGTACCTAGAGTAATCAAATACAATTCATAGAGACAAAAAGCAGAACGGTGGTTGCCAGGGGCTGAGGGCAGAAGGGTTCTCTCTATAAATCACTGTGATATTATGCTTTACATAAGAAATATATACATGATCTTCTCTGTTCATGCCACAGAGCTCCTAAACCCTTGGAGTGTCTTAGGCAATGAAAACAATCAAGGTGCCGTTTGTTATGTTAATGAAGTGACTATCAGAAAGCACCTAAGGATGGGGCCTGTTGTTAGGAGAACCAACCATGTGATTGGAGGGTTGGAACATTTAGTTCCATCCCCCTGACCTCCAGAGGGGTGTGAGGCTGGAGGTTAAATGGATCACCAATGGCCATTGATTTAATCACCTGTGCTTATGTAATGAAGCCTCCATGAAAACACAAAAAGGAGTGGGTTCAGGGAAGTTCTGGGTTGGTGAACACGTGGCAATTTGGGGAGAGTGGTGAGCCTGGAGAGGGCATGAAAGGCTCACATGCTTCCCACATACATTGCTATATGCATCTCTTTCATCTGGCTGTTCCTGAGTTATATTCTTTTATAATAAACTGGTAATCTAGTAGGTAAATGTTTTCCTGAGTTCTGTGAGCTCTTCTAGGAAATTAATAAAATCTGAGGAGGGGTCAAGGGAATCATTTGATGTCAGAATTGTTTGATGTGAGGAAAATACCCACACACTGGAATTGGGAGCAGAATGCTAGTTAGTGTCAGAATATTCTAGTGTTAGTGTTTAATGGGTACAGAGTTTTAATTTGGGAAGTTCTGGAGATGAATGGTGGTGATGGTTGCACATGTGGGGAGGAAAAACTTTATCTGCCCTTCAAGGTTCTTCTAGTATGCCTAAGAATTAAATTGAGATAAGACAGGGGCACCCAGGTGGCTTAGTTGGCTAAGCATTCGACTTCAACTCAGGTCATGATCTCATGGTTTGTGGGTTCAGGCCCTGCATTGGGCTCTGTGCTGACAGTTCAGAACCTGGAGTCTGCTTCAGATTCTGTGTCTCCCTTTTTCTCTGTTCCTCCCCTGCTTGCATTCTGTCTCTCTCTCAAAAATAAAGATTTTAAAAAATGAATTAAAAAATTGACATGAGACAGTAACATTTAATTTCATACATATGGGGAATCCACAGAAACATTAAATTCCAAAGATAGGCAAAAATGAGGTGTATAAGTCATCCTGAACTAAGGAAAAGGGGTTTGGGATCTGGGGTTTTTAAGGGAAGGAAAACAATGCACAGGAAGATGAAAAAAGGTAAATGTTTGGTAAACAAGCATTTGCTAGGCTATTCAGAAACAATGGAACACAGAGAGGAATTTTAACAAATAGACCTTGCTAAAAATTCTTCCCTGTGTAGGGTGCTTGGATGGCTCAGTCTGTTAAGCGACCAGCTTCAGCTCAGGTTGTAATCTCACAGTTCGTGATTTTGAGCCCCGTGTGGGGGCTCTGTGCTGACATCTCAGAGCCTGGATCTTGCTTCAGATTCTGTGTTTCCCTCTCTCTGCCCCTCTCCCACTCATGCTCTGTCTTTCTCTCTCAAAAAATAAATTAACATTTTAAAAAATGTAAAAAGAAAATTTGTCCCTATCTGCTTCTTCTCGTTCATATTATACTATAGTTATCTATGGTGATAGCTCCCTTCCTGGAACAGGTCCTCTAAATTCTCTTAGATGGGGTACCTGGGTGGCTCAGGAGGTTAAGAGCCCTGCTTGGGATTCTCTCTCTCTCTGCCCCTCCCCTGCTCATGCTCTCTCTCTCTCTCTCTGTCTCAAAATTAATAAATAAGCTTAAAAAAACAGCTTTTGACTTTCGGCTCAGAGGAGGCCATGCTGCAGCTGTCTTTGGTTGTCCCTAATCCAGGTTCATCCAACACCAACTACCTCCACCATGCTGCCTAAGTTCGACCCCGATGAGGTCAAAGTCATATACCTGAGGTGCACCGGTGGTGAAGTTGATGTCACGTCTGCCCTGGCCCCAAAAATCAGCCCGCAGGCTCTGTCTCCAAAAAATGTTGGTGATGACATCGCCAAGGTAACAGGTGATTGAAAGGGTTTGAGGATTACGGTGAAACCGACCATTCAGAACAGGCAGGCCCAGATAGAAATGGCACCTTATGTCTCTGCCCTGATTATCGAAGCCCTCAAGGAACGGCCAAGAGACAGAAAGAAGCAGAAAAACATTAAGCACAGTAGAAATATCACTTTTGATGAGATCGTCAATGTTGCCCAACAGATGTGGCACTGATCCAGAGAACTCTCTGGAACCATTAAAGAGATTTTTCGGGACCGCCCAGTCTGTGGGCTGCAATGTTGATGGCCGCCACCCTCATGACATCAATAGTGATGCAGTGGAATGCTCAGCCAGGTAAGAAATACAAAGGACTAACTAACTAAATAAATAAATAAGGACTAACTAAATAAATAAAAATGAAAAAGAAATCAAAGGACCTCTGTAAAGCCGCTCTCTATCTCTCTGCAGTGTCCCTGGGGTGATAAGATAGCTATTAGAAACTTTCCTGGAGATTTAAAATGCCCCAGGACTCTCAGATGGGCTCAAAGAGCAAGACCCATATTAACTAGAAAAAAATAGCCACAGCTCAAAAATGCTAAGCAAATATGCCTCTGTTTGCTATGATTAAAGCGAAAAAATTTTGTGTGATGTGTCTTACCACGGTTTAAAAACCTCAAGGTTGCACTGGCTTATGGGCCTCAGATGTCCCCTGTCTCCTTTGTAAGCCTCCACATACTTTGACTGTGGCCTCACAAACACCAGTGTGGCGATGTAAGCGTCTGAGGAAGGACTCTTGTGGCTGCGGAGGCCAGACACCTGCGGGCCCAGAAGTGACTCACACAGGATGGGAAGGCAATGCTCATCGTTACAGGGGAGCCCAGATTTCTGGTTCACATAAGAAATTTCTAAAAGAAATTTGAAGCTTTACTTCATTTTGCTTTGCATCAGACTAGCCAACATCCTCCTTGCTGGTGAGACTCCACAGAAGTTAATCACAATAAGCTGCCCTGGGGATAGTTTTCAAGACTCAAACCATCAAAAGAGCCAAGGCTCTGGCTTTCTGTCCCAGGTCAGATGCTGATTTAGGAAGCCACTCAACTTCACAGTCTGCTTAGTTAAATTCTGTGAAACGGATCCAACGCTAGCAATGAGCCATTGCTCACAATAGCTGTTGTGGGCAAAGGCATCTACACCATACTCCTTCTGTGCTCTTCACAGCATGTAGTGTCACATAAATGTTCAGTAAACTGTTGCTAGATTCTGCATGCATTACTAATGCATGGAAGTGCTCCGCCTGAGAGACTGGAGCCCCCACCTCCTGCCACCCCCCACTAATCCCCATCTAACGCCATACCAGAAAAACAAAATACAGATTTATGCAGAGCTAACGTGTTTGCATAAAACAAATATTCTTTGCAAAAAGATCCACAGAATTTCTACAAATAGACTTTTGACTACTGGGCATTACAGAACATTAACTCTTTATAATCAATATTAAAATGTTGGCAGTCAATGCCAGTTGAAGGGCAGAACGTTCCAAGTCAATCCGCCTGTGGGTACTGAAACTTCTCACCTATGCCCTGGCACATGCATCCATTGGTCTTGGTGGTTGACGTGTGCCATATCTGCCCTTCCAATGCACTAAGCAATGTCTCATTCCCCAAGACTTTTGCTATATGAACAAGGAAAGCACCACCATCAATATTTAGGCTCAGACCTTTGTTTGTATCGTCCTCATAAGCATTAGCAAGGAAAGGAAAGTCCTCAGAAAGCAGCCAAAGTCTTGATGTCTTGAAACAGTCCCTTCAAGATCCTGAATGCTCCCAGGCAGGACTGTATTTTATACCTAAGGCCAAACCGGCTGAAGCCCAAAGGCTCCCCACCCCTGGACAACGCCTACTGCTTCTGATGCCTTTGTCCACGCCATTGGCCCCATTTAACATCTTCTCAATCGAAGACTAAGTTAACATAGCCTCCCTCTTATAGCCTATTCTGGGGTTCGGGACATTTGATGGCCTAAAGATTTTTTCCATTTTGTTCCGATGCAGTAGGAAGAGATTTGGCCCAGGACTCAAGGGGCTTGGTTTCTTTTCATAATTTACTATAGAAAGTTCTTCTCTGTACCTCTCAGTTTTCTTATTTGTAAAATAAGGGACTTGGAAAAAGTGATATTCAAAGTCCTCACAACCTCACTTATTATATATTTTCCACCTCTTATTAGGCCAGGTTGCCAACTAATTCTTGTGCCCACCCCACACTCTCTCCTAACCCCCACAATAATATCACTGAGAAGTAATTTGAGGACCAGAATTTGTTAAAAGGCATAGGCTTATTCTTAAAGATAGCCATGCGATATAACCACAGACTATGTTTTCACCTATTTTGCTACCTTAGGCTCAGCGGTCTTTTTCAATGACAAAGTTGGTGATTGGTGTCATATTCTTGTCTACACACTCACAATGGGCCTAGCAATCAGAGCCCACAATGGCCTGGAATGGCAGGAAACTACATGGACCTTGGCCTGTTGGGATCATGGAGAAGGTAGAAAGTGGGGGCTACCACCAGCTGTCAGGACACAGGATTACGTGGTATGCGACACAGCAGAGTGAGGTGAGGGTCTGGAAAGGATGAGGAAGCTGAGGCAGGTGGGATGCTCAGGGCACTAAGACTAGGATGAAGGTCAAGGTTGTGGGACCAAAATGGACACTGACCAGCTGGCTTGACATTCAAAGTTGGGCTGGCAACAGGGCTGGCTTATCATTCCGGCCATGCATTCATTGAATCCTACTGTAGGCATGGGAGGAGGGGTGGAGGCTAACAACTTTGGAGGACCTGACATGTTCCTGGTTTAGTGTGGCAATTGTATTATTGTTAAGCAAATATTCGTCTTTCTCTCCCTCCACATGGGAATTATTTTGGACTGTGGACTGTGGGCTGAGGTGACAGTGTGCTAGTTCCAAGCCCGAGTTTCCCCCACCGCCCTTGTGCTCCTGTCTTCCACCGTGAGAACAGCATATCCCATGGAGGAGCTACTCCTTTCCCCTCCATTCCCAAGTGAGAAGGCATCTGGAACCCAGGCCAGCCAACCTGCAAAACTTGGAGTGAGAAATGTATGCTTGGGTTGTAAACCCCTGAAACTTGCAGTTATTATCACAGCACAAGCTGAGTAATCGAGAGAGTGTTAATTACCTTACATCTATTTCCTCATGTTAATGTTTCTGAAACAAGCAACAGGATCTCAGGTGAGGGTCAGAATCCCTCAGGTGCTGGGCTTTGGGCCCAGGCATATCTGACACCTGATCAAAAACCATGCTTTGCATTAAAACACGATGACTCTGGTCTTTGATGAGTAGAGCAATAATTGACTTAGCATAGAAAAGTGGACTTAGAGAAAATGCCAACTGAGTATTCCTTCAGAGCCCTGGGTACAAGAGCCCCAGATCCTCCCAGGAATGGATGTCCTGATGGGGGTTCTGCATCAGCAAAGCGGCCTCAGATGCCTGAAGGATGCAAATGGCCACTGCTGAGAGCCCCTTCTCTCTCTCCTTCACCCCTGTGTAAGTACACGGTACAGTCAGGAAGAGACACAGATCAGAATCCAGAGGAAATACAATCAGACTGCTCCAGTACCCTCAGGAAGAGTGGAAACAATGTGACCCTGTTTCTCAGCTCCCACATTCCTCTGCCAGAAAACCCTGGCTCCTCTCCTCTCCTGAGTCATCCTTGCAGGCGTTGGCAACCCTTGGGATGAAAAATGATGCTCTGGCATAAAGAAGCATTGCAGGGCTCACTAATCCCTTACCACTGGGAAGTAGGAAAGTGAAAAACATGGAACATGGGATAGAAAGGCAGTTTGGAAACCGGCTAGGGAAGGACAGCAGGCCTCCACGCAGTTAGCCAGAAATGTTTTCCAAATTTGCTACATTTAGGGTCAGACGGGCCCTGAAGACAGCTGAACATGGTGGTGTGGCCTATCAAGAAACTCCTCTGACAGTATTCAACCCCGCCCATCCTGTTTCTCTGGTGTCTGGGAATTTATTCAGCCTGAAACCTCACCAGCTCTGGAAGACTGTTTGTTCCCAGTTAGGCAGTACTGGAAGGTTTCTTCTTCTCTCTGGAACATGCTGAGCCCTCCCCCTGAGTCTGCTCCTCCCTTTTCCCAGGAAGGGGGCAGCTCATCACTCTTGGGGCCTCCGTTTAGGCTTTACCTCCCAAGGAGGCCATTCTGTACAGTGGGGCTCCCCAGACACCCTCCCTTGGAGCACCTTTACCAAACTTAATTCCATCCACAACTAGTGGCTTGTGGTTTAGCTGTTTATCATGTCTTTCCCAACATGATGAGAGCTCTGTCATGTTAGGGACCGTCTAGCTTGCTAGTTCCCGGACCCTCGGGAGCTCACTCAGTGACGTGACTAAATGCATGCGTGACTGATTGCACCGTCGTATCAACTCTGGAAGGTAACTCTCATTTTGCTATTAACTGCTGAATTCTGTCCCAATTTTTCTTTTTTCTTTTTTAAAATTTTTTACTGTTTATTTCTTTTTGAGAGGGAGAGAGGGACAGAGCATGAGCAGGGGAGGGGCAGAGATAGAGGGAGACACAGAATCTGAAACAGGCTCCAGGCTCTGAGCCGTCAGCACAGAGCCCGATGCTGGGCTCGAACCCACGAACTGCAAGATCATGACCTGAGCCAAAGTTGACCACTTAACCAACTGAGCCACCTATGTGCCCCTGTCCCAATTTAAAAAAAAAAAAAAAAAAATGGGGCACCTGGGTGGCTCAGTCGGTTAAGCGGCCGACTTCGGCTCAGGTCAAGATCTCGCGGTCTGTGAGTTCCAGCCCCGCGTCGGGCTCTGTGCTGACAGCTCGGAGCCTGGAGCCTGTTTCAGATTCTGTGTCTCCCTCTCTCTGACCCTCCTCCATTCATGCTCTGTCTCTCTCTGTCTCAAAAATAAATAAACGTTAAAAAAAAATTAAAAAAAAAATGTTGCTTAATTATATCACCTAAGTAATATATGAAGACTTACTGCTACAGAGATTTCAAATACTGTAAAACCTTGGATTGTGAGTAATTTGTTCTGTGAGTCTTTCCCGAGAAGAGCAAACATTTCTAATAAATTTTAACTTGATAAACAAGCAGTGTCTTGCAATGCAAGGAGTACGTGACATCGAATGTCACATGATCACAACTGAGCCAATGGTTCTTCCCTGTCTTTCTCTCTCTGTGGGACTCTGGGTGATTTTCTCCCATGCTTGGATGTTTGGCCTCAGGCTGCAATGTTTGGCAGAATCGGTGATTTTTCAGAATGTTAAAACATGCCCACAACTGGCACTAGTATATTTTTTGTCACTTCAAAGCATGTATGGACAGTCCTTTGCTTTTCCATTTAGAGTAAGTTTTGCTTCATTTTGGATCATTGGATAGATTCCTTGTTAAATTTGCATGAAAAGAAAAAGATTCCATTGAGCCAATAGATAGCAGTGATTCTGTTAGTGATAGTGAAAGTCATCTTACATAATAACCCATCTCTCTCGGGGCGCCTGGATGGCTCAGTCGGTTAAGCGTCCGACTTTGGCTCAGGTCGTGATCTCACAGTCTGTGAGTTTGAGCCCCGCATTGGGCTCTGTGCTGACAGCTCAGAGCCTGAAGCCTGCTTCGGATTCTGTGTCTCTCTGTCTCTGCCACTCCCCTGTTCACACTCTGTCTCTCTCTCTCTCAAAAATTTTAAAAAATAATAATAACCCTCCTCTATCTTATCTCTCTCATACCAGCCACGAAGGTCTTCAGAGGAAGTGCAGATTAATTTGTTTATTTTCTTTACATTTTGTATTTTCTTTATTATTTTGTATTATATTACAGTATTGTAAACATTTTTATTTATTTATTTTTTAATTTTTTTTCAACATTTTTTATTTATTTTTGGGACAGAGAGAGACAGAGCATGAACGGGGGAGGGGCAGAGAGAGAGGGGGAGACAAAGAATTGGAAACAGGCTCCAGGCTCTGAGCCATCAGCCCAGAGCCCGACGCGGGGCTCGAACTCACGGAGCGCGAGATCATGACCTGGCTGAAGTCGGACGCTTAACCTACTGCGCCACCCAGGCGCCCCAGTATTGTAAACATTTTTATATGAATATTTTTGGGTTGTGGAATGAATCGTCTGAGTTTCCACTATTTCTTATGGGGAAATTAAACAAGTGCTTTGGATTACAAGCATGCTTCAGGGATGAACTGTGCTCACAAACCAAGGTTTTACTGTACTTCTAAGGCAATGGTAGATAGAATAAGTCCCCCTTTCTATCTTCTCTACCTCTGAACTCTCCCCTTCTGCCAAGTAAACTTTGCAAGTTTTCGTTCCCTTTTGTCTAACTGATATTGTGATTTATAATGAATATATATCTGGTCTTTGACCCCCTTCCTGGCACAGACCTCCTAAAACCCCTGGAATTCCTAAGTGAGGAGAGTGATCAAAGTGTCTTTTGCTATGTTAATAAGGCAACCTTTGGACCCTGCCAAAGGACAGGAGCTGGGCGCCAGCTGAGCCAAGTATGTGATTAGATCAATGGAACTTTCAGTCCTGCCCCCCAGACCTCTAAGCTGGGTAGAGCGGTTCATCAATCACTAATGCACAATGATTTCATCAACCATGCACACGCAATGAGGCCTCCATAAAATTTCAAAAGGACAGGGTTGGAAAAGCTTCCAGATTGGTAAACACATGATATTTAGGGGGAGTGGTGTGCCCATAGAGATCATGGAAACTCTCTACTCCTTCCCCATACCTTGCTCCATGCAACTTTTCCATCTGGCTATTCCTGACTTGTATAATAACCCAGTGATCTAGGAAGTAAAATGTTGCTCTAAGTTCTGTGAACCACTCTGGTAAATTAATCAAACCCAAATGGGGTTGTAAGAACCTCCAGTCTACAGCCAGTCAGAAGCCCAGGTGATAATCTAGATGATGATTGGTGTCTGAACTCGGGGGGTAGGGACAGACTTGGAGGACTGAGCTTTTAACCTGTAGGATCTGAGGCTACATGCAGGTAGATCGTGTCAGAATTGAGTTGAATGTAGGACACACAGCTGGTGTTGGAGAATTGCTTGTCGGTGTGGAAAATGTCCCTCCCCTCTGACACAAACATTGGAATTGGCTGCAGAAACTTCATTAACTTTTCCCTTCTATAATTTACGTATCTGTGTACATAGAGGTTTACTTTCATGTAAATGAGTTTTTATTTTTCTTTAACAATGACTAGAGTGTGTGGGACCCAAGGAATTTAACCAAAATCCCCTACCCCTGGACAAGCAAAGCAAGACTAACTCCATTTTGTGCTACACCCACCATCTCATGTAGAACCCCCACATGACCTACTTATTGCTTAAGACACTCCCCCACCCTAGTCAAGCCGCTGAGCACACCCTTACTGGAAACCGGCTCATATAGGAATGAGGAACCCCTAACTGCCAAAGAATGTAAACCCCGCCTTTTGCCCGCCAAACTTGCTGCGCCAATTCCGACCAGAGTGATAGGCTAGTTCAAACAGTTACTATAGGGTAAATTGTAATTCAATTGGCCACCTGCGTGTGGACTGACGTGACTATGCAGCTTTCTGTGTGTGTTACAATCTCATTGGCCACTGGCCCCTATAAAACTGCTACGCCTCTTAACCTAGGGGTCCAAGTCCCTGCTCGGCTGTGTCGGGTATACTTGGGCCCAAGCTCGAGCTTGCAAATAAATCCTCGTGCATTTGCATCGGCATCCTTGGTGGTCTCTCAGATTCGAAATCGGGGGCATTACAAGTGTACCCGCTGTGGTGTCTGTCTCCATCAGATGGGAATCCCCAAATGTGGGGCAACAATTGATGGAAGCCAGTGACTCAGGCAGTAAAAGAATTCATCCAAAGCAGAACAAAGGAAATATAACTTTATTGAATACACTGCAAGGGAAGGGTGGGCAGGACGGCAGAGGAGAGACTCTCTGCAACCAGGCAGTGGGGGAGGGATTATTTAAAGCAGGAAGGTGAGGGGGTGTCTGGGTGGTTCAGTCAGTGAAGTTTCTGACTTTGACTCAGGTCATAATCTCAGGGTTCATGGGTTTGAGCCCTGCATCAGGTCTGTGCTGCCAGCTCAGAGCCTCAAGCCTGCTTCAGATTCTGTGCCTCCATCTCTCTCTGCCGTTCCCCTGCTCACACCCTGGTGTCCCTCTCTCAAATAAATAAATATTAAAAAAAAATTAAAGCATGGGGCGCCTGGGTGGCTCAGTGGGTTAAGTGGCCGACTTCGGCTCAGGTCATGATCTCGCGGTCTGAGTTCGAGCCCCGTGTCGGGCTCTGTGCTGACAGCTCAGAGACTGGAGCCTGTTTCAGATTCTGTGTCTCCCTCTCTCTGACCCTCTCCCGTTCATGCTCTGTCTCCCTGTGTCTCAAAAATAAATAAACGTTAAAAAAAATAAAAAAAAAAAAATTAAAGCAGGAAGGTGAGGAGGCATAGGGATGTATAGAAATTTCCCTTTTTTGGTAACTATGCTTGGTTGTAAGTGGCCCATTGGTCAGTTAGGTTAAGGCCTATGGATATATTTTTTTAATGTTTATTTATTTATTTATTTATTTAAGACGGAGAGAACACAAGCAGGGGAGGGGTTAAGGGAACGGGAGACAGAGAATCCCAAGCAGACTCCGTGCTGTCAGCACAGAGCCCAACACAGGGCTGGAACCCACAAACTTTGAGATCATGATCTGAGCCTCAATCAAGAGTCAGACAATTAACTGAGCCACCTAGGTGCCCCAGTGGAATAAATATTTAAAAAGACATACCTAGTATATCATAGTAAGACTAAAGAAAGTAGAAGATAATGGGAATGAATACCTTAAAAGCAGTCAATGAAAAAAATAATAGATTGTCTTCAAAGGAGCAGAGATGAAACTGGACGCTGACTTCTAGCTGCATTAAGATACAATGAAATAAGGCCATCCCTTGGCTGGAGAAAAACTGTCAGCCTGGAACCTATGTTGAATGAATTGTCTATTAAGCACACGAGTAAAATAAAGGTATTTTCAGAACAAGTAAACATTAGGAGAGTTCTTCACCTGTAGACTCTCATCTGAAGAAAGTTCTAAAGGAAGTGGTAAATATGGGAAATATCTAGACAGATTTTGATTTCATCAAGCAGAAAAAGAATAACATATACAGTTTAAAAAAAAAAAAAAAAACAGGATAGGGGCGCCTGGGTAGCTCAGTCGGTTGAGCGGCTGACTTCGGCTCAGGTCATGATCTCGAGGTTTGTGGGTTTGAGCCCTGCGTCGGGCTCTGTGCTGACAGCTCAGAGCCTGGAGCCTGCTTAAGATTCTGTGTCTCCGTCTCTCTCTCCCCCTCCCCCACTTGTGCTCTGTCCCTCTCTCTCCTCTCTCTCAAGAAATAAACATAAAAAAATTAAGAAAGTAAATTAAAAAACAAGATAAAATTGAAAGACATGAAACAAAGAAATAAGTTGGAGTGGTTAATGGAGGTAAAGTGTTTTAAATTGCTTTTATTATCAAGGATGACATAAATAAGTTGAATTTAGACATTAATAAATTAATAAAGCACACTGTAATTTCTTGACCACCACAAGAACAGAAATACATAAAATCTGTTTTTAAAAGTTCAAGCAAGTAAATTTGAAGAAATTGGCTTTATTAAATCATTCAAGAATCAGGCAGCACCTCATCTGGCAAGTGGAGAGGGACTCCAAGTTCTACAAAATCGAAGGTTTTACAGGAAAGAGGGTAGGGCAAGGAAGTCATTAGCAAAAGAAAAGAAAAGATTGTCCCAGGCAAGGTCACTTTCTTTTAGGGGAAAGGGAAAGGGAATCTTATCATTCAGATGATTTATCTTCATTTGGAGAATCGAGAGGGCCCAATGACAAATTAACTTATTGGTGCTGACAAGAAAATTCCTGACTGATCAGTTAAAGCCATATTTCTGGGGGACATTGAAACTGCAATTAGATTGGATATTAATCCCTGATTTGGGAACCTGGTCTAAGTGATATTATTTTGGGCCTGAGGTTTTCTTTTCTTTCTTTCTTTCTTTTTTTTTTTTAACGCTTCTAAATTAGTAAAGTGGGGAAAAGTAGATTAATAAAAAATAATAGATGTTAAATAAAGAATAGAGACCAGGAAAAAAAAAAACCAGGAAAACAAATAAAAATCATAGGTTTGATGGTACAATAGAATCCAAATGTATCACATGTTTACACTAAATGTAAATGGCCAATAATTCAAGGAAAATTTATTGTAATTTATTATCCAATAAAAAGAGATACATTTAAACCTACATATAGACTGAGAGTAAAAAATACCATGCAAATACTAATTCCCCCCAAATCTAAGTAGCTATATTAACATCAGACTAAATTGACCTTAAGGTAAAAAGCATTCTAAGGGATAAAGGGAGATGTATCATTAAGATAAAATGTTTAGATCACCAGATTAGTCTATAAACAAAAGCAAGGCAGGGTTTATAAAAGCAAATTTGTTGTCTATGGAATGTGACCCTCACCTTCCTTATGTAAATTAATTGGCCTGTCAGTACTTTCCAGGAACACAGCTGTAGTTGAACAAAGTTGAGTTTATTAACTCTTCACAATTCACACCATGGTGTGTCCCAGTAAAAGGGGTAGAAAGGACTCACAGGATTTGGGGTTATGTGAGGGATTTGGTGAATGTTTAGGACACAAGGCTTTGCTACAGATTAGCAGTAGGGCTAATTCTATGATATTTAGATAATTCATACCTAGAAGGTGGAAAGAACAGATGGTGGCTAATGCTATATCTGATCAAGAATCAGCCATCATGGGGCACCTGGGTGGCACAGTTGGTTAAGCGTCTGATTCTTGATCTCGGCTCAGGTCATGATCTTGCAGCTTGTGAGTTCAAGCCTTGCGTCCAGCTCTCTATTGATGGTGCAGAGCCTGCTTGGGATTCTGTCTCCTTCTTCTACCCCTCCTCTGCTTGTGCTTTCTCTCTCTCTCTCAAAATAAATAAACTTAATAAAAAAAAAAAAATGAAAGGAAAAAAAAAGAATCAGCCATCACTCGTTAGCCAGGATAAGATGTCTGGTCAGTTTTGTGGTTTGGATGACAGTTCCTGCTTTTGTCTGTGTTCAACACATGATTAGGGATTGGCTTTGGTTTGTCTGATCCATCTCTGTCACGAGGTGTTTTCATTCTGTGAAACTGTTTACACCCACTGGAGACCCCATGGGCTGACCCCATGGGCCAGGCAGGCTCCTGGCTCAGGGACTGCTCCTCTGTCTCAGGCCAAGAACTGAGTAAAGGAGCAAAGGGGAATTGTCAGGGAGGGTAATTTCAGTTATTTGTAAGCTTTCCAAGAAACGTTGTGATTTTGTCTCTGGAATAGAATGACATGCCCATCCCTGCTAGTGACCTGCCTTCATCCCTCCCCCTTGGTTAAAAGCAGGGCTGCACACTTTCCTCATTATAATTCCTCAGTTTTAATTTTATTTTTTTTTTATTTTGCACAATCACTGTGGTTGTTGAGAAGTAAGTAATTTTCCTTTAACCGTACATTTTTATTTATGAGGTTAGAGATAAGTTTGATAAAGCTGGAGGTTTACTGTTGGGGGCTCAAATGAGTTTGCAAATATTTAGTACTAGGGCCAATTCCCATGAAATGAAATGTCTTTATTTATATATCCCATGTTCACCCCTGAGCTTGTAACTCTGTAATAACTTCTCACTGCATTTAGAATAAATTCTTGACATCATAAAGGTGCTGCCTGATCTCTCCCCTGCTTACCTCTCTACTTGCTTCTCTCCATACTTCCTGATCCAAACTCCTGACTTTCTGACAGTCTTCAAAACAAAGGCTGTGTGCTCCTGGGCCTACGGGGATCAGCAGGAAAGGCTGAAGGGGTTGAGGGCTGGGAGGGCCAATCTGCTGTGTCCCTCCTGCAAATGGGTCTCCCTAAAGGAGAGCAAAAGGATGCATTTATCTGAGCCACACAGACCCTCCAGGAAGGTTTAAGAGAAGCAATTGCAGTGTTTCCACTGATGGAAAAAAGACCCTACTCTTCCTCTAAAATGCAATCATCAAGCAGAACCAAAATGTTTGAGGACAGAGAGTACAAGTGAATTTATTAGATCTGAACTCATAAAAGCAGAAAAGGAAAAAGAAAATCCCACATGTCTTGAGATATTTGATCAGAGAAATAAATCCAATCCCTGAAAAGTGAAGGTGTAGGGACCGAAGGAAGGGCACCCCAAGATGGGTTACTTTGGCATGAGCATTATTTTCAGTTAAAAGCAATCAAAACCCAGCAGATTCAGGAAAAACTCTTTACCTCCCATTCAACTGCCCACTTTACCAGGAAGAGAGCTATTACCAGAGATTCCTCTTTACCTAAGAAATTTTTCTATGTAACAGGGCAAACTTTGCTTTCCAAATATCAAGTCCTTTGACCTTCCTGCTAATGGTCTTTCTCCCTTTTGTGTCCTCAGATCCTGTCCCTCTCCTTGCTCATATAAGTATCATGTCTGTCTTTGGAATGTCCATGTTTGTGTGGATTCCCCATACGTACGCTATTAAATTTGACTGTCTCCTGTTGATCTGTCTCATGTCAGTTTCTTTCTAAGTCCAGCTAGAAGGACCTTGAAAGGCAGAGGAAATTCTTCCTCCCTGACAAAGGTCAGTACCTGAATCACCCAGGTAATTCCATCAACTCTTTGGGACTCTTTCCATGACCTATAAATTCTACAATATTTGTATGTTGTCTTGGATGACTCTCTGGCTTCCATTGTAACCAAACTAATGGGGGTTTGCTCCTCGATGAGGTACAGATGGAGACTACACCACGGGCAGTTGTCACTCAAAGGAAACTTTATTTGTAGCAAATAAGGAGATGATGGGGAATAATTTCCAAGTCCATGACTCCCGGAGCAGGGATGGGAGGGCCCTTTTTATTCAGTGTTTAAGGAAGGGGAGAAAGGGGAGCTTTGTCATCACATGTAAATGTGGGCATAAGACTGTGCAGGTGTACTTAGAAAACAAGACCGTACATGCATCTTATGTTAATGAAGCTTTTGCTCCTCCTTTGGAGACATGAATATTATAATGAAGCAGAGATAACTGTTGGATAAGGAGAAGGGATTTTGGACGTGCTCTGAGAGTTCATATAAACTGGATGGGGTCCTGGGCTCCTTGTCTGACATAAGGAATGCAGGGCCTTGCTTTCTTTTGGGTCAGCACTGAGCAGGGAGGGATGTGGGTTACCATTGCTTCATTGTCTCTGATATGATTGGACTATTTCCTGGCCTGGTAGAGACTGTTCTTGCATTTTCTTTGTTCCTTAAAATCCTTAACTGCTGAGGTTTTCCCATTTCTTTGAAATTCTGACACCTCCTAGGAAGTTCTGCAAGAAGTGTGCTTGGGCAAGTAGGGATCATGGAAAAAAGCGGAGGGCCTGAAAGACTTCTCTGGTGTCTTGAAAACTGCGGGAACCCCTAACTCTTCCTGCTCACACCATACCTCTGTCCTTGCCCTCAAAGTGCATAAGTCCCTTGCAGAAGCACTGGAAATAATAAGGATGTGGGTAAGCATTACAGACTACTTTTTTCTCTTGATTCCCTTAAAATGCATAGGAATGTTTAAGCAAAGATTTGTAACTTTGCATTGTGCAGGGAATGGCCTTGCATGGGTGCAGGGATCTTATATTTTATGTGAAGTGGTGCACTGTTAACTCTCTGAAAGGCTAACAGTGTATAGTTCAATAACTTAGGAGCCACTAAATAATAATAATAATAATACCAAGGAAGTATAGCTAAGAGTCAATTATGCCATTTAAATTGGAATTCTAAAAGATCAACTAATCCCAGGGGAGGGGAAACAGGACAGCCAGCAAACAAATCCCCTCCATAAAAGCAGAATCCTTTGATGACTAGGAGAGGAGGGAGACACAGCAATGGCTTCGCTGAGCACTGTTTCCCAGGCACCCTGGCTCACATGGGACACTTTATCTAAGCTTGACATTAGCCTAAGGGGGTGGGTGCTGCATTGAAAGGGTCTCAGGATGCCCTGCAGGCTGCCAGGGAGCTTGGGAGGGGTGGGTGGCAGGCTACTCCTGGGTCTGTCCTTGGCAAGTGTCCCGTGAACGAAGAGTCAGTGCACCCTGATCGCTGATCGGGGCGCACTGATCCAGCACTCGTTAGTGGACTTGTGTTTTCCGGGCTCATACAGGTAAAGGTAAAAACCAAAACACAACACAATGTACTGACTAAAGGTGACTATGTCATCAATGTAGTCTGGACATTCTCTCCCTAAAGGCCTATTTGCATGGGAAACCTCTTTATAACCAGAAGGTTCTTGAAAATTATGTGATTAGCACCTCCCGTTCTAGTCTGGACAGAATGTGAATACCGAAGTGAACCCTGAGTTCACTTGGCCATTGGAGGCCCAGGGGCCTGTGGCATCTCTTCCGTTTCTGGACCACTACTCAGCTCTCTGACCCTCTTGCTACAACCATGCAGAATACTTGGTTGTGTGTCTCCAGATCTTTCCAATGGTTACATGAATTGTTTATTACAAAAACAGGATTATCTATATATTCCCTTATATAATTTTATCTCCATTTAATATATTATAAACACATTCCCAAGTATTCAGGTACTCGTGGTTCCTGTCACTTTTTTGCAGCTCTGTAATATTCTGGTGAACAGATGACAACAGAGGACCCTTTCTCCCCTTTGTTAATGGTTGTGTAAGCAGAAAGAGTCAGGAGTCCCTGGAAAAAGAAAGATGAGACATAGACACAAGAAAAGTCATTGTAGGCCCCCGGCCGTCCTGTGATCTCTGTCTGACCAGCCCTACCTGCCCCAAACACGTTTCTTGCAGGACTTCCTGGGATATGTTGAAATTGCGGAAAAAAATAGACCTCAGTCCTTAATAATTTTAAGGGAACAAAAAAAGTAAGAGCTGTCAGGCCAGGAGGTAGCCTAATTATATCAGGGATGATAAATCAGTGGTGAAACTCCCAGTGCTGATTCAAAAGTAGAGACTGACCTGGAGCGTATTCGAGTTATCTTTGTAGGATCTGAGCCCCTGTGAGCACTGGGTACCTGACCAACTGGAGCCAAAGCATCCATGATGCCGACCCTTGCAGGCCTCATGACTTCCATCTACTAAGACCTGGACTCTATCACCTTAAGATGACTTCTCCCCAATTTTTTTAATGTTTTTTTTTTTTTTTTCATGTTTGTTCATTTTTGAGAGAGAGAGCATGAGCAGGGAGGGACAGGGGCAGGGGTGGGGACAGAGAGAGGGGGAGCCAGAGGATCCGAAGCAGGCTCCGTGCTGACAGCAGAGTCCGATGTGGGGCTGGAACTCATGATCTTGCCCTTGGCTGAAGTCGGATGCTCAGCCAACTGGGCCACCCAGATGCCCCACTTCTACCCCAACTCTGTGATGAATTCCTCATTGTGCAAACCCTCCATGAAGATGAATGTATCCTTAGCTTCAAACTTGCCCAGGGAGACAGTGCTTTGGAAAAGATCCCTGATGATGTTCTCATTTACTTCTTGCAAATAAAACCTTTCCTTCTCCTATTCCTTGGCTTCGTTGTGTCTGGGCTCAACACGCACCAAGAGGCAAGCCCAGTTCCAGGTAACCGTTACTTGTTTGTTACCTGCCCTTCCTGCTGAGGGGCCTCTGAAAGAGCCACTGAGCTGGGTAAGGTCATGAAGGAAGGAAATGCTGGCTCCATCTGTAGGGAGGTCACAGGTCACCGCCAAGGGCAAAGAGGGACCAGACCTCATTCTAGCACAGCCATGGTCCCTTGCTGAGACTCCAGATGGGCTCCCCAGTTTGGCTTCTCAGCCCGGGAGCTGACCTTTTGTGCTCAGCGCTCTGCTAGGGGCCCTGGGGGTCAGAGAGGAGAAAACCCTGTGTCCCTGGCCCTTGAAGAGCTCAGCGAGGTCACACACAGCAATCACAGCAGAGCCAAGCTGGTGTCGGGGCCAGAAGACAAATTCAATAGATGGGTTGGGACAGTCGTTAAGCATCTGGGAAGTGGGGGAGTTGAATCCTTCCTTCCTTTATTACACTAATATAAATCCCAGATGGATCAGGATTTACATGTAAAGTAAACAAAATCTTAACAGTATTAGAAACAACGCAAAGCATTTGTGCCATGTTTTATAATTGTGGAACAATTATCCTAAGCAGGACAAGAAGCCCAGAAGCCACAAAGGAGAAGAGCAAAAAACTGGATCTTGTAAAAAAGTTAGAAGTTCTATAAGAAAAGAAAAGCCGACCGTAAACAAAATGAAAAGACACCGATTTGCAGCACACGTGGCAGACACATTTCTCTAATGTGCAAAGAGGCTTACAAAAGAGTAGAAAATTGGTGAGCTCCCTCCCACCCCCAAATACGCAGAATTTGTTAAAGAGAAAGTACCAACTGCCATAAACATTTGACAGGTGTTGAAAAACAGACACAAAATAAAGCAGCTCTGGGCAATTTTTCACCTCAGACTGGTAAATATTTTTTAAAGATTTCTATTTCCAGTATAATGATCAAGTGGGGGGCAGTCACTTTTGATAGCAGTGGGACAACTTTGTAGAGAGAAAGTCAGTGATAATTACCACGGTGCGAAATATCCATAGACTTGAGCCAGGAATTCCACTGCCAGAAACATTATATAGGGAGAACAACACACACACACACACACACACACACACACACACACATACACACATGCACGTGTGTGCACGTGCAGAGAGATGTCCAGAGAAGGCGTTCATAATAGGTGCTGTTGTTATAAGAGTCGGGCCTCCTGTATGTCAGGTTCTATGCACAGTACTTTATTATTAAATTCTTGCAACCACTAAATCAACGTAGTATTTTTAATGTTCATTCTACAAATGATAGAACTGAGGCTGAGAACAGAAATATATGCTTAAACTCATGGTATTTGTGAGAAGCAAATCTTGTTCAGTGTTTGCTCAAAACTATGGTCACATGTCGTTTGCAAAGGCAAAAACTGTGGACAGATCCAAGTTCATTACCAAGAGGTAGATGGGATAAATTATGCTTCATCCAGACAAAGCAATCGTGCCCAGCCACAGAGCAGAATGATGGAGATTTGTCTATGCTATGTCTTATTATCTTATCAACAAGATACATTGAAAAAAAAAAAGCAAGATTTCAAAATAGTTGTTATGATTCCATTTTTGTTTAAAAATATAAATCACAAATTTGGGGCTCCTGGGTGGCTCAGTCAGTTAAGCGTCCAACTTTGGCTCAGGTCATGATCTCATGGTTTGTGAGTTCAAGCCCCGCGTCTGGCTCTGGGCTGTCAGCTCAGAGACTGGAGCCTGCTTCAGATTCTGTGTCTCCCCCTCTCTCTGTCCCTCCCCCACTCAAACTCTGTCTTTGTCTCTCTCAAAAATAAACATTAAAAAAAATAAATATAAATATAACTTACAAATGCCTCACAATCTTCAAAACTGTTTATTCGGAAATAATTTTAAACTCTCAGGATGGTGGTGAGAATGATACTAAGTCACCCTGCCTCCTGTTCCCTGCTCCAAACTAGGGCCTTCCTCTAGGCCCTAGTCTTTCCTCCTGCTCTGGAATGACCCCTACATTTCCGGAGATCTCTCTGGTTCTCTCTCTGGTGCTGCCAGGTCATATCCCCTGGCTTGGCTTCCCCTACCCCTACTATTATTTAACCTTCTCCTTCTCCTACTAACCTTTCCCTTCTCTCAGCTTCAATAGCACTCAGGTCCTTCACTGCTTCACTTACTGGGAAGCTACCTCCTTCCATCCAGCAAGAACCAGGATCCTGAAGACTAGCCTGCACCCTCACTGGCTCCCCCTCCTCATTCAATCTCCTTCTTCTGCTTGCTGCTGTCTTTGGGCTCCTACCCCAGCACTCCAGTGAACATTCTTGGACAAAATAGCCCATGATCTCCTACTTGCCAAATTGTTCTGATCACATTCCCTTGACATCTACCCTCTTAACACTCTCCTCCCCAACTCCGCAGCTTCCTATTGTCCCCTCCAGCTCCCCTAGGGTCTTTGGCCAACTCGCTGACCAAGACCATTCATTTCCCTCCCTGAGGCCCTTCTACTTGGCCTATTCTGCAAGCATTGGTGCTCAACAACCCATCCCCTCAATTGCTTTTGCTGTGGTTTTTAAATTCTTTTATTTTTATTTTTTTTAAATGTTTATTTATTTATTTTGAGAGAGAGAAAGACAAGGTCAGCAGGGGAGAGGCAGAAAGAGGGAGAGAGAGAATCCCAAGCAGGCTCCACGCTGTAACCTGATGCAGGGCTCGAACCCATGAACCATGAGATTACAACCTGAGCCAAAACCAAGAATGGAACTCATGAAACTTGAGACCATGGTCTGAGCTGAAACCAAGAGTCAGGTGCTTAATCACTTGAGCCACCCAGGTGTCCCACTGTGACTTTTTAAAAGTCCAAGGCACAGGTTTCTCTATGGCTATATCTACTGCCTTGTTTTGATTTATAGTAATGAACTTGCTTCCATAAATGGGAATATTTGCAGATGTTTATCTAGGGATAATACAAAAAATATTGCTCTTATTTTTGATACAACAGAATGATTTTGTATCATGTATTTCAACCTAACTAGAATATGGATTTTTTAATATCAAAAAATTGAAATACAATAAAATGCAAAGCCATGATTTGTGGTCCCTCCCAAGCATCACCCGTGAGATAAGTCTAAACCTACAGCCCTTGACCACTCACCCATCCCAGCTCTCTGTTCTCCCATTTCCAGCCCAACACACAGGCCAAGTCCACTAGTGAAACCACTCCCGGCATCCCTTACTCTTCCTTTATGCACCCCCTTTGTGCCATTTCCTCCCTCTACTGAGAGTTCATGTCTAGACTCATCACTGCCTACAGTTACCTCCTCACCTTTGAAGTTCCATGTTGTGCATGAAAATGCATCTGTCCCTCCACCCTACCTGCAAGGTACAAGGGGCTGCTCTGTCCTTCGGGCCCCCACAGCTCCACGTCAGAACCTCCCCATCATCAGATCAGGAATACTCTATTGCATTTATCTGTTTAGATGTATGTTGTCCCCCACTGCCCCTGATGCAAGACCAGGCACAGATACTTGAGCTGAGTCTTCTGCTGCAGTGACCCATAGTAGGTGCTTAAAATGTATTTTTTGATAAATGCATGAATGGGCATCAGCAGCAAGCGATCCACTAACAGTACTTTTTGGGTGCTTCCTCCCATGTTTACTAGCCTGCCTTCCACCCGGCTTTGTCTATTGCTGACACCTACATGTTCAGTCCCAAGCATCAGCAGACAGTCGAAAACTGGCTGCTTGAACGTATCTACTTCCCTGACTTCCACTCATAAACTACTAGATATTCACATTCTGACCCAGGGTACTTGTGACTCTTTTCCAGAATAAATTAGGCCTTCCTGTCTGGTTGCATGGGATCTCCCTCAATTTGGGGCAGGGGGTGAGGGACAAGGAGCTGCACAAGGTTCTCAGAGTCTGTGGATTAGGCAGAATCAAGATGTTGATGGCGTGGTGAGCAATGCTGGGGAGACAGGAGCCAAACAAACATCCTCAGGCCCATGACACACAGCCCTGTAAGTGGTGTGTGTGTCCACGGTACCCAGCTGGATCCAGCCTTCAGTGACAAGTGCTCTATCCGTGTCACCCCTTCCTTCTCTGCCTGCACCAGCATACACGTCTCCTCACATGCAACATACAGGTACATCCATGAAAATGAAAAAGAGACCCTGCTGGATTTCTTAGTGCAACAGCATGTTGGCCTAATGTAAGTGATGAGTCACAGCTTTGCTGCCTTTGTGGCCTCCTAGGACATCAGGGAAGGAGCTGGTGGGCCTCAGCGAGGGTCTCTCCACAGCTTCTGGTCTGACTTAGAGTCTGGAGCTTCCTGGAGGGAGCAGAAAGGACTGGTCTAGAGTAGGGAAGGACCGAGGAGTTTTTAGTCAGTGACAAGGCACTTTTTTTGGATCGTACAGAGTTGCCTGATTCAGCTCAGAGATACATGCTACAGGTGAAGAGCAGAAAACTAAGAGGGTTTCAGTCTCTGATTTTAGGAGAAAGAAGTTGACTATCTCCCTAACGTGGCCTCTTCTCGAGCTGATCTCTCTGACCCTCCGCTCTCTCTGAAGTTCAATTTCTTTGGAAGAGTGTATTGGGGTGTGCAGGGAGATGACCATGCAAGATGAGGTGGACCTTGTGGGCCATAGCCTCATGCGGCAGGGGGTCCAGAGCTGCTGTGCTGGAGTCATAGGGCTTGACCTCTTCTGAACTTGCCAAGAATGGGCAAGGGGGTTGAAGCTTATGTATTCATACATATAATTTTTTAAGTCACCGTATAACTACTGACTTCAGCTGTGAAAACAGCCCACTGTATAACTCACTGGGCTCCTCTGATTCTGGATTTGGTGGGTAGGGACTCTGACTCCAGTGGTTTAGGTCTCTTCCCTCACCTACCAACATTATTCTATTCCATTTTATTTCCTTTATTCTATTCTAGAACACAATGTCTGCTTTGATTTGTCAGAATGTTAACACTTCCATTTGCTGCCACTGAAATCTTTCAAATAATACAAATGATTGTATTAGAAACAGGGCCACCCTTGGGGTGTGTGAGTCCCAGCAATTTTTTTTTTTTTTTTTTTTTTTTTTTGGTGTCCTGGCTTCTGTAAACAACTTGGTGACATGTCAGAACATGGAGAAGTGAGAACTGACCGGTGAATGGGATTTATGAGGATACAAAGCCCAAGGCTTCGTGGTAAACCCTCAGTGGTCAAGCCCCGAACTTACCCACTACACTGTGTCTGACTTGAGTGACAGTCACTCAAAATTAGGGTATCAGAACCAGCTGGTGGCCCGTGCCACACAATTCCACAGAAGAAATACCACACCAGCCAATGAAAGCTATCTGTTCTCTGGTCACCCTCCTAGAAGCAGGACCCAGCCACGGGGCCAGGCAGGGATAATGCATGGACACAAATCCTGGAGTTGCTTGGGGCATCTGGTCACCCCTGGCAGGGGGACAGTGGGCGAGGATTGGAGAGCACCTTGGGATCTGGTCCACACCTGTAGCATCCTGTTCAATGGCACTACAGGCTCAGCTGGTCCCGTCCAACAAGAAAACTTTGAGGAAGATGCTCCAGTGCACAGGGCTACGTGAGGCACAAGGCTGACCCAGAGCAGGGGAGCCATTTGCTTGGGTCTAAAAGTTATAATGTATCTGAGTTTTCCTTTCCACTTAAAAATTCTATTTCTGATCACTAAAAAATCAATACGTCTATGTTCTAGAATATTTACAAATTACAAAAAAAAAAAACCTCTTAAAACCCAATACTAAATATTAATCATTCATTTATTGATCAGCTACTATTCAGCTACTCTATGCTGGCACTGTGCTGGCACAGGACTACATACAAAGTAGACATAGTCCTTCCCCCTCCAGGAAGCTTACACTCCAGCAGGTTGGCAATATTTTACATTATTTTTAAAACTATTTTAAATAATTAATTAATTTTTTTTTTTTTTAACTAGGCAATTCATTCACATGGCTCAAATTCAAGAGCAACAAGAGAGTGCACAATGAAAACTTTCCTGTTTAGGGTAATGAAAATATTTTGTACGATATTATGATGATGGATATATGTCATTATACATTTTTCCAAATCCATACAATGTACAACACCAAGAGTGAACCCTAAGGTAAACTGTGAACGTTTAGAGATTGCGATGTGTCAATGTCAGTTCATCCTCAGAAAAAATGTACCTCTGGGCGACTGATGTTGTTAACGGAGGAGGCAATGCATGTGGGGGCAAAAACTATACAAGAAATCTTGGTACCTTCCTCTCAATCTTGTTGTAAACCTAAACCTGCTCTGAAAAATTAAGTCTTTAAAAAAAAAAATTCCTTATCTCCACACATTTTCTCTCCCTAAAGGCAACCAAATTTTATATACATACTACATTGAGAAGTACGCATATTACTTCTCCCCTCTCTTACTTAAATTGTGTATGGAGATTATTCTGTATGAGTTCATAAAGTGTTTTTATCTTTTAATCTTACAGTTGCGTAAACTTCAGTCATATATAATTATTTAACAAGTTCCTTCTGATGGATGTTTTATTTTCAAGCTTTTCCACACTATGCTGCATTAGTTAAGGGCGCACATATATTATCTTGCAAATGTGTGAGCATATCATAAATTACCTTTACAAGTGGAATTGCTGCTTCAAAAGATATGTGAATTTGTAATTTTGATAGCTATTGCCAAACTGTTTTCAATGGTGTTTGTACCAAATAACGTTCCAGCCAGAAATGGATGAGTTCTGATGGCAGGTGACATTTTGATATATTCTCTTGCAGGGTTTTTCTTTTCTCTTCCCCTTCCCCTCCCCCTCCCCCTCCCCCCTCCTCCTCCTTCTCCTTCTTCGTCTCCTCTCCTTCTCCGTCTCCTCCTACTTCTTCCTCTCCTCCTCCTCCTCCTCCTTCTCCCCCACATCTCCCCCTCCTTCCCCTCCCTCTCCTCCTTCTTCTTTTTTTTTTGATATCTTGGGCTCCTTTGGCACACAGTTTTATTTTAATTTCTTTGTAAAACTATTTTATTCTCCAAGTAAAAAAGTGATCTACTCTTTTCATCACACTCTTCTCCACATCACTCACGTAGTTGACCCCACCCAACGTTATAAAAAGCTGAACCTTGTTATAACTTCCTTTTATATTCTAGTTTCATGCTTTTAGAACTTTAGTGAATCCAAATACTTAATAACCAGGATTTAGCCAGGTGACCAATCATACTTACACTCAAACCTGTAGGCTATGTCCACAGCCCATATATCTTGTATTAGACGGAAGGAAACAGCAGATGTTGGCAACAGGGTGACAGCAAAAACGTGAGAGGTGGTGTCTCTGTTTGTGCCAGATAAATCATTTCCCAGGATGACAATGATCTTGGATGGAAATCTAGAAAAGAGAAGTACTGTTTAAAAGGCAGTGGTGAGAGGTGCCTGGGTGGCTCAGTTGGTTAAGCATCTGACTTTAGCTCAGGTCATGATCTGACTGTTCCTGAGTTTGAGCCCCACGTCGGACTCTGTGCTGACAGCTTTGGAACCTGCCTGGGATTCTGTTTCTCTCTCTCTCTGCCCCTCCCCGACTTGTGCAAGGCATCTTAGGAAAACAATGCTGCTTTTGTTTTTGCTTTTTGAATACAAAGTGTTCAAGGAGAACCTGGGTGGCTCAGTCGATTGAGCTCTGATTCTTGATTGTGCCTCAGGTTATGATCCCAGGGTCATGAGATCAAAAACTGTGTTGGGCTCCATGCTGAGTGAGGAGACTGTTTTAGCTTCTCTCTTTCTCTGCCTCTCTTCCCAAACTTCTCTCTCTAAAAAATAAAAAAAAAGAATTAAAAAAAGTTCAAGAATACCACTTGTCCATAAATTCTTCCCTAAATTTTGAAAATTGCATACTGTTTGTAATTTATGGCTTGTTGTGTAATGTACCAAAGTCATTTTACCATTCAATAGTCTTCTCCAACATATTTTGTGATAGCTATAATGTATTCCACCATAGGGTTAACACATAATTTATTCAACCAATTCTCTAATGTTTTGAAGTTGTTTTTTTTATTTTTATTTTTTAAATTTTAATTTTAATTGATTATTTTAATTTAAATCCAAGTTAATTAACGTGCAGTGTTATAATGATTTCAGTAATAGAATTTAGTGATTCATCACTTACATATAACGCCCAGTACCCATCCCAACAACTGCCCTCCTTAATGCCCATCACCCATTTAGCCCATCCCCCAACCCAATATCCCACCAGCAAACCTGTTTGCTCTCTGTATGCAAGAGTCTCTTATGGTTTGTCTCCCTGTCTGTTTTTAGATTATTTTTGCTTCCCTTTCCTTATGCTCATCTTTTTTTGTTCTTAAATTCCACATGAGTGAAGTCATATGATATTTGTGTTTGTCTAACTTATTTCACTTAGCATAATACACTCTAGTTCTATCCATGTTGTTGCAAATGGCAAGAGTTCATTCTTTTTGATCACCAAGTCATATTCCATTATATATATAGATAGAGATAGATAGAGATAGAGAGAGAGATAGATAGATAGATAGATAGATAGATCTCACATCTTCTTGATCCATTCACCTGTCAATGGACATTTGGGCTCTTTCCATACTTTAGCTATTATTGATAGTGCTGCTATACACATTGGGGTGCATGTGTCCCTTCGAATCAGCACTGTTGTATACTTTGGATCAATACCTAGTAGTTAAATTCCTAGGTCATAGGGTAGTTCTATTTTTAATTTTTTTGAGGAACCTCCACACTGTTTTCCAGAGTGGCTACACCAGTTTGCATTCCCAGCAGTGCAAAAGAGACCCTCTTTCTCTGCATTCTCGCCAACATCTACTGTTGCTTGGGTTGTTAATGTTAGTCATTCTGACAGGTGTGAGGTGGTATCTCATTGTGGTTTTGATTTCTATTTCCCTGATGATGAGTGATGTTGAGCATCTTTTCATGTCTCTGTTAGCCATCTGGATGTCTTCTTTGAAAAAATGTCTATTCATTTCTTTTGCCCATTTCTTCACTGGGTCATTTGTTTTTGGTGTTGAGTTTGACAACTTCTTTACAGATTCTGGATATTAATCTTTATCTGATATGTCATTTGCGAATATCTTGTCCCATTCCATCGGTTGTCTTTTAGTTTTGCTGATTATTTCTTTCATTGTGTAGAAGGTTTTTGAGGTCCCAATAGTTCATTTTTGCTTTTGTTTCCCTTGCCTCTGGAGACATGTCAAGTAAGAAGTTGCTATGACCAAGGTCAAAGAGGTTGTTGCCTGTTTTCTCCTCTAGAATTTTGATGGCTTCTTGTCTTACATTTAGGTCTTCAATCCATTTTGAGTTTATTTTTGTATGTGGTGTAGGACAGTGGTCCAGGTTCATTCTTCTGCATGTTGCTGTCCAGTTTCCCAACACCATTTGTTGAAGAGACTGTCTTTATTCCATTGGATACTGTTTCCTGTTTTGTCAAAGATTAGTTAGCCATACGTTTGAGGGTCCATTTCTAGGTTCTTTATTCTGTTCCACTGATCTATGTGTCCGTTTTTGTGCCAGTGCCATACTGTCTTGATGATTACAGCTTTGTAGTACATCGTGAAGTCTGGAATTGTGATACCTCCAGCTTGGTTTTCTTTTTCAGGATTGCTTTGGCTATTTGGGGTCTTTTCTGGTTCCATGCCAGTTTTAGGATTGTTTATTCTGGCTCTGTGAAGAATGCCAGTGTTATTTTTATAGGGATTGCATTGAATATGTAAATTGCTTTGGGTAGTATCAACATTTTAATAATATCTGTTCTTCCAATTCATGAGCATGGAATGTTTTCCATTTTTTATGTCTTCTTCAATTTCTTTCATAAGCTTTCTATACTTTTCAGTGTATAGATTTTTCACCTCTTTGCTTAGGTTTATTCCTAGATATTTTATGGGTTTTGGTGGAATTGTAAATGGTATTGATCCCTTGATGTCTCTTTCCGTTGCTTCATTATTGGTGTATAGAAATGTAACTGATTGAAGTTTTTTGTTGTTTTTTTTTTTTTATTTTAGAAACTGGCATCAGTATATTACCTACAACAAACAGGTCATTTTCCTACACCTGATAACAATCATTTACGGAAACACATTTAGGTGCTTTATTATTCACAAGGGATATGGGAAGCAAATGCAATATGGGAGGTAAAGCTAGATTATCCATAAACGAATCTGTATTCTATTTTGAAAGATAAGACATTTACAAATTCAACAAGATAACTAACTCATGAGGCACTGGGGGCTCTGTCCCAATTAATGATAAAGTCAAAAAAAGATCAGATTCAGAAGGCATGAAAGGTTTTACATAAAACATGATTATTAACCTTGGCCATACAATAGCTTCCTTTGGACCACACCCCAACCAGAGATTCTGATTAAGTTGGTCTAACTGGCAACCACACATCTGGATTCTTGTAGGCATCATGAGGACCCCTTCTGTAGAAGGTATACGTGCATGAATTTTTAAGGAAAGGTAGAGTCACAGAGGGAAAAAAAAAATGGTACTTGGTATTACAAATGGGCAGAGAAAGGTCTAAAGATTTATATATGTAAGTGGAGATGAGACATATTCATCCGAAATATAGACTCTTGGAATTTTAGAGCTGAGAAGAACACACAAGTGATCAAATCACTGTGCTCATGTCCCTCCTAATTGTTCCCTCTGGATGACACATAGGTTTATAGGAACTTCCACTTACAGTACCTTATTTGACCTTCACACTGACTCTGGGGGCTGGGAAAAAATGATTAACCCCATATTAGAGTTGAGGAAGCCCTATGGCTAACATTGGACTGTGCAGAAACTTGATAGAAACGAGAAAATAGGTAGAATGATAATTAGGGGGCTTCCATTTTCTATAACAGCAGGCTTTGTTATTTGGACCACATTCCTACTGAAGATGACTTAAAATGATAGAATCAGAAAAAACTTCTTAGAAGTTATTGAAAAGATAGCTTCTTAAAAGTTCTAGAGAAGATAGTTCAAAATTTGGAAGTCAAGAAATAAGAGGTTGCTGGTGAGTTATGGTTCACTCTGGCTCTGGAGGTATTTGCAGATTTGGCTGGAAACAGCTGAGAAAGTGAGCTGAAATAGAGCTGCCTTAAAAAGACAGACTGACCAGAGTGCTGCTGGATCCCTTTCCTACTGCCTCTCAAGTGGGATCAGGTGGAGAAAAAGACCTGCCCCTGAGTTTAAAAGGCCAATGTTGACTCTATGAACACTTGCAGCCAAAATTAACAATATCAGGCATGAAGACATATTAATTTTTTTAATTTATTTTTAAATTTACATTCAAGTTAGTTAACATATAGTGCAATGATGATGTCAGGAGTAGAATCCAGTGATTCATCCCCCATGTATAACACCCAGCGCTCATCCCAACAAGTCTTCCTTAATGCCCCTTACCCATTTAGCCCATCCCCCCTCCTACAACCCCTCCAGCAACCCTGTTTTTTCTCTGTATTTAAGAGTCTCTTATGTTTTGTCCCCCTCCCTGTTTTTATATTATTTTTGCTTCCCTTCCCTTATGTTCATCTGCTTTGTATCTTGAATTCCTCATATGAGTGAACTCATGTGATATTTATCTTTGACTCACTGACTAATTTCACTTAACATAATACCCTCTAGTTCCATCCACGTTGTTGTAAATGGCAATATTTCATTCTTTTTGATTGCCAAGTTAATACTCCATTGTGTATATATACCATTCATCCATTCATCCACCCATCAATAGACATTTGGGCTCTTTCCATATTTTGGCTATGAGACATGTTTACTTTTAAATGGTTACAGTTCCTAGTACCCAGGTGCTTGGAGTTGCAAATGCAAAACCTCTCTCTGGTTGAAGAAATGTTCATCCTGGGTCTCTGGAAAATCTCACAGATAAATGTTCAAGGGAAGAAAGTAGGACAAAATTAAAGAAATGAGTACAACAAGGAAATAAGGTGCAATAAACAGGAACTAACAGAAAAACTGGCATAACCTAGCCTCCAAAGATTTCAAATGCTAGAATTATTAGCAACAGATACTTTTTTTATTAAGTAGGCTCCACGCCCAACATGGGAGTTGAGCGCATGACCCTGAGATCAAGAGTCATATGCTCTACTGACTGAGCCAGCCAGGTGTCCAGCAGCAGATTATTTTTAATGATAACTATGTTTCAAAAATATGAGACTGAAAAATATCCTCAGGAAATAGGAAACTATAACAAGTGAAATAACAAATTTGTAGAAGCAACGGCAACAACATCAACAACAAAAACAAATAAACCTTTTTACATGAAAAAAAAAACCAAATTAATGTTTCAGTAAAATGGTATTTAAAGCAGGTTGAACACAGAAAATGACATACCTGAAAGATAGGGCAGAAGGTATTACACAGAATAAGAGAGAGAAAGATAGAAACTAGGAGGAGAGGGCGAGAGAACTTCAGGGAAGAGTAAGAAGCTTCCAGAAGGAGAGAGGGCACTGGCAGAGGCTCTATTTGAAAGGGTTATGCCTGTGAATTCTCCAGAAATGTTAACCATACCAAAATACAAATTCAAGAAGCCTAATGAACTCCGAGAAAGACAAATAAAAAGAAAGTCATACCTAAACACACCACAGTAAAACTGCAGATAATCAAAATCAATGAAAATATTTTAAAAACATGGAGGAAGGAAGGGAGAGAGAGACCGACAGAGACAGAGAGAATGAGTTACCGTCAAAGCAGCCATAGTTAATTTGATAGCTAACTTCTCATTAGCAAAGATAGAAACCAAAAGAATATACGAGGACTTCATTAATGCATTCAAACAAAAGAATTGCAAACCCAAAATTCTATACTGAATGGAAACATGTATAAGGATGACGATAAAACAAAAACATTTTTAATTTTTAGGTCAACAAAAAGAGGGTTTGGGGGGATGGGCATTAAGGAGGGCACTTGTTGGGATGGGCACTGAGTGTTATACATAAGTGATGAATTGCTAAATTCTATTCCTGAAATCATTATTATACTATATGTTAACTTGGATTAAAATAATAAAAATAATTTGCAAAATATTGGATAATTGTTGAAACTGAATAATGAGCCATTCAGATTCATTTCATCATACAATTTTACTTTAAAAAAAAAATTTGTTAATGTTTATTTATTTTTGAAGAAGAGAGAGACAGAGTGTGAGTGGGGGGCGGGGGCAGAGAGAGAGGGAGACACAGAATCTGAAGCAGGCTCCAGGATCTGAGCCGTCAGCACAGAGCCTAACGCAGGGCTCGAACCCACAAACTGTGAGATCATGACCTGAGCCAAAGTCGGACGCTCAACCAACTGAGCCACCCAGGCACCCCTACAATTCTACTTTTATATGTGGTTGAAAATTTTTATAATAAAAGTTAAAAATACATTTTTTAAAAAAGAAGAGGGCTTATCACCAGCAAACCTCAATAAATGAAATGATAAAGGAAGTGGCAAACTTATGGCACAATTAATGCCTGATGGGGCTTAAAAAATCCTTAAAGAAAGTGTAATGGTGATTTTCAAGGGCTGGGGAGGGGAGAGTGGAGGGTACAGAGCTTCAGTTTGCGAAGATGGCTCACCCAGGACACGGGGTGATGGTTGCATAGGAAATGTGAATGCACTGAAAGCCAGTAAACTTAAAATTGATACATCTAAATGGCCATAAATAGTGTTGGACAACTCTGGAAAACAGTACGGAGGTTCCTCAAAAAACTAAAAATAGAACTACCCTACAACCCAGCAATTGCGCTACTTGGTATTTATCCATACAGGTGTGCTTTGAAGGGACACATGCACCCCCATGTTTAGAGCAGCACTATCAACAATAGCCAAAGTATGGAAAGAGCCTGAATGTCCATAGATGGATTAATGGATAAAGAAGATGTGGTCTGTATATACAATGGAGTATTACTCGGCAATCAAAAAGAATGAAATCTTGCCATTTACAACTACGTGGATGGAACTGGAGGGTATTATGCTAAGTGAAATTAGTCAGAGAAAGACAAAAATCACATGCCTTCACTCATATGAGGACTTTAAGGCACAGAACAGATGAACACAAGGGAAGGGAGACAAAAATAATATAAAAACAGGGAGGGGGCAAAACAGATGAAACTCATAAATATGGAGAACAAACTGAGGGTTCCTGGAGGGGTTGAGGGAGGGGGGATGGGCTAAATGGGTCAGGGGCCCTCAGGAATCTACTCCTGAAATCATTGTTTCACTATATGCTAATTTGGATGTAAACTTTAAAAAATAAAACATAAAATAAATTTAAGAAAATATTTTGTTGGACCACAAAAATACAAGTCCGAGGAAGTGGGCAGGTACAGGTCATTCACCCTTTGTTTTCTCTGCGCCTGAAGCCCTGGAGGAGCTGGGGAACCACACCTCCATCTCTGCAACCCGCTGCCCCTGGCATCTCTCTCTTCCATGTCCCTCCGGCCACTGAGGCCCCCCCGGGGGGGGGGGGGGGGGGCGCCGCAGGGGGGACTCACTCCCTTCCTGCTTTGGGCCCCAGGGAGGCCCAGAGCCTAAGAGCAGCAGCAGGTGCCCGCCTGAGGTCTGAGGCTCCCTCCATATCCTCAGTCTCTCTTGTCTTTCACCCCTTCTGCCCTCTAGCTAACCTTCTTCTCCGTTTTTCTCTTCCTGCTTTTAAACATCTCATGGGGGGGCGCCTGGGGGGCGCAGTCGGTTAAGCGTCCGACTTCAGCCAGGTCACGATCTCACGGTCCGTGAGTTCGAGCCCCGCGTCAGGCTCTGGGCTGATGGCTCAGAGCCTGGAGCCTGTTTCCGATTCTGTGTCTCCCTCTCTCTCTGCCCCTTCCCCGTTCATGCTCTGTCTCTCTCTGTCCCAAAAATAAATAAAAAAACGTTGAAAAAAAAAATTTTAAACATCTCATGGCAAGTTTCTTCCATTAAACATCTCTGCTTGTAATACCCAGAGCTGCTCTGTTTTGGTGCTCTTCATGACCCTCTCTCTGCCTCAGCCCCCAGCTCCACCTGGCACTTCCTTTCTTTGTCACCCCTCAGCTCCTGCGTCCCCAGACCGGGTTTGCAGTTCTGCTCCACCCCTGCCCCTCTTCTGTCCGGGAGAGAAGAGTCCAGCCCACGGAGGGGCCCTGCTGGTCTCCTCACACGGTGGGAGAGTCAGGTCTCTTTGGATCGAGGGGAAATATCCCCAGTGATCTTGAGTTTTTCCTGAAACAAATCTCAATCGGGATAGAACTTGGGGGACATTTTGTGAGTGTTGTTCCAACTGTTGGGGAAGGGTCTGGAGGGGACTCTGTCCTGTGGCCAGAGAGCACCTGCCTCCCTCTGGGGCCTCAATCTGAGCTGTGGTGGACCACGGGAACTGCGGCGTCCTGGGTGAGCCTGAGGCCAGCGTCTCCGGGAGCCTGTCCAGTTTTGGGGACTGGTTTTCATCCTGCCTCCCAGTGACGCACACGGCGCTCCTGAAGCCCACGCGTCCCTCCCTCCCAAACCTTCTCCACCTCCTCAGTGCCTCGTCTTTTTATGCCCTGAAACTTCCTCCAGAACATCATACCCCTAAAATAGTCATCAAATTCCGTCATTCTTTTCCTTAAAAATCTTTCAATGGCCTATTAGCATATTTTAAAATAATATCCTTCGTAACTTCCGGACAGTGGCCTATCTAAAGAGAAAACTGAAAGCTTCCAATGGCTTTCTTTCTCAGGCAGAGTGATCTTTCTAACAGGAGACCTGGACCACGGCACTGCAGTCTTTAAAAGCACTAACCATCCCTTCTGGTCTTCTCAGGAGAAAGTTCACTCTTTTTATCTATCCTTTATTAAGGTCCTTACCCCTCTACTGCCTCCTAGCGCCCTGCTCCTGTTCACTCCACTCACTTCTCAAAGGTCCAGCCTCATTGAAATGATTTGTGCTCTTCAGACAGTCCATCCCATTTTCTGCGACCACAATATTTTTCCTCGTCTTCTTGGTCTGCCTAATTCTTTCTCATCATCTATCTGCTCTGACATCACTTCCTCCAAGGGTTATTGCCAGACTCCAGATTTGAGCTAGACTCTGTAAGTGCTTATCTAGAACACTGCACCCCTTACCACACTGCACTGTAAAGTGCTAACCATTGTGAGCATGCAGTAGGGATCTGTTTAGTGAATGAAATACAGTTTGAAAGTATGTATTTCACTATGAACCTATGGTATGCTACTTTCTAACTAACAACAGCATGATAGCACTTTTAAAAGTAACTAATACATGTGTTAGGTGGCTCAGGAATGCAGAGGACTGGAGGAAGACAGTACATGAAAGGTGAATAGTGAGGGAATATGCATTTATTCATGGATATAAATTAAAAAAAATTTTTTTTAACGTTTATTTGTTTTTGAGAGATAGAGCACCAGCGGGAAGGAGCAGAGAGAGAGGGAGACACAATCCAAAGCAGGCTCCAGGCTCTGAGCTGTCAGCACAGAGCCCAACTGTGAGATCCTGACCTGTGCCCAAGTCAGATGTTTAACTGACCGAGCCACCCAGGGGCCACTGTTTGTGGCTATAAATTACAGGAAGTATAGGGTGTGGCTGGTGGAGGAATAGGTTGTGTGTGCTTGTTGGAAGTGTATGGTAAATGAAATAAGGTCACCAATTCTTGGATGTTTCCATTAAGAGGTGCTGTTGGGGGCGCCTGGGTGGTTCAGTCGGTTAAGTCTCTCGATTTCGGTTCAGGTCACCATCTCATGCTTCGTGAGACCGAGCCCCTCGCCAGGCTGTTCGCTGACAACGCGCTGACCCTGCTTGGGATCTCCGCCTCTGTCTTTGCCCCTCCCCCACTTGTGTGTGTGCTTTTGGATGTGCGCTCTCTCTCTCTCTCTCTCTCTCTCTCTCTCAAATAAATATTAAAAAAAGAGGTGTTGATTTCCCCACACCTTAAACACAGGTCTGACCCGAGGATGTGGCAGAACGAACACCCGGCAGGTACCAGGTTCGGGCCACAAGAACACTTGCAGCTTGCACTTTTGGGTCCCTGGTATGCAGCCCCGAAACCGTGCTCTGGGGAGCCGGCCCCGCCTACTGGAGGCTGAGAGGCAATGCTGGGTGGTCCAAGCCCGCCAGCCCACAGCCAGGCCCACCTGCCCGCGCGGGTTTGGCAGGATCCTCCCCCCTTCCCACAGCATCGTGGAATTCCCACGGTTTCCATGGGGAAGACTAAATCCTCCTTTTATGTCACTAAAGTTTAAGGTGATTTCTTATGCAACAGCAGTTAACAAAACCTGGGGTGTGGTTTGTTTTGTTTCCTAACCCCCCCCCCCCCCCAGGGTGAAAGGCTTGAAGGAAAAAGGAAGAGGCAGAAGCCAACTGGAACATCAAATGGGGCTCAGAGCAGAGGAGACAAAATAGGTCCTGGGGGGATGTTCTTTTGGATCTTCCCGCATCTGCCCTGCCTGCCCCTTCAGTTCCAAGATCTCGACCCCCCCACCCCTCTGCGCCCCGGGGGGGATACTCTTCACTGTTGTTGTTTCATGTGTAATAGCTTAACTGAATGTAATGCCATCGCTTAGAATAATGGCTTAGTTTAATTTGGTTCGATGTAAGTGTTCGTTGTTAACAAAAACTGGCCCACATCACTATTGTTTTTGCAGGGGTGACAAAGAAACGGTCAAATGGAGTAAAACGAAGAATGAGGACAGAGAAAGGAGGGCTCATTGGAGACCCAGCGTCTGGAAAAATGACCAAATGAAGGAAGATGCCAGTAAATATTTGCTGAACTTGCCCTGTGTGCCCATTGTAGATAAAGCCACCGAAAATAACCCTATCCAACCGGACAGAGAAAAGCCAAAGCATGTAGGGAAGCAGCAGCAACAACGAGACAAAACAAAACAACGCAAACCAGAAACCAAAATACCACCTCTGCTCACCACCACCCTGCACAGGCTCTGCCCACCGCCGTCCTGCAAAACGTACAGGCTCCCCTCCCAGATCCACGTGGGACTGGCTCCTTTGTACTCGAGGGACTGAGTGCACAGGTCACCTCCCGGACCACTGAGGTAAGGTGTCCCCACACCAGCCCTATCCCTGACCCCATTTCATCGGTCTTCCTACCACTTACAATGCTTCTCTGTATTTTCTTTCTTCCCTCACTAGACAGAGCGACACGAGGCTGGTCGCTTACCTGTCTCACTCACCGTTGTCGCTCCCACTGTTAGAAGCGTTTGGCACACAAGACATGCCTATCTGATGTTTATTCGCCACAAGTGAATTAAAAGCAAGAAAAAAAAATTCCTTCCTAAAAAGAGGCTTTTCAGTCTCCAAACCTAGGTCAAAGTTCACAACCTGGGACGCCCTCTGTGACCAAGCGTCCTGCCTTTGGGCTGCCCTGTAACTAGTGTTTAACTGCTCTTACCTGACCAAGGTCCTCTGCAGGCATGTGTCTGCCTCTTTGTCTCCTGTGTGGGCAGGTGAACAAGTCGAATTCAGCTTCAATTCAAGACGAGCAGGTTGTCACCAAGGGAGGAAGTTTCTGTGTGATGAGCCTGGGTTCTACACCAGACTGATTTCAAAACCTAGTTTTGCTGCTTGCCAGCTGTGGGAACTTTGGGGAGTTTCTTGACCTTCCTCTGACCCAATTTCCTTATCTTTAAAATGGGAATAAAAGTACTTAACATGTAGGACAATTATGAGGAGTTAATACCTATAGACTACTTTGAACAAAGTCTAGTCCATAATGAAGATTTAAATGAAAGCCATTATTTAAAAAAAATTCTATTCTAAGGAAAACTGCTCATCCAAATTATTTGGAACTGAGTAGTTGCATCTTTGGCATAAATCCGTGTGGCATAAACAGATGAAACAGAATCCGAGAGGAAATAAGCCAAGTGGGAGTGATACAACAATCATCTCGGGAATGGCACAGATAAGGACCCCTGCCCCCAAATGAGTGGGTTCATAAGGCCCCACACAGGGATTCCCCAGAGACCTGTCCCCAGGCTGAGGTTCCCAGTGACCGAGCCCACATGGAGTCCACCCACATGGGGTGACACCAGGTTCTAGACATGCTCTGCAGAGGACAGCAGGGTCTTCCTGGAGCCCAGGCAGTCGAACATCTCCTGGGAGGCGTAGGTCACGTACACGAGGCCGTCCTCATTCTGGTAGTCCCTGTAGACCTCTGCCATGGTCACACTGATGCTGACCAGGCTCTTATTGTTCACCAGCAAGTAAAAGGCTTCAGAGGCCCCCAGGACCAGGCGGCTCCTGGGAGGGGTGGGGGCCGGAAAGGGAAACTTTAAGTGGGCAGGGAATGGGCTCCTGACCCAAGGCCTGACTTACCTCTGTTTGTTCACTGCAAACATGTCTACCCAAGGAGCCCACCTCCCCACTTTGGTGCGAGGTCCTCAAACTTGACAATGACCCAGGAGTGCCTGCTGAAAATGCGGATTCCTGGGCCCCACTCCAGATTTGGGCTTAGTAGATCCAGGAAGCAGCCTGGGAATCTGCAGGATTGTAAGAGAGGCACACCTGACTTTGAGAAAGATTGTTCGAGAAGCACAGTCCTTCCACCTGCTTCCCTTGCTGCTGCCTGGAGGCTTTCAAAGCGTCAGATACATTTCCCTGCCTCTACCGGTCACTGCTGAAACAATAATTTATATGCGTCATTACTCAACTTTTTATACAAAACTTCATCTCTTGTCCCATTTGCTTTCCTACTAACAGATAAAGAAACCAAAGTGCAGAAGTTAAAGGGTTGGATGGAGGGAAGCAACTGTCCATCAACAGGCCAATGGGTAAACCAAAGTGGTTTGTACACACAATGGAGCATTAGCCTTATAAAGAAGGAAATTCTGACAAGAAATTGTTACAGCATAGATGAACTTTAAGAACTTATGCTAAGTGAAATAAACTAGCCAGGAAAAGACACTGTATGATTCCTCTTGCATGCTGTTCCCAGGGTAGCAAAATCGGAGAAACAATGTACACTGGTGGTGGCCAGGGAGGGGCGGGGCACGGGACACAGTGGGGAGTTAGCGTTTCATGAATACAAAGTTTCCATCTGGAAAGATGAAGAAGTTCTGGAGCTCAACAGTGGTGATGGTTGTGCAACTGTGGGAATGTACTTAATGCCACCGAACTGTGCACTTAGAAATAGTTAAGATGCATTTTTATCACGATTAAAAATAAAAGAAAGGGAAGAACAGCTCTCTGCAGTGTCTCTGGGGTGACAAGGGAGTTGTTGGAATCCTGCAGAAAGACTGTTCCCTTCCCTGGGGATTAAAAATGCCCTGGGACCCTCTGACGGGCTCAACATGCAAGGCCACCCCATCACTAGCTAGAAAAACTATTCACAGCACCAAAATGCTAAGCAAATAGGTCTCTGTTTGCTATGAGCTTAAAGCAAAGAATTTCCTGTGTGGTGACAAGAGAATATGGAAACCTGGGGATTCTGACGTCATTTAAGCAGCTCTGGGGTAACATTTGCAAAGGAATTACTGCCCTAAGGTCTGAAATTCCTCCCCTCGGGTTAATGCTGTAGAGAAACAGCTCCATTTGGTTGGAGTGCACGGCTGGATGGGTCTGTTGGTGATGGTTAGCCCTGTCTACTCCCCCTCGCCCAAACATTCAGGGCACAGCCAGGGCGCTCCTGGGATACAGTGATGAGGGCTACATTTATGTGGTGGGTGGGAGGGGAAATGGTTTCGGATCCTGGTTACCAAAAGGTGGATAACCTGAAGACCAAACCCTGACCACTGCGCTGCTCTCCCTCAGGGAGCAAATGGCCACTCTGCCTTCTGGGAAAGGGTAAGGCTGGGGGGAGGGGCTGTTGCAACCTCGCGCCTCAAAATTGCACCTTCACCTTCATTTTTCCACCAGGCGGTCCTTTTGTTAAGGTTGAGGGGTCCCCAAGAGTGAACGCTGTGGTTCGGAAGATGTTCAGGGCGGGGATTTTCATCTGTTTTGTTCGGTGTTCTTCCTGCAGAGCTTGATACACAATGGGTGCTTAATATCAATATGTTTAAATGCATTAATGTAGAGATTCAAAGTTATTGGGATGGAGAATGGGGAGTGCCTGAAAATTGGAGGCACATCTATATGGAAAGAAAGGGGGAAATGGGGTCAAAACTCACTTTCCAGTAAAGCCACCCATTTCCCCCCAGCATCTGGAGTCTGACCGGAGTTGGGATCTAAGGCTGACTTTGGTTTTCTTTCAGTTGCCCCCACTTTCCACTGGATCAACCTAACCCTTAGCAGGTCAGAGGAGGATGCGGAGTGTTCTAAAAGGGCTCATAAAAAAAATCATAATAAACACTGTGAAGAAACTGTCAGCATCAGCCAAAACCTTTGGGAGGTGGTTTCCAGTACAGGGAGACTCACGCCAGCCATATTTACTGAGCCCCAGTCAGCTACTTTTAGTTTTCATGTCATTTTTTTATTGAGGCCAGCTGGCAGGTGACAACTTCCATCGCTTAAGCTTTATTTTTAAAGCCAGCAACACTTGTCTGACTTTGCTCTTCCTTGTTCTGAGTGGGAGGAAGCTGGATATGGGGAAGGTCTGGCTCCTCTGCTCAGTGACTCCAGCAGGTGGGCAGACCATTGCTCTACCAAAAATTCCTTAGAGGCAAAATGCCGTCATTGGACATTTAAAACACCTGACACTGGACGGTTCTTTGGACTCGTTTCCAAAGTTCCTTTGGAAGATTCTCAGAGAAATTTGAAGCCAGAAATTAGAACACAGTACCAGCAGAATTTTGAAAAATAAGAGACAACAGCTCTTCTGTCAAATTGAGAGCCCCCACTTTCTTTAGAGTTGTAAGGTCCTTGCAACCTTTTAATGACTGTTTATTCATGAGACCATCCTTTTAATTTTTTTAAAAAAAAAATTTTTTTGAAATGTTTATTTAGTTTTGAGAGACAGAGAGAGAGAGAGAGAGAGAGAGAGTGTGTGAGTGGGGGAGAGGCAGAGAGACAGGGAGACACAGAATCTGACGCAGGCTCCGGGCTCTGAGCTGTCAGCACAGAGCCTGACGCAGGGCTTGAACTCGTGAACTGAGAGATCATGAGCTAAGCCAAAGTTGGACACTCAACTGACTGAGCCACTCAGGCACCCCAAGACCATCCTTTTCAAAGGCACAATTGAAGGGAAAAGGGCCAAGCAGGACTACTTCCCTGCCTCCCTCTGCTAGATCCTATTGTTCTAAGAATCCTGGGCATACATAGCACACGTGCCAATGTGCGCTCTGTCACCTCCCCGGTGACACTGAGGAAGAGGGTCATGGTCAGTGCCTGCAGGACCAGGAACCGAGTCTTGTCCAGCGGGGGCAGGAACCTCTCCCTGGGGTAGTGCTCCACTACTACTCTGTTAAGAGTCTCTGCGTGAATCTCTTTGGAAGCAAGTGTCCAAGAATGTGCTCAGTTCTCTGTGTCTTAGGAACTTGGAACAGAGAGAAGGTCATTGGGTGAGTTTCGGTTTTTCAAAGAACAGGATATTGCAGGCATCACTCAGGAAGCACAACGGAGTCTTACCAGGATCTTGCTGGGGAACTTCGCCTGGATTCTAGCGACTTCCTCTCTTCTGGTTGCTGTGAACATGTAAGTTCAAATTAATACATCGGCATGTAATAGAAGTCTGTGTCTCCTCTCCTCCCTGTCTCAAGGGCCAGAATCCAGACAGCGACTCTGAGAACTTTACCTAAACTCTTCCTCTGCTTGAAGGGTCTGAGGCTTTGGGTTTTCTGTGGAGGCTGCATTTTGCTCAACAGCTGTGTCTGTGTCTGTGTCTGACTTAAAAAAAAAAAAAAACAAAACCCACAACCAGGACCTAATTCATTCCTCCAGCTGCTTCCAAACCACCTGCAGGAGGCTAAAGGAGGCCCTTAGGTAGGGCTGTGTCACATCAGGCATCTCCAACCCGCCTTCCCCTCCCCCTCCCTGGGCAGGAGGAGGTCAGTCCTGAGGAAGGACCTGGAACAGCCCCCTGCTTGCTGGTCTGAGAAGGCCGCTTTGCTCACAACCGGTAAGGAATTTGTTTTTGTTGAAGAAATTAAGATTTACAATGTAGTGCATTGGTCCTCACACTAATGCTTACCGATGGGCCTAAGCTTAGGACCCCTGGGTAGAAACAGCTTCGTGAGGACACTGAATATAGTTATGGAGCAGGTTGAAGATCGATTTCACCTCACCCCGAAACACACTGCTATTGTTCACGTAAGAAATAGATACTCCAGAAAGGTTGAGTGATTTGCCCAGATAAAAAGAGGTGAAACGGGATAAAACCCAGGTATGTATGAAAGTAGCACTTTACTCTGCAGTTTTCCAACACGTTTTGTCATATTTATGCAGTTCTAGGAATGTGGGTAGGACAGTTATGCTCATGCTCAGGGTCTTGTATTTAGAAAGTGATAGAACTGGGATCCACAGAAATGAACTCACTGGCCTAAGATCCAGTAAACAGGCAGATCCGATCTCCTTTCTGGGCCACGATGTTCCACCCACTGTGCTTGTCTAATGCACCAGTGTGGCTTTCGTGACTGCTTCCCCTTCAGGGACACAGTATTGCTACTGAGGTCAGCTGCCTCCTCACCTCACATCCCTCTGTCTTATTCAGACCTACCCCTGTCCTGAGAATAAACAGGACCCTTTGCATCTCCTCTATAGCGAATGGAGACACCGTGATCTTCAGAGGGTGTCCCCGGCACCATTCCATGCAGAGATACCTGACATTTGAAGAGTCTTCTGTCAAATGATAATGACGTAGAGGAAAGTGACCAAACATTCTCCAGGTTGTTGAGGGACAGAAGGAAAGGTAGTATTTTATATAATTTTTTAAAATCTCTTTTATTTTATTTTATTTTATTTTATTTTATTTTATTTTATTTTATTTTATTTATTTTAATTTTGCCTTTCCTCCTGCCTAGAAGGCTGGGACAATGATTGCTGAGCTCACTCTGAGTCTTTGAGTCCACAGAGAGGAAAGGGAACGTGGACTTAGTAGGTAGAGCGTTTCTCAGTGGTTTCAATACAAGGGCTCCTTCTCCATGGACACCATCATTCCCTGCCTGTCTCGGCCCAGTGGGGGAAGTCAGGGCAGACACTTGAGGTACCAGAGTCCAGTTCCAGGCTCTGGCATATCTTCCACAGAGACACAACTGCCTTGGGACCTCTTTCTCATTCTTCTCTTAGCCTCATGTCTCTTTCTTCCCTGTCTCCATGCATATCATTCAACCAATCCCTTGAGCTGTGGGCTTTCAAATTGTTTCTTAATGTTCAAGAAGAAAGAATTCTATATATTCCATATCAACTTCACAAGATTTCTTTCCACGGTTATCTATATTTTACTTGGAAAAAAGGATCATTACTGACATTTAATGACTTTGTAGTTAGAACAGGCTGTGCAATAAAAAATACACGCCACATCCATTAGTGAAACATAACAAAAGCTTGATTCTTCCCACATCACAGTGCACCTCACGTGGGAGGCTTTCCTGTTTGGCTCTCTTCCAGAAGAAATTCAGGTGCCCATGTGACTTTACACTTGTAATTGTGTCTTCTCAAAATCCTTTGCTTACACATGTTCAGAGGAGAAAACTAATTTGCTTTTTCTAAGCAAATTCTTTTTTCCCTCTCCTCTTCTTTTCTTTCTTTCTTTCTTTCTGTCTTTCTTTCTTTCTCTTCTTTTTCTTTCTTTCTTTCTTTCTTTTTCTTTTCTCTTTCTCTCTTTCTCTTTCTTTCTTTCTCTCTTCTTTCTCTCTCTTTCTTTTTTCTTTCTTTCTTTCTTTCTTGTTGGTTAAATTGATTTCTTGATTGATTTATACAATAGCTTGTTCCTAACTGATTTGGAACTTGTGGGTCACCTAAGAATGTGAATACTAGGAGGCAGGGATCATCAGGGGCCATCATGAGGCTGGCTACCATAGGAGAAATTTTCTATGAGCTCCTGTTTCCTCTTCTATAATAATGGAAACAATTATTTTAACTCCACAGCAACATACTTTTATTCATCCATTTACCCACTCAGAAAAAAAAAAAATCCTTAGATACCTACCCTGTCACAGGCACTGTGGTAAGTGCTAAGAAAAGCAGTCATTACAGTTACATAGTTTCTGTCTTTCCATCTTCATTGAGCTTACAGCTTACTGAGGAGTAGACAATAACAACAAATACACAAATAAAAGTAAGATCTCAAGTGAGGACAATTACCTGGGGGTTGCCAGTGGGCATTCTGAGTGGAACTATATTTCAGTGACTAATTCTTGGCCTACCCATCCCTTCCCTTTCCTACCCACTCACACCCGATAACTGCTCACTGGAACTGCCCAGAGTTCAAGTCCAAACTCCGGTTAAGACCTTAGCAGTCTGAGCCCCTTCCTGAACTTCCAACCACCGTCTTGCTCCCCTGGTGCAAACCCCCTGATCTGGCTCAGCTGGTCTGTTTTGTGCTACACTCTGTGCATCTCCTTCTCTAAGCTTTGCTCACACAAAGTCCCTGTGCAGAATGCACTCCCCACCCCACTGCCTCTTATCTATCTCCATCACATACATCCCATTCAAGCTCCGTCAGGTTGTAAATCCTAAAAAGTCCCAAAGAGGGGCCTATCCTTTACCCTAGAAATACTTGCTGTAGGTACAACTCATTTTACATTGTCAGACATATTTATATTTAGCTTCTCTTGTGTACATGAAATACGAATAACTCTGGCTCATTTCCAGCAAATATTTCCTTAACATTGCAGAGGATACAGAGACAACTAAGACACAGCTCCGACCCACACTGGGATGACCACACTTGGTCACTCCTTTCTTGTCTTTGTCCTCTGCATCAACAAGGCCATTTGTTGCTTGGGTCTGATCCAGTCTAGGACAAAAATACACTTGTAAAATGCCCTAACAGGCATGGCATCCAGGATGATTTACATCAGGGAATGGAATAAATCTAATGCTTCCAAGGAAGGCTGCCAAGTGCTTTTCCCTTTTAGTCCCTTTTCTATAAATTGACTTCATATATTTGTGGCTAGTAAAATTTTAAAACTATTCCTACTTTGGTTAATAAATTCACTTTAAAATCTTACTTACTATGAAATCTTGTGAGGCTCTTCACTTTTTTTCAAAATGCAGTACTGAAATATTTGAGGAAATGTTTGAATACTGAAAAAAAAATCTAAAAGTCATTAATTGAGAGACAATTAAGTAAACCATGACACGTGTTATGGAGAAGAATTAAAAACAAGTTAATCTATGTATATTAACAGGAAAAGATATTCAAGTCACATGTAGATTTTAAAAAGTTAGCTGCAGAAATCGTGTTTTAAAAAATCACATAAAATAAAACTTCATAATTTTCCATCAACCTGATAATAGGGGGAGGGGATTAGGATTGGGGTACTAATCAAAAGAGACTTGAAGCTGGTGTGTAATGCTAGAATTTTTGTAAGTGAGACTACATTTGTGCTCTATTTGTATAATTAAAAGAAATAAAAATAAAGCATTGTACGAGAGGATTTTTAAAATAGACTTACAGGTGCTTGTACTCGCCCTTCAGATATCAAGCAATGTGGAGGGGCTGCCCTCTTGTGGATCTTGTGGAACAGTCTTTAAATGGTTACTCAGAAATCAGTTCACTGTGTTTTATTCCCCGAATCTTGGAGTTGTAAACTTCTGAGTTACATGGCAACCCCTCATGTTTGTCCCACAAGAAAAAAGACAACACAGCTTCTGTGGTTAACCCAAAGTCACTTATTTTAGGCAGATAGATTACTATCTGGAATTCTTCAATGATTCTTTTGCCTCCCCTAAATCATAAGTCAACAAGTGTTAAACACCAAAGTGTGTTTTGAAAGACACGAGGTGCGGTATAACGTTCAGCACTTGGTAGCTAGGCGTCAATAAGAGGAATGAGGAACACTGGCCCTTTTGCCAGGATCTTGCTGGGAGTTGAGAAACAAAGGAGGATAATGCTTTTATTATGTAGTGGATTGCAAAGTCTAATGTAACTGACACATTTAATAATAGCATTTAATAATAGGGTAACCTCAAGGCTGTACCTCGTCAATAAACAAGCACCAAATAAGGAACAGCCACTTACTGCTGGGAAGGGGCAAGGGTGTGGAGAGAGACCCCTTCTGGGCCACAGGTGCATGAGGAAGGCTGACGCTGAGGGTACTGCAGGAACACTGATGAAAACAATACAACCCTGGCACCAGAGCCCCACCCAACCACAGGCAACGCTAGAGGAACATGAAGGCAGTGGTGCCCTTAGGATGATTGTAGTAACAACAAATCCAACCCCATTAAACTCCTGACTAGCTTTCCCAATGCCCCGCTCTGATGAATAGAAGAGGCATGCCCACTTCTGGGCATAGACATTATTTCAGTCACTATAGTTCTATATCGGCATAGATGGCATTCAACCAAAAACAATGACACAAACACAAAAATAAATAGGGCAAAAGAAACTGTCAAACACACAAGATACAGAACCAGACTCAGAGATGAGCCAGATGTTGGAAATATCAGACAAATAATTTATAATAACTATGGTGACTGTGTTCCAGCAGGAAAAGTAGGTAATAGGCATGAACAGATGGGGGATATCACTAGAGATGGGCACTAGAAGAGTAAAATAGAGAGGCGCCTGGGTGGCTCAGTCAGTTGAGCATCTGACTTCAGCTCAGGTCATGAGCTCACTTTTGTGGGTTCGAGCCCTGCGTTGGGCTCTGTGCTGACAGCTCAGAGCCTGCTTCAGATTCTGTGTTTCCCTCTTCCCTCTGCCCTTCCTCTGCTCACACTCTGTCTCTCTCTTAAAAGTAAAGATTAAACAAACTTAAAACAAAGAGTAAAATAGAAACGCTAGAAATAAAAACCAAAAACACAGCAATAAAGAGCCAAGTAAAGAACTGGTAAACTTGAAAATGGATCTGTAGAAATGACCTAAACTGAAAACCGAAAAGCAGAGTAGAAGGTAGACATAACAGCATTAAGAGTATGGGACAATTTTGAAAGTGTGACACAGTGTAACTGAGATCCCAGCAGCAAAAGTGAGAATGGGAGGCTGAGCAGAGAGAAGGGACTGGGGATCACACTGTCAGCTTAGCTCTCATTCCTTCTTGCCAACGGCAACACCCCACCTGTCCCTCCACTATGCTCTTGGTCTTTAAAGTTCAGCAGCTGTCTGGTGCTGACTGTCCAGAGTAAACTTCAAGTCGTTGGGAAGTGGGGATAGCTGCTGGATTTTGTGTATGAGGGACAAGACCTGTGATATCTAAGTGCTGCATTTCATCTAGTCTAAGGTACACATTGTAACATTTTTGAAAATAGTGTGTCTTAAAGTTGGTGGTGTCAGTATAACAGATTTTCTTCTTTCAGTGGTAAAAATAAAATAATGGTGCCCCTGACAATCAATTACATCTTCAGTATGATGAATTACTATTTAAAAATATCATAAAACAGAAAACTACACAAAAGAGCTAAATAGCCTAAGTTCTTATAAAACTGCCAGCCACTCCCAGAATCCCCTCCATGTGCTTTTTCCTAACATCAATGCCCTCCTCCTCCCTGGAGTAACCACTCGCCTGAATTTTAGTTATCACTGCCTTGTATCTTTATTGCTTTATCAACAGTGTGCCTCCCTAAACAATCTATTTCAGTTTTTATCCAGCTTTCAAAAACATATGGACTTCCCCTCCTTATCCCTTTCCTTAGCTCGCCCGTTGAAAATCCCAGCGTATTAAATCTGTGGCTTCCCATTCTGGACTGTGCTAACTGCACATTTAAGATACAGTTCCACACGTTCCTCTGTCCTCCTTGTTCCTACGTTTTGGCAGCTGCACCTAGAGGCATGACCAGACTCCCCTCCCATCCCTTGGCAAGACTGTAAGAGGATGCTGAGTTCTTTCACTAAGAGGTATAATGTGTCCAGCTGTCTCTTTTGGGGTTTTAACTGCAGCTGACGCTCAACGTGTAAATCCATTAATCCACCAGCGGCTGCAAAACGGTGATTATGATCTCACTTCTTTTTCATTATTGGAACACTAAAAAGTTTTCTTTCCCTCCTTCATCTGTTTGGTTACACAGTGGTGCGGTTCAGAGGAAAGAAGAAAATGATTGATGTTTCTCCTTTATTTCCCTGTTTTCAAGATGATGAGTTGCATACCCTATCACTCTGAAGGTGAGCATTTGTCTTTAATCTGTTTCTGATGCATTTCAGTAAGTTGCAATTATTACCCTTTTTTCAAGATCAACTTTAACCATATTTGGGCCTCTTCAAGTTGGCTCCCGTCTTAGCTTCTGTTTTAATAAGCTATTCCAGGGCTTTCTTATATATTTTCTGCCAGGCACTTCCCCCCCCCCCCCCAAGATGTTCTGGTTTCCTTTGATAAAAAATAGTATTTTAAGACTTAAAGTTGAGTGGGGCACCTTGGTGGCCCGGTGGGTTAAGCATCTGACTCTTGATTTTGGTTCAGGTTATGATCTGTTTGTGAGATTGAATTGCTCATCAGGCTCTGTGCTGACAGCAAGGAGCTTGCTTGGGATTCTCTCTCTCCCTCTTTCTCTTTGTCCCTGCCCACTCACACACTCTCTCTCCCCAAATAGACATTATAAATAAATAAATAAATAAATAAACAAACAAATAAATAAATAAATAGGGGCACCTGGGTGGCTCAGTCAGTTGGGTGTCTGACTTCAGCTCAGGTCATGGTCTTGTAGTCCATGAATTCAAGCCCCGCATCGGGATCTGTGCTGACAGCTCAGAGCCTGAAGCCTGTTTCAGATTCTGTCTCCCTCTCTCTCTGCCCCTCCCCCACTCACCCTCTGTGTCTCTGTCTCTGAGAAATGAATAAACCTTAAAAAAATTAAAAAAAAAGAAAAAAAATAAATTTGTTTAAAATAAACATTAAAATTTTTTTAAGAAAGACTTGTTAAACATAAACATTAAAAAAAATAAAGACTTGTCTAAAAAAAAAGCCTATAAGCTGAGCAATGCTTACTAGTACTGGATTAGTTAATTTTTCCTAGGTCTCTTCAGCATGTATACATGCAGCATATATGCATATAACGAGTGTATACATACACACATATTTAAGTTTCTATCACTACTTCCAACTCAAATTTATAACTACAGGGATTAAAGGGGCGCTTGGGTGGCTCAGTCAGTTGGGTGCCTGACCAGCCCAGGTCATGATCTTATGGTTCACGGGTTTGAGCCCCACATCAGGCTGTGCTGACGGCTCAGAGCCTGGAGACTGCTTTGAATTCTGTGTCTCCCTCTCTCTCTGCCCCTTCCCTACTCACACTCTCTCTCTCAAAAATAAACAAACATTGAAAAAATTTTTTTAAAATATCCCATAAATGTCCACATTATACACCCAACAGTCTAAACTAACAACACTATCAGATACCATGAGCTAAGCCAAATGTTTCTGCACCTGCTTTCCTCTTTTTTAGTTTTACTATCATCTGGACATGAAGCCGTTGCACATCACACTGTCTTGCTTAGAACTCCAATTAAAATACAAAAATCTTTTTAATGTTTTATTTTTGAGAGAGCATGAGTGGCGGTGGGGAGGACGGAGAGGGGAGGTAGCAAGCAAGAGAGGGAGACACAGAATCTGAAGCAGCCTCCAGGCTGAGCTGTCAGCACAGAGCCGGATGTGGTGCTCCAACCCACTAACTGGGAGATCATGACCAGAGCTGAAGTCAGATGCTTAACCAACTGAGACAATTAGGGGCCCCTTAAGTCCAATTTCTATATACACAGGCTGCTATATTAAATGCCCACCACTAGTCTTTATGATGCTATTTCTCTAGTTATTTTGGTTTTGTAAAGGAGCTCATTTTCTGATAGGTTCTTCAGGAATAACTTAAGGGAACACTATTCCCCAAATTCTTGCCTGGAGTATGTTCAAAATGTTCATTTTCTTTTTCTTTTTTTAATTTTTTTTAACGTTTATTTATTTTTGAGACAGAGAGAGACAGCATGAACAGGGGAGGGGCAGAGAGAGAGGGAGACACAGAATCCAAAGCAGGCTCCAGGCTCTGAGCCATCAGCCCAGAGAGCCCGACGCGGGGCTCAAACTCACAGACCGCGAGATCGTGACCTGAGCTGAAGTCGGATGCTTAACTGACTGAGCCACCCAGGTGCCACCAAAATGTTCAAGTAAAAAGTAATTGTGGAAAAATCTGTTTTTGCTTACCCCAAGGATTTCTTTTTCAGTAACTTTGTTACTTAGGTCTTGGTGTTGCATGTTTTGGATCAATAATCTTGGGTATGAGTGCCCTTTAAAAAGTTTCAATTTTTTTTTTTATTAGAGTTTTCTGAAATTACAATTTTTTTCCTTTAGAGACTATTACCTGTATATTGCACCTTCTGTCCCTATCTTCAATATTTGTTGCTTCCTAATCTTTTTTTTTTTCTTTCCGTTTTGTCCAGATTTTTACTTCCCATCTTGTAAGGTATTATCTGTAGTATCTGTTATCTTGTATTACTTCTGGTTTAGTTTTCACTTCTGAAATGTCCATTTCTAATGCTTTTCTGGGTTTGCCTTAAATTTTTCCAATTCTAAATTTCCTTCATATCTATATTCCTTTTTCTTAATTTTTACATTTTTCAAACGGACTGTTTTTCATCTGCTCTGTGGACTTTTGGTAGATTTTCAATATCTATAAAGATGTTATTCTGCTTTTTAAATTATCATATGAGATTGATCCAAAAGCTTTCTCGTGGTTTCAAGTAAAATTAGTTTTCTTTGAGAAGGAAGCACAGTTCATGGGAGCTTCTTGAACATCAAATGTTTCTAAGTGTTCAAAAACAGGTATTCTGCGGAGATTTCTTGGTCATCCTTTGCTCCTCCCACTATTTCAACCATCTCTCTCTCCTTTGCTTCTGTTGTTTGTCCTGCTCAATTTCGGGCTTCCTCTCACCAGTTTTCTTCCATGGGGGACCCTGTCCCAGAAGGAGCCTTGGCCAAGTCGGCAGCTAAGTGGCAACAGTTCACGTGGACCAGTCAGCACTAGTTCCTTCAGAGGTCACACAGGCCCCAAGCACTTACCACAGGAGTGGGGAAGGCTTTCCTGGGTCCAACATGACCTACTATGTTTTAATGGTTATTCTGGAATTCTGTTCTCAGCTCCAGTAGACTCCCTGTTGCCTTCCTGATTCTCCATCCTGTGGTCTTGCTGTTGGGAGCTTGTCTTCACCCACTTATATCTTGGGATTTAAGGAAACTCCATCATCTGTGTCGTAATGCTGTTCATAAGTGTTTGATTTTTTTTTTTTAATTTTTTTTTTCCCAACGTTTATTTATTTTTGGGACAGAGAGAGACAGAGCATGAACGGGCGAGGGGCAGAGAGAGAGGGAGACACAGAATCGGAAACAGGCTCCAGGCTCTGAGCCATCAGCCCAGAGCCCGACGCGGGGCTCGAACTCACGGACCGCGAGATCGTGACCTGGCTGAAGTCGGAGGCCTAACCGACTGCGCCACCCAGGCGCCCCATAAGTGTTTGATTTTGATATCCACTTGGTTATGTGGGGATTTGGAGGCTGATAATCCATGGCATGGCTGCCATCTCCCACCCTCCTATACCAGTTTTGAATGTTTTCAGCCAGCTCCATTTTCAGATTTACCTCCAGCCCCTGGTTTTGAAGGAAGCTGTGTTGCCAGTTGCTGAGCCCATCTGAAGTCTGCCTCCTGTTGGCTTCTACCACTGCAGAATTGATCATTTCTTTGCTAAATCACTCACCACTTATCCATCTATTTCCTTGCCTGATGTCTCTTCCTCGGTTAACCTTTATGGATTTAAACTGTTTTATTCCTTTTCTGTCAGTTAAGTGGCATTTTAAATGGGCAAGGAGGGGCGCCTGGGTGGCGCAGTCGGTTAAGCGTCCGACTTCAGCCAGGTCACGATCTCGCGGTCCGTGAGTTCGAGCCCCGCGTCGGGCTCTGGGCTGATGGCTTGGAGCCTGGAGCCTGTTTCTGATTCTGTGTCTCCCTCTCTCTCTGCCCCTCCCCCGTTCATGCTCTCTCTCTGTCCCAAAAATAAACGTTGAAAAAAAAAAAAATTTAAATGGGCAAGGAGATAAACATTTGTAGACCATGTTTGACTCACATTCTTAATTTGTTCTATAACAGGAAACATTCAGAGTTCAAATTTGTTTTTTTTTTCCAGATTGTTGGTTTTTAAAAATTTTTATGGTGTTTCCTATTTTTTTTTTCCCATTCTGACTCTTTATCCAAGAGTCCTCTATCACATCTTATTTAAAAATTAAAATAATTTGGATCTCTTTCCTTTATCCTCTGTATCTCAGGTAAACCCTCTGCCCCCTGCCAGAGTTTTCCTTCCTTCAGATATTCACCTGCATGGCTGGTTTTTTCACCTGCATGGCTCGGTTTTTCTAGGTACCTGACTGTGGGGAAATAGGTTCTACTTACATAAATGGGTTAGAAAAACAGCTTAGGGTGGAAAGCCGCCACCACTGGGCGAAAGCACCCAAGGTTAGCTAGTGACATATTGTAATGGGATCACAAGTAACTTGTTATATCACCTGCAGCAAATTGCTTTCCGTCTGGAGCCAATATACCTTGATCACAAACTCCACTTGCCCCCTAGACCTTTTGATTCTTACACATACAAGTTAATGATTACAGTCTGATTGTTTTCTCCATGTTCACACGTATAAGGTCTTGTTTTCCTCACGTTCACCACATGGGTAATACCTTATGAGCTCAATAGATATGGAGACGAAACCCCTGTTCCGGGCTCTTGTCTCCTCCTGGACATTAGCCTCTCGTATTCAATTCTGCATCCACTCTCTTTCTGGACAAGAGAACTCCAGACTCCTAGTCTGCTACACCTGACCACCCCTGTCGAGTGTACCCTTCACAGACCCTAACGCTTTAGTGTCTTACACCACACCTAAGACTCTAGTTAAGGGATTTTCAGCTCACACTTTAACCTTTCCAGCTATCCCTCCCATTCCAGAAACTTTATTTCCAATTCAACCCTGAGAGGAAATACAGTGATTCCCTCCAGGATAAAATGATTACAGAATTGTGGCTTTTCATTTACTATCCTTACACTTGACAACATGACAGAAACCTTCAGAGTAGATTTTTCTAAATTCCAGGGGCCTTGCCCCAAAACATCAAAACTTCCAAAAACTGTCAAAGATAAAATTATTTCTCTATTTTAGCTTCTTACAAAATATAAAAAGCTGAACAAAAGAAATAGTTACAGTTAATATACAAAATGTACTCTATTTAAAAAATGGCATTACATCTATGCATAAATCTTTCAGTCTGGTAACTGCCCCTTTCCAAAACAGCACTTCAAATTGATAGAGATTGTCTTGCAGGCAATAGCCTCCCAGCTGCCTGCATTTATTGGAATATTGCTCTCTGAACACGCATGCATTCAGATTTGTTAAATATATCCTCTTCTGCTTCTGGAGTTAGTTGGATGTTGTCTTTGACTGGCGACAGGGGATCTGGCTTCTTACAAGAAGGAAGCTTTTCAAAATCTCTGCAAAATACAAGAAAATGAATTTGGTGTTTTTAGGGTACTAGTTATTAGAGAATAGTCTACCTAGACAAAAGAGAGATATATGAAGACAAGACCTTCTAATTTGTCTCTCTTCTGAGTATCCCAATAAAATGTGAGTTTTGCTTCTCAGTTCCCCCTTCCTGCTTCCTAAATCACCTTTTAAAGCAGGTGCAAGGCCACTGCTAAATATGTACTAGCTAAGAAAGAATGATTCCAATAAAGAACCTTTAGTTCCTTTCTCCTTAGCACCCTTCTCCAGTCTGGCTAAGAACCAACCTAAGTGAAGCATGAATAAGGTTTAAGCCCTATCTTTTACTCCTGCCTCCTCACAACCTTTTTTTTTTTTTTTTTTTTTTTGGGCTGAAAATCTCTAGGTCTATAAACATCCTATTAGGAACACACTTAGGAATACTTCTGCAGCCTCAATTTCTCTTTAGTAGCAGTTCTCGAAATATGGCCCACGGTCTCCTAAAAATTCTCAAGACCGTTTCGGGGGGTTTACAAGATCAAAACTATTTCATAATAATATTCACACTTTATCTGCCTTTTCCACCATGCTGACACGTGTTCATCCAAAAGCTGAACTGACGTAGAAACTACTGGCAACTCAGCACGAGTCAAGACAGCGGCCCCAAGCGACGCGAGAAATACAAGCAGTATTTGTATTCTCCAGCTCCATGCACTTGTAGTTAAAAAAAAGCCAGCCTCGCTTAAGAATGTCCTTAAAAAAGCAGTAAAAATCATTAACTTTATTAAATCTCAACCTTCAACCTCTTAGTGTGAGAAAATGGGAAACCAAGGAGGCACTTTTGTTGGTACTGAAGGATGGTGATGGTTATCTCCAGGAAAAAAAAGCACGTGTGACACTATTAGGGTTATTCAAATTTAGGTGATCGACTAACAGTATTTGTTGCCGAGGATAAAATTCAAGCTTTCAAGAGAAAGCTAAGATTTTGGAAAACTTCCTAATACTTAAAGACTTTGCTGATAAGATTGTGATTTCTTTATACTGTAAAATGAAATGTGTCAACATTTGGAAGGTAACTCAGTAAGACAACATTTCCTAAATGACCACTTCATGCATGAATAAAAGAGGCACTCAAGGTGCAATCTGGACCAATGGATGGTAATGTAACAATATGCAAAGTTGGCTGACAAGTTTCAGACTCTACACTGCAACCTTTAAGAAACCATCACTTGTTGAATTTTGGTATAATGTCAAAGTAGAAAATTTACAACTAAACAAAAAGTCTATTAAATTATATGTTTCCCAGCCAAAAATATGTGTGGAGCCAGATTTTAGTCCTATACTTCAACCAAAACAATCTACCATAACAGATCGAACACAGAAGCAGACATAAGAATCCAGTTCAATCCTGTTAAACCACAGTAAAGATTTGCAAAACAACCATACTTATTTTATGTAATAATATACTATTGATTTTAATATGGGCTTGTCACTGTTAAAGATAAATATTTTAAAATGTCCATTTTAATTTCTAAGATAGTTAAGTGCTGACAGGTATAATCATGTAAACCAAAGTATTTTGGGGCCCTTAGTAATTTTTAAGGGTGTAAAAGATGCCTGGAAGCAAACGTTTGAGAACTGCTGCGATATGGTATAATCCTAGACTTTACACAATGCAAAATAAGAAAATAGTTGTCTGGCACTTGCTTATTTAAAGCGTGTCCCCTCATACCATCCATTTAATCTGATTGTGACAACATTTCTATTAGATAAGATTTAATCCCACCACCCATGTAAGTTTCCCTCCCTCTACTCTTAGCACATTTGCTTTATTGAGAAGAACAAGAGAATAAGTTAATTATAAATCACAGCTACTCCAAGGCTAATTTTGTAGTCTAACAGAAGGAAGTACTACGGCTCAAAAAACATACATATACAGAAGATCAATTCTATTAAAATAGGGTCTGCCCCCTACATTAGAAACCTGGCACATTCATCATAGACACTGGATGATTCTCCCCACTTTAGATGTGATGATCTAGGGAAACAAATTGCTTTAAATCAAGAAGTGTGATGCAGCATTATTATCCCATCCCCGTGTCTAGAACAACCCTACTCTCATCACAATCCGGAGTGATAACAGAACAAAGCTGAGACACTTAGGCCAGAAAAAGTAATCTGCTTCAACAAAAGACCCCGAAGCCAGACCAGGAACTCAGGATTTTCAGTCTGGCATCTTTTCACAAGAAGGCATAGACACTAAAATTAAATATACTTAAAAAGAGCTAAAGAGAATAGAGAAAAATAATTCTTATAGGGTAATAGAAAACAAAACTGACTCAAATGAAAATAGAAAGAAATGGGAGAAAGTAATTGAAGTTACAAAAAAACAATAACTTATCCTATCTTAGAAGTAACACGGCAACTCACTTTTTAAATCCAAAATTTTTCCAGAGCTCATTGATTTTTATCTGCAATCCTGGCCTGTTCTCTGCATTATGATGATTTCTCTTCTGGATGTTTGATGGCTTCTTGCTGAGCCCACTGGCTCGGGCTGGAACTAGAGGCTTGATCCTGGTCGCAGAAAGATTGTCCACAGAACTAGATTTATACAGCCCGGGAATCTGAAGAATAAATGCTCCTTTTAACACTGTTCTGTTCAAGCAACTACCTTTAGTTAACTTTGAACTAGTAGCTGTAGATACTAGATACTGTTCTACTAGAACAGAACAGAAAAATAACTGATAAGCAATGTGTAAACATGTTCACTTAATATATTTCGATTCTACTTAGTAACGTATCTTGGATAGTTTTCTTTTTTACACGTAGAAGTGAATTTTGTTTTGAATAAGTTGGTCAAACACATCGCTACTCACATTTAGCCTTTTCTATCCAAGGGTTGATTTTTACCCTGTGGGAAACATGGAGCCATCAACATTTTGTTGTTGTTGTTTAGGATAGTAAAGAGTGAGGAAGATAAAACAAGGCTTTCAGAATGATGCAACTACCAGAGAAGGTACGAAGAACGGAAAAGTTCACACGTGAAAGATGAAATCTTGTCTTGGGGTGTTGGTGAGGGGAAAAGGGAGAGAGCAAGAAACAAGACAAAGAAAGAAAGATTAGAACTTGGATAGGTACCGATGTGTGGTGGTTTTTCTTTATCTCCTGCAGAAGGATCGAGCTGGCAGAAAGAAAAAGGATAACCCTAAGATTTTGAAACTAAATGGCAAAGAGAATAATATAACTTATGTAACAGACAGAAATGTTCTGAGAGGTTTGAGGTTAAGAAAAAAAAGGTTTGGGGTGCCTGGGTGGCTCAGTTGGTTAAGTGTCTGACTTCGGCTCACGCCATGATCTCACGATTTGTGAGCTCAAGTCCCGAGTCGGGTTCTGTGTTGACAGCTCAGAGCCTGGAGCCCGCTTTGTATTCTGTATCTTCTTGCTTTGCCCCTTCCCCGCTCACACTCTGTCTCTCTCAAAAAGGAATAAATGTTTAAAAAAAAAAAAAAAAAAAAAGGTTTTATTTTAGATATTAAAGATGGATATTGGGGAGCAAGGGGGAAAATTCTGGGGAGTTTCACTAAAACAGGAGTGACAGACTCCTGACAACTTCTGAGAGCAAGAATAATAATAAAAAGATGCCTTAATGTCCAGACATAACTTCTTTTGCAAAAGTACTTTCTACATTTCCAGTCCTGTCGCTGTAAATAATTTTGGTATCTTTCCGACTTTCTACTGTGATTATATAAACATAACACAGTGTGCCTGAGTATTTGTGAATATTTAAACAAAAACACCGTGTCATACATACGTTCCATGTTTTTTCTCTTTACTCAAAAATAAAAGGGAGGTGCCTGGAAGGCTTAGTTAGTTAAAAGTCCAACTTCAGCTCAGGTCACCTCAGTCTGTGAGTTCGAATCCCACATTAGGGTCTCTGCTACCAGCACAGAGCCTACTTTGGATCCTCTCTGCCAACCCCCTGACCCTCCCCTATTTGTTCTTTCTCTCTCAAAATAAAATAAACTTAAAACAAAAACAAACATGGATACCTTTCTGAGAGAGGATGTTTGAAAAAGGCTTTTGCACTCAAAGATTTAAAAATAATCTTTTTTTAATGTTTATTTTTTTTGAGCAAGAAAGAGCGACAGAACATGAGCAAGGGAGGGGCAGAGAGAGGGAGACACAGAATCCAAAGCAGGCTCCAGGCTCTGAGTTGTCAGCACAGAACCTGACATAGGGCTTAAACCCACAAACTATGAGATCATGACCTGAGCTTAAGTCAGACGTTTAACCAACTGAGCCACCCAGGAGCCCCCCAAAATAATCTTGTATTTACATATTCCACATTTATATATTTAATATATCTAGGATTTTTATTTGTATAGTAGGAGATGGGGGATCTTCTTTCAAATCAATATGCAGACCATTTACTGAAATTTTTAAAAAGTTTTTATGCTACTAGAAAAATAATATGTTCACTATGGAAAAACAGGGGAAAACAACAGAAAAAAATTCACTTATATTCCTACCACCTAAGAGCTAAAACCAGTAATGTATTTAATAATTCACCCCCTTATTTTTAGATAGGCAATTTTCAATTTTTCACTATTGTAACTAATGCAGGCTAAGTGTTCATGTACTTTTTTTAAATGTTTATTTGTTTTGAGAGAGAGAGAGAGACAGACAGCACAAGCAGGGGAGAGGCTGTGAGAGGGGGAGAGAGAGGGACAGGGAGGGAGAGGGAGGGAGAGGGATGGTGAGGGAGGGTGAGGGAGGGAGGAAGAGGGAGGAAGGGAGGGAGAGAGGGAGGGAGGGAGGGAGAGGGGGAGAGAGAGAGAATATCCCAATCAGGCTCCATGCTGTCAATACAGAGCCTGACTTGAGGCTCAAAGTCACAAACGATGAGATCATGACCTGAGTCGAAATCAAGAGTCGGTTGCTTCACCAACAAGCCACCCAGGCGCCCCAAGTGTTCATGTACTTAAACTCTCACGATTTCCTTAGACAAGTTCTAGAATTGGAACTTGAATTATTTAAATTGGGTTGAATTATTTACACTCATATTCAAATTGCTTTCCTGAAATGGCAGAGCAATTTATACACAATTAATATGTTTATTTGTCTCGCTATAGTCTCATAAAAATGAGTACAACTAAAAATATTTTTTGAAAATCTGAGAGGTAAGAAATTATGTTTCATTATTTTAATTTGCATTATTTGATTACTAATGAGGTTGAACATGCTTTTATGTGTTAACCAACCATTTATACTCTTTCTTTTGTACTATATATGTCCCTTGTACATTTTTGAGTTAGAAATTAGCATTTTTCATATTAATGGGTAGAACACTTTATACATAAAACATGCTTTAGCTTGTGAGGTTTCCTTTTGCAGTCACGCAAATATTTATGTATCTTGATAAAAAAAGTAACCTGACTTATCGGATATACAGTTTCTAGAAGGTCTTTTGGCAATATATATCAAAGCTCTAATTCTGGTGCCTTTAGACTAGCAATACCACTCCATGGAATTCATCCCTATGAAATAATCAAGAACGGCACGTAAATATCCACAAGTTCTTGGTTGCAGTCTTGTCTGCTACTGCAAAGAGTGTTTAGTTAAATGACAAACATAGAGGACTGGCTACACTCATCCAATGGCTATTAGTCATCATAAGTAACGCTGTAGAAGCACATGAGAAAAAGAGGTTTATGAGGTTTATAGTGCAGAAGATAAGGGTTTCTTCAACAACTTTACCACCTACAATCAGGCATAAACATGGCCCTAGAAGGACTGAAAGTAAACATTTCTCCTGTAAATTAAAATATACGCATTTTCATTTTTAATTCTGTTGATATTTCTCATTTTTTTGGTAATAAACACAGACTGCTTCTGAAATTAAAAAAAATTAGATGTTTGTTTTACCTTGTTTTTTAGAAGTGTGACTTTTCTTGAATACTGAGATAAATGTAGCTTGGATTTCAGAGTACCTTGATCCTCAAATGACTTATTATTGCAGTCAGATTCCTAGATTCCCCAATAAAAAAATAAAATAAGATTTTTACTATGGATTTGTTTATGACAACTAACCAATATTCAACAAACTAGCAAAATGTTTTACCTCAAGTAAATTGTATAAACGAAACGATACATTTGAATTTGAAGACTTTTCCTAACCCTTTCAGGAGCCTGTCAAAATGCTGACTCTGATTAGACAAAAGTCTCCTGATGTAGTATTGCTTACCCAAGCTCGGCTAATAGGTTTTGTAAACTACTAGCTACAAAAAGCTGAACAGTACAGCCAAATCTTTAATTGTGGAACACAGTCAACATTAAAGAAAAAAAAAGGCATCTGCTTTCAAGAAGTAGAGTAATATTGCGTCAAATGCAGTTACTTTTCCCAATGCCGCTGAGATCTAACCTCTGCCCTATCCCATCATATAAAGCTTTTCTTTACACAGAAAAATCTGGATTCCCATGAAACTCAAATAAAAAAAGGACAATGAATGAAGACTTTACATTTCTGCATTTTTCAAGAGGATTTTTTTTTCAATTTATTTTGGGATTCTTTAGAGTATTATATACTTAAAAAATAATCCCAAAGTGAAAAGTACTCCATTAACATGACTGTAATTTTCAGAAACTCTAATATTCCTTGCTCATAGTTAACAGTAGTGGTGACTCAGGGACAAATCATTTGCTTATTTTTCTTTCTTCTTTTTTTTTTTAGTCGACACATGTTACATTAGTTTCAGATGTTAAATCATTTCTTAAAATAAAGGTCATGAGTAAGGCCAAAAGATTAATTCACCTCAAATAGGGTCAGTGAACTCAATACACACAGAATCTAAGACTGTTGCTTTTCACAGTGAACTACCAATGGAAGGCCCCAATACAGAAATATTTTCTTCAGAGCCACACGGTAAAAACTAATATTAAAGATGAAGCCCAGTGGCACTGTGGCTTTCTGACACATTTTCTGAATCAACGAAAGATTATGTAATTTTATGTTAACTGTTAGTGTTCTAATTCTTTGAGAATTAACAATTCATTTATCCTAACAGGAGTTTACTCCATCTGGTGGCAAGAGAGGACTTCATGAATGATTTCTAGTTTAGGTGGGTAGTTGTTTTTGTGGGGGAGGAAGGGAGAAGAGGGTTCATGTCTCTGTAACTGATTAATACAAAAAATGGTTAGCTAGAAGACAGAAATGTGGAAAGTTCATCAGCATGACCAGCCCACAGCCTGTGAACTGGTATGCTTCTCAGCAACACATGGCTAAAAGATTACAAAGTGAAACAGGAAGATGTCTGTTGAAAAAGGAGAAAGCACTTGCCTTGAAAGAGCTCAGCAGACCTAAGAGTAGTCTCATAAATAGATGATGTTTTCATGAAAGATGTTCAAGAGACAGCTACTGTGTTGGCACCCAAATGGGGCCAAGGGCAAATGCAGCATGCAGTACAAAATGAAAAGGATGGTGTTAAAATGGACGATTGTAGTATTGTTTTTGTTTTTGTTTTTAACATTTATTTATTTTTGAGACAGAGAGGGACACAGCATGAACGGGGGAGGGTCAGAGAGAGAGAGAGACAGAATCTGAAACAGGCTCCAGGCTCTGAGCTGTCAGCACAGAGCCGGATGCGGGGCTCGAACTCACAGACTGTGAGATCATGACCTGAGCCAAAGTTGGAAGCTCAACCGACTGAGCCACCCAGGCGCCCCTATAGTATTGTTTTCAAATGTTTATTTTTGAGAGAGCGTGAGCGGGGGAGGATGAGGGAGAGGGGGACTGAGGATCCAAAGCGGGCTCTGCACTGACAGCAGAGAGCCTGATGTGAGGCTCAAACTCATGAACTTTGGGATCACGACCTGAGCCGGAGTCAGATGCTTTAACTAAATGAGCCACCCAGGCGCCCCTAAAATGGATATTAAAAGAAACAGAAAGAGTGTTGCAGACCAGTATGGATGAACTGAGGGCAAAGCAAACGAAAGGAAGAAGAAAAGCACACGTCTCCAAGGCAGCCCAGGGGTGGCCTGGCCTAGTCTTCACACTTCAATACCGCAGGGAACAGTTTGAATTCAACATATTAACTGATTTCAGCTTTCTCTAAATGAAAACAATTTGTTCTCACATTGTAAGTTAGCTTTTTTCTTTACTTTGAGTCCAATACAACCCAAGTTTCCTTTGGAAACTTGAATAAAATATTTTCCTTTTGATAAATACAAGCTATCCTGATAGACACACTCCAAAATTGAGGATTATCAAAATTCTCTCAAGTAGTACCGCGGCTATAACCGTTCTTATAACTTGGTAATTACAGGTGGTGAAGATAAAACGAAGTATGTTATATTGGTAAATCTGAGGTAACTCAGATGTAGAGGAAGCTCTTCTGTCGTCATGTCATTTACAACATCACGGCATCTTATGAGCAGTACATATTTGAAGCTTTAAGTCAGACTAAAAGATTTCATAAACAAGGGAAAAAATGGTTAGGATGCTTTTATTAACTTAAAACAATGACAAAATCACATGCATTACCATTTTGTTTTGTTAGAAAGGGGAAGTTTAGCAGGACTAAGAAGGGTAAATGAAAATATATTTCTAAGTACTAAAAGCTTAAGATGAACACCGTCAAATTAATAAGGCCATTTACTTATAAGGTTTCAAATGTTATTTGAATCCAAAAGTATATTAAGGAATTAAATATTAAATGTATTGTAAGTTACCATTCTGCTTACGTCTTAACTGTTCCACAGCATGTAAGTAACTCAGGAGATAGAGTTAGATTGAATGTACAAGAGTTTAAAGTATTAAGCATACAGAGAAGTCCTTACAATGAATAAAATGTGAAGTTTCTACACAGTAAGACCTAGAATAAAAAATTCAGACAGCAGGGGTGCCTGGGTGGCTCGGTCAGTTAAGCCTCGGACTCACGATTTCAGCTCACATCATGATCTCACGGTTTTTGAGATTGAGCCCCACATCCAGCTCTGTGCTGACAGTGCAGGGCCTGCTTGGGACTCTCTCTCTGTCTCTCTCTGCCCTTCCCACACTTGTGTGCATTCTCTGTCTCAAAATAAAAAAGTAAACTTAAAAAAAAAATTAAGACAGCCAATTATTTCCATAACGTAGACAAAATTTCCCCAGTGATCTGATTAATACCAGATCTTCTCTTATGTATGGATTTGAAAACAAAGGCTTCATAATGTGACTTACCTCTGAGTCGGAATCCTTACTAGGCTGAGACAGTTTTGACACATTTAAATTGTGTGGTGACAGTTCTGGGCTTCCTTGAGACTTTGGACACCAAGCCGCTGCCCGCACGGGAGGCGCTCCGTCACCAGACTCCTCACTCTTTAACTGGGACACAGCAGACGCTTCCCTCTGGTCCGGTGCCGCAGTGAGGGGATCGGTCCTTCTCCGGAACTGCTGCAGTGCTGCGCCTGGAGAGGGGCTTGAAGTTCGTGAAAAATCTCCAAGACTTCCAGACCAGCTAAAACAATTTCTGAGTGTCCCCAGGGTGGGTGGTGAGATGGTCCTTGTGAATTTGCTGGTCTCCAAACATAGAGAGTCGTCAGCAATCATAGTTGCATTGTCTGGAACCTGATCACCTGAATTACATGCTCCATCTGGACCAGCCAGCTTCTTGCCATCCTGACAGTCTGATTTATCTACACTGGTGCCTTCATCTGCAATAGAACTTTCATCTGGAACCTCATCATCTGAATTATATGCTCCATCCGGACCAGCCAGCTTCTTGCCATCCTGACGATCTGGTTCAGCTACACTGGCCTCTTCATCTGTGACAGAACTTTCATATGGAACCTCATCATCTGAATTATGTGCTCCATCTGGACCAGCCAGCTTCTTGCCATCCTGATGATCTGGTTCAGCTACACTGGCCTCTTCATCTGTGACAGCACTTTTTTCTGGGGGCTCACCGCCTGCTTTCGCTGATACACAGTTGGCAGAATCCAGAGAACTGCAAAAAAACCTAACAAAAAAAACAATACAAAGAATGCATAAATGTTTTAGAGTTTTCTCACAAAGGTGATAAGATTCAGATAATGAAAAATGGAAAAATGGTCTTGTTTCTTCAAGAAAAAGTCTCCTAAATACATAATTTCATAAATAAAGAGAAAACTGTTCTTGAAAGTTTAAATTTTGATTATAACAACATTCACACATTTAGAAATTTATTTGAAATCCTGAAGTTGTAGACAGGATTTCCTAAAAGCAGTCCTCTCTACATTCGTGTATTTGGAACTGGCATAATTTATCTATACCTCATCATCATATAGGTATCCTTTCCCCTAACCTTCACTGAATAGACTGGTCCCAACAGACCAGAAGCTCCTTGAGGACAGCTACCATCCAAGCCATTGTGTCCTCCACAGTACCTACAATAGTGGCTACCACATGGCTGACAGTCAAATATTTGAGGAGATATGGAAATATGCAACAGAAAGGACAATTTACAACTACTGGTCTCTTACTTTGTAAATGCAAAATAAAAAAATTTAGTCATTTACTCTTTATCTTGGCTTAGTCCATTGTAGTGAATCATCTGGGAACCTGTAGTCGTCCATACTCTACTGGCTTTTAAAATAAATATCCTAGGGGCGCCTGGGTGGCGCAGTCGGTTAAGCGTCCGACTTCAGCCAGGTCACGATCTCGCGGTCCGTGAGTTCGAGCCCCGCGTCGGGCTCTGGGCTGATGGCTCAGAGCCTGGAGCCTGTTTCCGATTCTGTGTCTCCCTCTCTCTCTGCCCCTCCCCCGTTCATGCTCTGTCTCTCTCTGTCCCAAAAATAAACAAACGTTGAAAAAAAAATTAAAAAAAAAAAAAAAAGCAGACAGGATGAAGACAAACTTTGGCATATTTAATACCTCCTGTTGCATTAGGTTAATGTAGTGGGCTGATATTACATTAAATACAAATCACATTAAAGAGTGGGGTGATGATAAATTCTCGCAGATATATTACTGACTGGGCACTGTGTCAGGTGCTTGATATACTTCTGCTAGTCTTCAGAACAGCTGATCCATATTTTATAAAGAAATAGGCTCAGGGAAATTCAATGGTGTGAAAGATCACTCGATTAAATTTTTTTTTTTAATTCATTTATTTATTTTAAGAGAGAGACAGTACAAGCACGGGAGGGCCAGAGAGAGGGTGAGAGAGAATCCCAAGCAGGCGCTGAGCTGTCAGCATAGAGCCAGATGCAGGGCTCGAACTCACAAAATTGTGAGATCATGACCTGAGCCAAAACCAAGAGTCAGACACTCATATGACTGAACCACCCAGGTGCCCTGGATCACTCAATTAATGTGATGACACAGTGTGAATTCACATCCAGGCTGATCAGATCACGTGCTCCTTTCCACCCACCATGCTGAGGAGCACCAGGACCTCTCCCATCGCCAGTCCTAACTATGCCACCCTGGGAAAGTTTTTTTTTTTTTTTTTTTAAACCTCTTGGAGCCTGAATGTCTTAACCCAAAATGGAGAAAATAACAACAACGTTGAATGTCTCATAATTTTCCTGAAAGGAGGAAGAGAGTATGTTAAAGAACTTTGAAAATTAGCTAAGAGTACCAACTTCCTAACACTCAGTTGTTATTAGATGTTGTTATACCACCCAGGTCAGAAAACTGTAGAGACTTACAATTATTATTTCATAGGAAAGTGACAGAAAAAAAATTTTATTTTTCCGAACATCTCGCAACAATTTATCAGTGCCACATCTACCTAAACTATTAAAGCAGTGATGTGCAGCTGTGAATGGAAATTTGATTAAGCTTCGCTGGTGACTAGGTGAGGCCTGCAGAGATATGCGAACTCTGTTCTCATTAGCCCGTCCTCGAAGAAGAGGTGGGCACTGAGTGACAGAAAAGGGAAATTTTATTTTCTCCCACATGGAAAAACAAAACGCAAGTTCTAAAAATTTCTCCAAGTAAGAAAAGACAACTTTCTAGAATGTTATTAATCAGTGTGTATCATCCAGAGCCTTCTTCATCTTTGGCAGCCTCCTTTTTCATTGTTGCACTGGTAATGCCATCTTTAATGACAGTGACTAGGAAAGGCAGAATCAAAATGATCCTTTAATTGGGACGTGGCTGTTCCCTTGAGAAGGCCTGATGGGAGAGGAGCAGTGGGTGGTTCCTTCCTGCCCACTTCCCACAGTCATGGTCAGACAGCCTGGCTCAGCCTGGTGTATACACTTGAAGACAACAGCCTCTCCAAGTCTCCTAGGGGAATGCGGGGGCTGCTCGGTTCTCAGAGTTGCTGCCTCATGTGCCCACATAACTTTCAACATTGAGACGTCCTGTTGCTCGTTGTGACTTCACCACCCAGACAACAGAAGAAGAGCTATTCATTGTGTACTGATCATCTGTCAGGTACTGTTTTAGGCACCTTTATTTACAGTATTAATTTAATCCTCTCAGTGGCCCTGAGGTTGTCAGAGATGTTGGTCCCATTTTTTAAAGAGTGTGCGCCTAGGTGGCTCAGTCGGTCAAGCGTCAGACTTGATTTTAGCTCGTCATGATATCGCGGTTTGTGAGTTTGAGCCCCGTGTTGGGCTGACAGCCCAGAGCCTGCTTGGACTTCTCTCCCCGCTCTCTCTGGTCCCCACATCCACTCATGCACATGCTCTCTTTCTCTCTCTCAAAAAATAAACATTAAAAAAAAAAAGAGGGAACTGAAGCACCCAGAAGTCCACTTTCCTAAGTCAAACATCTCATGAGTGAACAGGATGGGATTCAAATCGAGGCGGTCCAATCCCAGGGTATAAACTCCAGACCCGTACATTATCCGGACCCCAAAATCTCATCATCACTCACAGGGACTACAGAACAGCCTACCCAATCTTTCTGTTCCACTTTGGCCTTCTAGAATCCATCCTTCATGGCACACTTGGAGTGGCCCATCAAAAGCAGGTATGATCAAGTCATACCTGATCAAAACCCTCCAAATATCTCCTGTCACCTCTAAAGACGAGAAGTTCCTTAGCCTGGCTTGCAAACTGAACTGGCCTTGTGCCTATTTCTGCTCCCTCAGCATCCTTCCAGACTTGCATTTTGGCAGCTAATAAGAGCAACTGACAGCAAGAAGCTGTCCCCATGCCTGCCCCATGCTGTTGCCCAGCTCCATCCCTCTGCCCAAGCTGCCTGCCTCTACTGGGAAGGTAGAGGCTGCATTCTTTGTAATGGCACCTGCCCCTGCCCCTTCCTTCTGACCCTTTCCAACCACCCAATCCGCATGAGACGTCCATTTAATGCCCCCAGAACACCTCAGGCATACTTCTGTCACTGTACCTACCACACTGTATAGATTTCCTTTACAGATCTATTTTTGCAACTGGAGTATAAGCTTCTCAACAAATATTAGGGCTCTCATTTTTGTAACCCAATGCTTAGTGTGGTATTGGTTTTCAATTAATATTAGAGCTCTATAGTCATCTGTATTTAAATGTACTTCTAAAAATACCTTGCATCCAAAATCTATAAAGAATTTATTAAACTCAACACCCAAAAAACAAACAATCCAGTGAAGAAATGGGCAAAACACATGAATAGACACTTCGCCAAAGACATCCAAATGGCCAACCGACACATGAAAAAATGCTCTACATCATTCATCATCAGGGAGATGCAATTGCATTACTAGGCATTTATCCATGGGATACAGGTGTGCTGTTTCGAAGGGACACATGCACCCTGATGTTTATAGCAGCACTATCAACAATAGCCAAAGTATGGAAAGAGCCCAAATGTCCATCGATGGATGAATCGATAAAGAAGATGTGGTATACATAATATACAATGGAGTATTACTCGGTGATTAAAAAGAATGAAATCTTGCTATGTGCAGCTACACGGATGGAACTAGAGGGTATTATGCTAAATGAATTAGCCAGAGAAAGACAAATATCATATGACTTCACTCACATGAGGACTTTAAGACACAGAACAGATGAACACAAGGGAAGGGAAGCAAAAATAATACAAAAACAGGGAGGGGACAAAACAGACTCTTAAATATGGAGAACAAACAGAGGGTTACTAGAGAGGGGTTGTGTGGCGGGGGGAATGGGCCAAATGGGTAAGGGACATTAAGGAATCTACCCCTGAAATCATTGTTGTACTAGATGCCAATTAACTTGGATGTAAATTAAAAAAATAAAAAAATAAATGCTCAAAATAATAATAAAAATACCCTAAGAAATTGTTTTTAGCTCTTAAAAAAAGTAGAAACAAAGAAGCAGGGGACCCTCCAAAACGAGAGAATTTTTCTAATGCAAAATATAGTAAGTCGACAGTTCTTATTTTGTGTCCGCATGACAAGAGCTGTGCATTTACATCAGGACTACAGCTACACATGATACAAATGGTCAAGGGATTAAGCCAAGCCCACGCCTACTCCATGGACTGCTTATTTAAGACAGCTGAAATAAATATCAACAGAGTAGATAATACAACAGACACACAACATCCTGTAGATAAACTGTACCTGCTTCTTGTCCCTGGAACCACAACCGCACCACTTTCTTCATTTTTTCTCTGTAAAAATGCTGCAAATTTATTTCTTGTCATAGGTGGTGTGCTTATGTTTTTTTTAACAGTAGTTCCATCTACCAGGTCAGGCATGAGCATTTCAGAGTTCAATGATTTATGAGCTTCACAGTTACTTTTCTTGGTCTTCTTTGTGAATGAAAGGGAATACTGACTCAACAGATCGTCTTCTGACAGCTCCTCTAAACAGAAACAAAAACAGTCCGTAAATCTTTATGCCTGCCGTGTGCAGACTCAGCCTTAATGTTACAGCCCACATCTCACTGTCTTAAGGATGAAGTCTTATTTCTTTAACAGTGCATCCCGAAAGGAGATACAAGAATGACTTAGAGGAAAAAGGAAATTCCCTTAAGCTGTGGTTTACAATTTCACAAATTAGTTAAGATTTAACGTCCATTGTTTTTATGATTTTATGTGAAATTACTGAAACCAAAATTTCAGGATACGATCAATTATGTAAGGCTATATACTTATTATACCAAAGGCTTGATTTTGAATGAAAAAAGAAATTAAGGCAATTTACATGCCAATGTATGATTTACTGTTTGACTTTTAAAATGTTCCAATAAGACAGCTCAGAGCCTGGAGCCTGCTTTGGATTCTGTGTCTCCGTCTCTCTCTGCCCCTCTCCTGCTTGTGCTTTAACTAACTAACTAACTAACTAACTAAATAAATAAATAAACAAGTAGATAAATAAAATGTTCCAATAAAACCAGCAGCCATTTCTACACACCGTCCATACGTTACAGTCTCGGAAGTATATGTGACTGTCATGTTGTGAAGTAATCTATGCTCCAGTTCTGATCCTCATTACCGAGTTATGGGGCCCTAGAAACCTGTGTGACAGATGTATTCTATGGCATTAGAATGAATCATAAGACTAAATAATACAATAGGTTGATGCCTGACATAGGCCACCAGAGATAGTGCTAAGGTGCTTTAAATCAGTCCAACTAATTCTGTCTGAACAGCCTCACTCACGTAGGAATAAGTACTCACTACTTTAGAAGGTCAGAAAAATGGTTGCAGGTACCAAACACTAGAGAGACGATGCTGCCTCAAATTTAAAAACCTACAGATTTTTAAGAAGCCACAGATCCGCAAACTTGATTTTGATTCCTGGCAAAAGCCTAAATTTGTTTATTATGCAGAGAACTGTGAGCCCTTATGGAAGAAGGAAACAAAAGCTGAGGATCCTCAGCAAGGTTTCTCCAAGAAGCAGCCATGCCAGGCTAGCCTCATTTTCCTTTTGTGATAAGGTTTTAGACTAGCTATTTGGGGGAATGTCATGGATTTAGCATATTTTGAATTGAGCAGGACACCTCAGCGTGTCTCATTATTATCCTGGTGGACAATGCAGAGCAAAATAACTGTAAATTAGCTATTATGTGGAATTGCAGCAAACTGAAGAACCCCAAAGACTGAACGGCGGTCTGGAACCTAGTGTACGTTCTCGCAGTGTCTCTACTTGTGCTGATTCCATCAAATGTTACACAAGCAAACACATTTTAACACAGGGAGCCATACTTCTCTAATTTCCAGGTGACACAGATAATACCCATATGTAAGTAGACGATACGAAGATTTTTTTTTATAAACGCAGAACAATGGATTATAGTGAAGATTGCCTCAATACAGATAATTTACTTCACATTCAAGTTTAAATATATAACTGTACCTGGCTTAACAACTAGTGGATTCTGATTATAAACAGTAAATGCAGCAAAATGACAGGAATGTTAATAAAAGCTAATGCTATCTTATTTTGTAATATTAAAGCATAGTCTCTGGGTGAAGGGCTGAAATAGTGACATAATTCTTAATTTTTACTGTGCTCTGTGGTAAGAAGACTGTATTTCAACAATCACTGACTATAATAGTCACGCAATCATTAAAAACTACATTGTATCCAAAATACAACATGGTAGGTAAGAAACAGCTGGGGAAAGAAATTTAGGAGAGTCACAGTGGCTGTCTCTAAATATATGACAGGCTGCTGACTAAAAGGGGTAAACTTATGGGGCTCTTGGGTGGCTCAGTCGGTTAAGAGTCTGACTCCGGCTCAGCTCATGATCTTGTGGGTCTATGGGTTTGACCCACATCAGGCTCTATGCTGATAGCTCAGAGCCTGGAGCCTGCTTCAGATTCTGTGTCTCCCTCTCTTTCTGCCCCTCCCCCACTCAATGCTCTGTCTCTCTCTCAAAAAAACAAACAAAAACCTTCAAAAGCATTTTTTAAAGGGGTTAACTGTTTTCTGTTCTGTTGTTGTGTTTAGATGTATGTCCAGGGCACAAAATCCAGTGATAGGTGGTAGTTATAGCATAAAGAACTTACAGATAAGAAGCTCCCTACATAAAATGAATAGCTGATTTTCATGGGAACAGAAGGGAAGGAAGGAACTAACATGTATACTGTACTTGATACATACCAGGGGCTTTTAGAGGTTACCCTATAGAACATATACAAAAATTTGTGGATAGGCAACATCGTTCCCATTTCAGAAAAGGAAACAAAGCTCCAGAGATATAATCAGGAAAAGATTTAGGTGCAGAAGGAATCAATACATTTTGACAAAAGATGAATAATCTATGCCTAAATTTACAAAGGGCTTGTTTTATTTTTGTTGTTAGACTTTCATTCATTCATGTAGCTGTCTGAGGAAAAGAGAGAGGGGACAGATTGCAATTATCCTTTCTACTTCTACACAGCTTCTAGGAGAAAAGTGAAACACCTTTCTTTGCCCAATACTTAGTATGCCACTCTCGCATTGTACTGCCACTCACATTGTACTGGAGGTTCCAGAAGACAAGAAAAAGAAATAAAAGAAGGAGGGGAAAACAAATGAACAAACAAACAGCATCTAGAGTGCAAAAGGAGAAGCATGACTAATCTACCATTATTCGCAGGCAGTATGGTCATCGATACAGCAATCCTGCAGAGTCTACAGAAGAGACACTATGAACCAATATATAAATTTAGTAAGGTTGTCAAACAGGAGATTAAAGCACAAAAGTCAATTGTACAGTTGACCCTTGAACATGAGAGTTAAGGGCACTGACCCCCTCCAGAGTCAGAAATCTGTGTATAACGTTGGACTCCCTGAAAACTTAACTACTAGTGGCCTACTCTTGACCAAAAGCCTTACTGATAACATAGCTAATCAACACATATTTTGTATGCTATATGTTGTATTGTAATAAAGCTAGACAGAAGAAAATGTTAAGAAAATCATAAAGAGAAAATACATTTACTGCACTGTATTTATAAAAAAAAAAAATCCACATATAAGTGGAACTGGACAGTCCAAATCCTTGTTCAAGAGTCAACTGTATTTCTAGCAATGAATAACTAAAAATCAAAATTAAAAGTGTTTGCAATAACATCAAAAATCTGAAACATAGTGATAAATTTGACAATATATGTCTGTAAGACCCACACACTAAAAATTACAACACACTGAAGAAAAATGAAAGACTTCACTAATCAGATCAGAAAATCCAAAATAGTGGAGTGCCTGGGTGGCTCAGTTGGTTGAGCATCTGAGTTTGGCTCAGGTCATGATCGCGCAGTTTGAATTTGAGCCCAGCGTCCAGCTATGTGCTGACAGCTCAGAGCCTGGAGCCTGCTTCAAATTCTGTGTCTCCCTCGCTCTGTGCCCCTCCTTGCTCATACTCGTCTCTCTCTCAAAGACATAAACATTAAAAAACAAAACAAACAAAAAACCAGTATAGTTAAGGAGTCAATTCTCCCCAAAACTGATCCATAGATTCAACCAAATTCTAATCCAAAATCTCAGCAGGCTTTACTTATTAAAAAACATTTTTTTAAATGTTTATTTATTTGAGTGTGTTGGGGGGGTGGCAGACAGAGAGAGAGAGGGAGACACAGAATCTGAAGCAGGCTCCAGGCTCTGAGATGTCAGCACAGAGCCTGACTCAGGGCTCAAACTCAGGAACCACAAGATCTTACCTGAGCCAAAGTCGGATACTCAACTGACTGAGCCACCCAGGTGCCCCTATTTATTTTTAAATTGACAGCTGATTCTAAAAATTGTATGGAACTATGAAAATCAGAGAATAGCCACAACTTTGCAAAACACGAACAAACTTAGAGGACTTCTTTTACTTAATTCCAAGATTTACTATAAAGCTATGGTAATTAAGACAATGTTCCGGCATGAAGATGGGAAAAGACCAATGATACAGAATAATAGAGTCTAAAACAGACTCACAAATATATGGTTAAGGTCAACTGATTGTCAACAAATCTGCCAAGGTAATTCCATGGGGAGAGGGCAATCTTTTAACAAATGGTGGTATAACAAGTGGATTGCCACATACACAAAAAGTGAACCTTGATCCTTACCTCACACCATATGAAAAATTAATTCAAAATGGATCAAAGACCAAAATCTAAGACCTAAAACTATAGAAGTTCTAGGAAAAAATAAATAAAATAAAGGAGAACATCTTACTGACCTTGGGTTTGGCAAAGATTTCTTAAATGTGATCAACACTCACTAATATTTCACAATATGTACCACAAGCAAAATACATACCACTTCTTGGTCTTTTCACAATGGATGACTTCCTTGGAAGATTTAATCCTTTAACACTGATCACTTGTTCAATGCCCACAGTACTTGGACTTTCCTTCAATCTTATAGCATCTGAAGCAATATTCAGTTCAAGTCTAGGGCAATAATTCCTATGCCAAATGCTATTAACATTAGATGACTTCTGGCATGTTTTGTCATTCCAACTATGACTTCTTGACTGGGCAGGCTACAATAGTAAAAAGGAAAAGGGTTACTTGAAGAAGGAAAATAGCCAAATCATTTCCCTTCTCAACATAAGTTATAAGTAAATAATTAACTTATTCTTTTGAATAGTTTTTGAGGAAATGTTTTTTTTTCTTAATATTTATTTTTGAGACAGTGAGAGAGTGAGACAGTGTGTGTGTGTGTGGGGGGGGGAACAGAGAAAGAGGGAGACACAGAATCCAAAGCAGGCTCCAGACTCTGAGCTGTCAGCAGAGCCCGATGTGGGGCTCGAACCCATGAGCCGTGAGATCATGACCTGAGCCAAAGCCAGACACTTAACCAACTGAGCCACCCAGGCACCCTGAGGAAGTATCTGTTCTTTAATAACATTTTCTATTTTGATGTACTACACTTTTCCATTAAATGTGTCTTGTATTCCTGGGTCTGCTTCTCGTAATGAAACTCAAGTGACCTTGTTAGCTCATTTCTAAGAAAAAGTGAATCTTCCTAAGATGAACAGTGCAAGAAATGAAAATGCACTTGAACAAATGTAGCCAGAAAAAAAGTACTTTCTTTTAAATTTATTTTTTAGAAACATTTTACTTATTTTTATTTTAGAGAAAGAGCATGTGGGTGTGTGTGCAAGAGTCAGGGAGCGAGAGGGAGAGAGAATCTTAAGTAGGTTCCATGCTCAGTGCAGAGCCTGACGCAGGACTCGATCCCAAGACCCTGGGATCATGACCTGAGCTGAAATCAAGAGTTGGATGGTTAACAGACGGAGCCACCCAGGCGCTCCAAAAAAAAAGTACTTTTAAAATTCCAGTATTATTTCAAAAAATAGTAATTAGTTTAACAAGCATCTGGTAGTAAGCCTCTGAATAGTCATTTACACACCCTTTCTTTACAAAGCACCTGAAAGTTAAAACCATAAAACAGTGTATTTAAAGTAATCAACCATCCCACCTCTAGAAAATGGTTGAATTCAAACCAAAACAATCTAATTTATAAAACTCTAGTTTCTATTAGACCCATACTTGGTACCATCTTCAGTGGACAATCTGGAGAAACAGAAAGCTACTTTGGTCTCCACTGAGTCTTGCATAAAACTTTCTCTGACAAAGAGTTTGCTGACAGTAAGTGCTGGTAAGTAGTCATTCTTAATGCTAATATAAGTTATTCACAATGACATCATGGATATATTAAGAGGATATCAATAAAACTCTAATAGAGAGGCAAAGGGAAAAATTAACAAAGGCATAAAAAATGTTGGTACTCAGGGCATGAATTCCAGTCAACAAAAATCCCACCTAACTTGGAATGAATCTAAGCTCTCAAAGAAAGGATAAAAATAAATAAAACAAGGTGACATTATTCAGGATACGCTTTGAGAATTAACAAGGAAGGTAATTTGGAATAAATGAGGAAACGGTTATAAAAAACAGCTTAATCGTAATGGCTCATGGCAATAGATCCCATTGACAGTTTTACTGAAAAAGACAACAGGCAAGTAGAAAACCAGACTGGGAAGACTAAATTTTAAATAAAAAGGATTAATTCGCTTGTACAGTTAAGGATTCCTACAGAAATTTCTCTATAAAGGGATGGACATCTTAGTGAGCCATAATGACTCACTGGACAGATGACTGGATAGATTCGATACAGCCAAATATTATAGAGTTTCTGAGACAAAGAAACAACTTAAGAATCATTCCTGATGAAATTATACTATCAATAATTCAAATGTGTAAAGATAGCAAAGTATACACTTTTCAGTCCCCTTCTTTTGATTATTATCCCCCAGAACAAAACACAAACTCCATCCGCAGTAAAACTAGGATATCTGTGTCGATCAGAGTATAGACAGAGGAATTTTAAGAACTCAGCAGAAGAGAGATCAAGCCCAAGTGTCTGCAGAAAATTCCAAAGAGAAGTCAACTTCACCTGCACAAACATGAGAAAAGCTCAGGAATTGAAGGGACCAGTTATCACACAGGCTTTACATGGGGCAGGGCTAAGAAAAGGAGGATTATTTGACCCTTGGTCCTTTATCTTCCAACTGACCAGTCAACTCACACCTCCCTGCCTTCAGAACCAGAGTAACTGTTCATTTGAAACCCAGAAACAGAAGACACTTCAGAAGGTGGGAAGATCCATTTATCTAAAGACAGATATCAAATTAAAGGCTCACCCCAACTCACTTTCCCTAACCAGCTCTTAAAATGCAAACTGCCACAGGGACACCTGGGTGGCTCAGTTGGTTAAGCGTCTGACTTCAGCTCAGGTCATGATCTCACAGTTTGGGAGTTCGAGCCCCGCACTGGGTTGTGCTGACAGCTTGGAGTGTGCTTCGGATTCTGTGTCTCCCTCTCTCTCTGCCCTTCCCCTGCTCATGCTCTGTCTCTTGTTCTCAAAATTAAACATTAAAAAAAAAAGCAAACTGCCACGTTTCCATGTGCCAGTAGAAATTGTAGGACCCCTTTTTGGAAAAATGGAACTCTGCAGAGAAAACATGCTGACATTTGGGACTTCACAAAATCAAGCCAGCTTGTTGGCAACCAGATCACCCAAGGGTAAAGCCCAAAACTGTAGGCCCCACTCGTTCACACAAATTTTCTCGAGCTTCTCGGTGCCTCTCAAATAGGAACAAATAGACAAGAAGCTTCAGATGTTTGAAGAAAAGTCTCTGCTATGAAAGAGAAAAGGCCAAAACAAGTAGAAAAAAAACCAAAAAAACAATTCAGAGCAGAAAACGTGCAAGAAATTATAATTGGTGTTCTCAGAGAAAGATCCGTGAAACAGAATCTTTAATTTAATAGGCCACATGTGGCCACTGGCTACTACACTGGATAGTACAAAGTTGGAAGACAAATGTTTCCCAGAAAAAAACAAAGGACAAAGACATGAATAAGAAAAACTAGAGGACTAAGAAATAACATCTAATTAATAGAGAGGTTCTAGGAAAACAAAGAAGGTTTACATGATTTGAGATGATCAACATAAGGTTCTTTCCTAGTATCATTAGGGATTTGTGTCCTCTTGGTAGGCTTGGTTTATTTCAGCTGACAGTAATGATTTCTTTTCAACGCTCAACTGGTCGCCAGTTTATCAGCGGCCACCTTCTCCAGGCTCACCTCTTTTTCTTTCTCAAGGCCCTCTGCTTCCTTCACATGGAACACTAGGACATTCTTGGGCCATCCATAATGAACTGCTTACTACCCTCTTCCACCCATGCTTCAACCTGTAGTCACTCATCATCTTGAAAATCCCCACTGACATTTGCAAACCCAGGACACGTGTTTCTCCACAAGGAGACAGCAAAGCTTGGCCTGGGGTCGTAAGTCCCCAATTATTTAAATGTGTGATCTGGGCAACTTCCCTAACCTCTGTCTTGTTGTTTCTTCATTTGTAAAATGGAAATAATAATATTGACCTCACAGGCTTGTTGAAGAGTAAATGAGTCACTATGCGTAAGGTTATTAGAATAGTATTTAGAACATAGTAATGCCCCGTAAATGTTTGCTACTATTATTATGAAGAATTCTCTTCAGTGGAGTTAGGTGCATGGTCTTTTTATTTTTTCATGGAGCCTAGCATACATCTCTACTACAGAACTTACCTTATTTCTATCGATATAACCATGTCTCCCTCCCTTAAGGAATGAGCACCAGAGAGGAAGAATTAGATTTTATTTTTGTTTATATTCCAGAACACTAGCTAACCTATGCTAATTACAGTGCTTAATAAATGCTAAGTCAGGAACTGAATTAGTGAGCAAGGGTGGGAAGACCTGGATTAGACCAGAAGCTTTGTGAAAGAAGAAACTATCCTTCAGGAGGACAACTTAAAAGCAAAAGGACTTAGCAATGAAAGAGATCATGTAGCTGATATTCATTCCTTCCATAGATAAACATGGTAAAAATAATATAGCAGCGAAGTTCTTAATGTCCTGCCTTTATGAAAATTGCACTCTGCTGGGAAGACTCACAAAGTCAAGTATTGAGATGTAATTTATGTAGTGAAAAGTGCTAGAAAAGAAAAAGGAGAAATGTTATTAAGGAAAGCTGATAAGGAATGAAGTTTTTTTTTTTTTTTTTTTTTTTAATTTTTTTCGTGTTTATTTTTGAGAGAGAGACACAGCATGAGTGGAGGAGGGGCAGAGAGAGAGGGAGACACAGAATCTGAAGCAGGCTCCAGGCTCCAGGTTCTGAGATATAAGCACAGAGTCCAACGCAGGGCTCGAACTCACAAACCACAAGACCATGACCTGAGTCAAAGTCGGACGCTTTACTGACTAGTCACGCAGGCGCCCCAAAGAGTTTGTTCTTGACTGTGGATGGATTTAAGGTTCTAGGAAAACATTTATGTAGAAATCCAAGAAACATTCAGAATTACGTGGCTGGTACTAGACTGGAGATAGGGTTAAAGATGCGCGAGGTTTCTGCATAAGTAAAGCCATCTGAACTTATTTTAGGAATAGATATGAACAGAACAGTCAGAGAAAGGAGAGAATGGTTGGGGGGGGGGGTTGTCAGAAGGGATATACACAACCGGAAAAAGTAGAAGAAAACATGGAGGGGCTCAAGGACAGAGCTCAGAGGCACTCAATATTTGCTCATCGAGCAAAAAAACCAGCTTTTCCTTCCAATGGTAGCATTGCTAGGTTTGAATCTTCAAAATGCCAAAGGCCAGAGGCGAATGGCGTGGGATGAGAAGAGGCTTGTAGACACAAAAGAAATGTTCACATCTAAAGGTCTGGTAATATATCATGTGGTTGCTTTTTAACTTAAGGAAATTAACCAATCTACCTATGTTCTAAGACAGACAATTTCTCTAGCATGAAGTTGTTTTAAACCCACACTGTGCAAACAGCTGGGATACAGCAATCCTTAGAAGATGTTTATTACATGAAGATTTGCCTTTAGTCACAGTTCCTAAGACATAACTAAAACATGCTCTCTAAAAGTGAAGTCACTTAAAAAAAAAAAAAACTCATTAAGACGTTACCGTAGCAATGTCTGGATTGTAGTTATCGATCTGTTCAAAAGTATTTATATCTTTATTTCCAAGTGCTATTTGAAGAGCTATGGAATCATCAAAATACCTAGGTTGGTAAGATTAAGGAAAAATGCTTTCATTAACAACCAAATGAATATAACTACGATAGAAAAGTGTTTCCTATCGTTGCAGAAAATGCTCAGGTTTAGGGCTCCAGCAGATCCTGACTTTCTACCTTCAGCATTCCTGAAACCACAGGTGTCGTTCACTAATGTCTACTTGTCACTAGTAGATCACATACGTGACCCAGGGCTCTGAACCACACTGAGTGTACGTAGCCCGGGTTAGGAGCAGGACACACGGTGTGCACACGTGCCCAGGATGGCCCTCCTAATAAATCGAACTTGTTTGTCGAGAAATGCCGCCCTTGCCATGGGTACCTTAAGTGACTGACTCGGTACATGTTTCTGTCAAGTCAACCCAAGTAATTAGCAAGTTATAAACAAAAAGCTGCTCTAAATTTTCACCAGCATGGTATTTAAAGTTAACAAAAGATAGGCTTCACTATAAAAAAGAAAGCAGAAAACAATTTACAGGCTTTTTACTGAATGTTTCACTAAAAATATCTCCATAAAAATAAGAAAGAAATACAAAATTCTATTCTGGTTCAGAAAGGATACTGCCCAGCATAGCTCAGTGTTTCAGGATCAATATCGTCTTCATATGCATTCAGAGGGATGAGTTTCCTTTTGATGGGATCAAAAACTAGCTGATAAAGAAAGGTATTGTTGGCCCGAATAAATCCTTTGATGTAATCTTCTGGTACCGTTATATTCATCTTAAGATAGTGTCCAATTTTCTTGATGACCTAATAATGGATGTAAAAATATTTACTGGTTATCTACAAATACAGAATAGGGAATGTATCATCTCCAAGACCAACTGGTTCACATTACAGGAGGCTGAGGCGAGACAGAAAATCAACTAATTTTATCTACATTAAAAACCTCTACCAGAAAACACAATCATGTTGCAGTACTAAAAACTGTCTCTATGACAGTATCTTCTTTGATTTTTCTATTAACCCAAAGAATGAACAATTCAGTTACAACGTCAAGTTTATATTCCCATGTGTGATGTTAAGACACATTCCTCACCCTCAAAGTCCCTTTTATCTAAAAAAAGCAAAACAACACACAAAACCTGAGAATTAAAAATGGAGTCACCATCGCATCACACTCACAGGTGAAGAGCCAGAGAGTGAGAATCAGCGGCCCGGGAGTCACAGGCTAGTTAGTGCCCAGGGCTCCATTCCCGGCTCTACTACCAACTCCTGATGAGAACTGCCCGAGGCGGGTGGCGGAAATTAGCTTAACATATACTTATTTTTTAAGGTAAAGCTATCTGGGAAATGACAGAGTGGTGATGTAGGAGTCTCAGTTTTCCAGAGGATACCCTGCACATGATATTGCATCAGATTGTATGAGGATGTAGATGTGAGAACTCAGCTGTCTCCTATCAAGCCATGTTAGAGATTTACATAAATGTTCAGTTCCTGTCATTTTCATGTTTTTAGAAGACACGGCTATGTTTCTTTAGAATATGCTATATATGTTGAGAATGAGAGCAAGAGCGAGAATCCCAAAGAGGCTTTGCACTGTCAGCACAGAGCCCGATGTGGGGCTTGATCTTACGAACCATGAGATCATGACCTGAGCTGCAATTAAGACTTGGACACTTAACTGACTGAGCCTCCCAGGTGCCCCATGAATTTATTATTGTTAATTTTAAATTAATAAACATTTTAATTTTGTTTGAATTTCATTCAGTAAATATCAATAGCTATAACCCATTAAACAAAAATTATTGCCACGAAGAGCTTTTAAGAGTGTAAGTGGTGGGGCGCCTGGGTGGCTCAATCAGTTGAGTGTCAGCTCTTGACTTTGGCTCAGGTCATGATCTCAGTTTGGCTGATCTCAGTTTGGCTCAGGTCATGATCTCAGTTTGTGACTTCGAGCCTCACATCGGGCTCTGTGCTGCTAGCACGCAAAGTCTTGGGGATTTTCTCTTTCTGCCTCTCTCCTGCTTGTGTGCTCTGTTCTCTGTCAAAATAAATAAATAAACTTAAAAAAATTTAAAAAACAAACAAAAAAAAAGAGCGTAGGTGGATCCTGAGACCAAAAAGTTTGAGAACCACTTACAACAGACAACAGGACAGAAACTGAAAGATAATTTTAACATTAATTTTATCTAGAACACTTTACCCTTAAGTCTCTTTATATAAGTCTTCATTTAAAAAATTTGTCAATTGCTTAAAACAGGTCCATCAGTTGCCAAAAACAAAATTCTAGTGTTTTAGTCATTTTTTCCTTTCAATGACACAACACGGGCTGTTGACAGGATAGAATATTTAAAATTCATATTCTGAGGGGTGTATCTATGATGGAAGAAATGGTTTGGAAACTGAATATGGCACTTGGTGAATCACTCCCACCTTTACAATATCCGGATTATTGGCTAGTCTGAGCACTTTGCAGGCCTTTGCTAACCCGATCCCACGCAGTGAGGAGAGGTAGTCACAGCCTGAAAGTATGCACATATACCGGAACTTCTCCTCGGTGAACACGTCCCCAAGCTGCCTGCACATTCCCAGCCGAGCCTGGTCAATTTCTAGTCCATTTCCAAACTGGTCCATTTTTAAAATCACCTTCAAAAGGAAGGGAAATTGTTAAATACCTAAGTACCTGTAAGGGTCATTTCAATGTTTCGTGATCTAACCCATTGTAATATTCCTAAGAATTCTTTCTTGTTATTTAGCATCACATTGAGAAGAGAGACAGGCCAGGTAATCACTGTGCAATTTGTAAATAAATTAAACTGAAACATACACTATGTCTAGATAGGGTCCTGCACCAGGACTCCCTTGCCCTGACTCTGGTAGAAAGAGTGTCTCTTACCCCTTACTGACATTCAGAGTTGTCATGGCGATCAAATAACAATCCATACAGAAATCCTTTCTCTTAGAGTAATACATGTTCATTGTAGAGAATTTGGAAAACAGGGAAATTCAGGAAGAAGGAAACCAAAGTTGCCTGACACCTCTCATTTGTCACTGTTACCCAACATTAACCCTTCAACAGATCCTTCTAGTCATCTATAAAATATATAAATAATATGAATAACATTGGCAGTAACAAAAATGAGATCTTATAGTTTTGTATCTTAATCCTCCCTTACTATGTCATGATAAAATTTTCCATTAAACAGTTTTATACATAATTCTAAGTAACTGCAAAACATCCTGTTAGGTAAGTTATTTACCTCACCTAGTTGAAAAAAAATAAAGCATATAAATTATTACCAAAAATAAGAATAGCAAGTCTGCACTCTACTGAAGAATTCGGATAAAACAAAACCTTTTAACCGTAAGGGCTTACTCTGAAAAAGTGTCCAGATTACACAAATGTCAAGCAGCAAAACCCTGCATTTTAAATAAAATAATTATTAACATTGTAAAGTAGGTATTAACTGCAGGTATTAAATAAAATAAAGTGATGATTCCTGGAAAAGAAAAACCTTAGTGCCTTGATTTACACCATTGCCAACTGCACAGAAAACAGTATGGAGTAGTAAAGTACCTTTTTACAGCCAAAAGCGAGGAGATCAGAGTCCTCTGTGATTATGGCTTGTACAATACCAGCTTTGTTAAGATAGGCCAGCTGCGCGTCTGCTTCGTATGGAGCCACGAGACAATCCACTCCCTGGGACCGGGCAGCCTGCCAGAGAGGATCATGGTCAATCTCCAGGATGGCATCTGGAGAGCACTGAACAATTTCCCGTTTTACTACCAGCCTCAACATGCACATGCTGATAATTGTTTTCAGAAATCATTTCCTTTGAAGTGTTTCTACTTTTAGTCCTAGCAAATATTGAACTAATCATATAGCCACAAAGAATTTAAAAAATTCTTTTTTAAAAAATCACTTTATAAATTTGGAGAAAATAGCTGTACATTCAGAGGGAGAAAAAAAAAAAACAGAAGCCAGAAAACTTTAATTATCTCAAGTTGTAGAAAGCTTGCATCTTCAGAATGGCTACGCTCCAAAAGCATACAAGACATTTGTTTGGAGCTCTGGATGTATTTTCCCTATGAAAATATATTTTCTTTTCACACTACAGAAGTCTACCTGACACTGTTTTGATAAAATTACAGAATTTAATCACTATATTTATTTTCCTATTTGTTTACCAAGCAGTTTGAACAGAGGCCTGAAGGAGGGTAAGTGAGGGCTGGGACTTTGGGCCACTGAAGTAGGTCTATGGTTGTAAGACGCTTTTAAGCAGAAGCTGATTGAGGAAGACTAGGGTCGGAGAGTTCCGGAGTCAGTGAGGCTGGTTCTACAGACCTGACGGCCTACAGAAGTGAAGGTTATACATGTTGAAGACTACAGGGCAGTGGGGTGAGACTGATGCTCCAGGAATTAACACTTCCGTCTCTACAGAACAAGGTGCCCATGGAGCTCATCTAAGTCACTTATCTAAAACGGGAGAGTGTCTCTTAGTCCTTAGGATTTCTCCCCCTGGAGACTGTCGGACTCTTCTCTGTCAAAAGATCCCGCTTCCTCTTCCTGAGACCTGCCACTTCCTTGAGTTAGACCGAGAGTAATTTCCCTCCCTTCATTTTCTTGCTCTCCCATCAATATACAACTCATAACTGGCTTCGATGAAGTTGGCCATTTGTTCTCTTTGGCTTCATTTCCTGTTGGGCTTACTTTAATGACTTTGTGGGCCATCACATGTGTGATATTGATGGAACGGGTAAAACAGTCTCTGGCTTCTGAAACCTTCCCCTCACGAAGAAGCTGCTTTCCCTTAAGAAGATTGGCTTGTCGTCTTCTGCAAGGGGAAAAAAAAATAGTAAGAGGCTGACTTCAAGAAATTCAAGAAATTTTCCTAGGGGGAAAAAAATAAACTTTGACTCATTGGACAGTGTGTACCAGGTGCTTGAGAACATTAATCTGGATCTTTTGGGCTTCGAGTCAAAAAGCACACAGGTGATTTATCATGTACGCACACACAAGCGTATCCTCAGACTTTTTTACATCACGCTTTATGTCAAGGGAAAATGCAGTAATTAAGACACTTAAGAAAATATGAGGCAAGGGTTTTATACCATCAAAACTTTTAAGTATAAAGGGTGCACCTTTATGGACATATAAAGACCTTGAGAAATACTGTTTCTGAGCTTTTCTGTGGAATCTACTAGACAACAAATTTCAGAAAAACCAAAATAACATCTGCATAAAAACTGTCAATAATAATCAAGTATGTGGTAATTTGTAGACTACTAAATACAGGTTAAACGGAGAGACAGTGATAACACACGTTCTAACAATATGGAACCACTATTTTTAAGTGGGAAGAAAGCATATGCAAAAGGAGAAAGAAATTTTAACCGTTTTCAATAATCATATTGGTAGGGGCATCAGTATTTTATTCTGAATCTATTCTTGAGTATAATAAAATACGTGCATTTACCTTGGGATAGAACAAAGGAGTAATTATAAGATACTCCAACTTCATCATCCCTTTACCCTTGAAAATAAGGATTCTAGGTATGAAGAGAGGAGGTGAAGATACACTGCAGAAGAGGTAAAAACCCTGAGTCCTGAGTTTGACTTGGAAGAATCAGTCTGAACTTATGAGGTTTTTATCTTTAAGTAAATGTGCGCATACATATACAAATTCCCTAGTTGCACAGACTGGGCTCATGGAGGAAGAGACTTGTAGGAAAGGATTTTAAGTGCCTCCTCCCACTGCTACAATGGCACAGAAAAAGCTGATCTTACAAAGACAAAAAGAATATGCAGGACAGAGACAGGCAGCTGAGACATGTTTTTAGCCATTCTTGAGCTTAGCAAGAGAAAATTAGTAAGTATCTGCAATTAGAATTAAGAGCCGGTGGGCGACACCCGGGTAGGATGTGGTTTGGACTAGTCTCTCAGCCGCTCTGGTTTAGGTCGGTCACCAATCCTTTCAGAACTAACCTAGAATGAACTAACTTTTATTGAGAGTATATTTGGTAAACTGTACATTATTTGTAATAGAACGTGGGCTCACACAGTTTCAGTTATTCCTTTCTAAACAGTCTTTATAAAGTTCTGGCTTTAAGAATCAGAACCCTCCAGCGTGAAACTGATCTGACTCTGTATGCGAATCAGAGCCCTCCAAGTACAGCTAGGTTCCAAAACCTAGGTCTGAAAAACTCTCTAACCTATCTAGGCCGAGAGAGAGCACAGCCAGGACACCAGCACCCTAACCGATGGCTCCCTCAGCGAGGCTCACTTCTGTCTGGGTGTGATTCACACTAGCTCTGACAACTAAGCCCAGGGGTCTTTCCTATACAACACAAGGACTCTGGGACCTAGAAACACAGATGCGAGGGGGGGTGTGGGGGGAGGGACAAATGAGAGCAAACGAATATGGGGAGGATACCTGTTTTATTAAAATACAGAAGTTATTTCTGAGGCCTGTTGTTAGAAACTTACTAGAATCTGTGAAGTTAAACATGAATGATAAAATTTCTGGGTTAACTATTAAGGGAAATAGAAGACATTACTTTTCAACTAGAAACAAGAGACAATAAAGGTAGAAAAAACAATCCAGAAGTCAAGCAAGGTAGGGGTCAACCTCCCCCCCCCAAAAAAGAGAGAGATGGACAAATATAAAATACCAAGTAAGAGAAACAATGTATTAAAATATATTAGTAATTAATGGTCAATGTGAAAAGAATAAACTCTCCATTTAAAAGATTTTCAGGGGCACTTAGGTGGCTTAGCCGGTTGAGTAGTCTGACTCAGGTCATGATGTCATGACTTTTCAGCTGACCTTTCAGCTCAGGTCATGATGTCACAGTTTCAGGAGTTTGAGCCCTGCCATTTGGCTCTGTGCTGGCAGCGTGGAGCCTGCTTGGAATTCTCTGTCTCTGCCCCTTCCCTGCTCGTGCTCTGTCTCCCTCAAAATAAATAAATAAACTTAAAAAAAAATTTTTTTTTTCAAAAAATGGCAAAGATTGACAGAATGGATAAGAAAACAAAAACAAAACACAGTAATGTGTTCTTTGTAAGAGACAAACCTTAAAACCAATGAAGTAGTAAGCTGTAGGTTAACAAATAAAAAAAGACAGTGGGAATATAGAAGGAAAAGTTATGGCTACGGTTACAATCGGACAGAAGACTTTAGAACAGAAAAGCAAAACTAGGGACTAAGAGTCACTAGTAAAATAGTTACCACAAGAATGTAACTAATTCTAAACTTGAATGCAACCAATAAAATAGCTTCAAAATAAAACAAAAATGATCAGAACTATAAGGTAATTGACAATTCCACTCCCCCCCCCCCCCCACGACCAAAACCAAACAAAACAGCAAAGATAGATTTGAGCACCATAATCAATAAGCTTGACTTACTGGACAATCTTCCTCTTAATAACTGAAAATACATATTCCTTTCTAGCACACATGAAACATTTCAAGAAATTTGTTGAAGTACTAGGCTATGAAGCAAGCCTCAATAAATTAAAATTCAAGAAAATTGGTATAGACTATAGCATCAGACCTTAACGCAATTAGAGTGAATAGAGAATCAACTTACTCTCTTCTAGACTTTTCCACTTCCTTTTTAGAAGGTAAAGTACATCCATCAAATACAAGAATAGGCTTGATCCCATGAGAGAGTAACATATTTACAAATTTCATACAAAATCCTACATACCTATGAAAATAAAGAAAAAAAAATTTTAGGTGCATTGCGTATTATAAAGTAATACTCTTTAAAACCAGAGGAGATGGATTATGAACAGGGAAGTTTTTTTTTCTTTCTTTTCTTTTTTTAAAGCAAAATGTTTTCACAGGACATGAAAACTCTAATTTAGGCTTCAGGGTTCAAATCCTGCCTTGGATCCTAACGGGCTATGTGACAGCTGATGAGTTATTGACATTCTCATCTACAGATTAAAAGGCTTTGACATCCCTTCCAGTTCTGATGTTTTGTGGTTCCAAATCTTGCCTTTTTTCCTTTTTTTTTTTTTTTTTTTGCTTTGAAAAATTTCAAATCTACTGAAAAGTTGAAAGAATAGTACAATAAATAACCGGATCCCTTCAACCATACCATTATCACACCCAAGAAATTTAACAGCAACAAAATATCATCTCACATACAGTCTGTACTAAACTTTGTCCAACTGCCTCAACAGCTCTTATAACCAGTGTGTTCTGGTGAAGATTTAACAACCGGTTTGGCAAGAGGAGGTGCCTGTTCCGTAGCATCTGTCCATTTCCCTGACATGAATGTATTACAACGGTGGATAAACTACCAATGCGGGGTCACGGAATGCTGAACTGGGAGAAGACGGTGGTGCCCTGTGAACTTGGATGAGTTGGCTGCAGCACAGCATTGCTACATCCTACCCTGCAACGGTCCAGGATCCAAACAAGGATCAGGTATTGCATTTAGTTCTGGCAAAGCAATTAACTGGACAACATCACAACTTCCCTCATCTATAAACAAAAGGATATTTAATATAAGTCTCAGTCTTAACTGGCAAAGAGTTAATACAAGGTGCAGACTTACTTATCAGTAGGTTCACCTTTGGCTAGTTTTTCAGCACAAGCAATAGCTCCTTTGTGAAGCCAGCAATAGGTATCCACAGCTACTACCTGTCCTTTATACTTCCTCACGTGGATTGGTTCAGAAGCTTCTTTGATAAATTGCAGCAATCCTTGTATCCCCATTGTGCCAATCAACTGCATGATACGAGGGGAGAAAGGGAAAACAGCAACATTTAAAGCAAAACATATTTATCCAAAAGGTTTAGAAAAATAAGAGATCAGAAATTGATACAGCGACTGTTACTGCTTATTTGAGAATCACCTCTTTAATACTCAATTGGGCTCCTCCCTGCCAACAATTTCCATAATCTGGAATACTTTCGCTAATCTCTAACACTAACTCTAATGTCACTTGATAGTCCCTTAAGATTTATTCTTTCCAAAGTGCTTTCTCACTTGGAATCATCATGTATGTTTCAAGCTGTTAACACACTACTAGGCACACAGAAAGTGCTAAAAGAGCATGAGTCTCTCTCTCTCTCTCTCTCTCTCTCTCTCCAAAAAGGCATTGCTAAAAGCCACAAAACCGTGCATGCTAAGGCATCACACTGCCTCTACACAAGCATGTTAAGAGCCAGCATGCACATCAGCGTAGGAGTGGAAACTCCAAACAGAAGGAAAGTAGACATTTCAATTGAGAAAATAAGCAGAATTACAGAAGTAAATTGGTACATTTTTAGGACTTAAATTCACTGCCATCAGAATGTCTTATTCCAAGCAACCAACATTCTGTTAATAAGCAGCAATGGTGCCCAGCGACAACTCCATCAGACTCTCTGAAAGTTACTCCAAAGAAATGTGAAAGTGTGCTTGCTGTGCAAAATACTGATTTCAGACGAATGCTTCTTTCACTTCCTACCCCGTCCCGCCCAGAAAGAAGCCCCTAAGTCCCTTCTATACAGAAATTCTGGACAAGGAGGGGGATTATTTGCACCCACCCCTACCCAGTCAAAAATCTACATATGCCTTTTGACTCCCCCCAAACTTAAAGCCTCACCAATAACATAAAGTCGGTTAACATATACTTCATATGTTACATGTGTTATATACTGTATTCTTATAGTAAGCTAGAGAGACGAAAATGTTAAGAAAACCATAAGCCACACTTACAGTACTGACGAGGGAGTGTGGGGCAAGCTGAGGGCTAAGTACAGGCTATTAGCACCCGCCCCACCCCCACCAGGTGGAATATGTGTGATATTCCTCAGACCTCCTGGCTACCCAAGAACAAAGGAAAGGGGTGTAAGTGCTTGCCATGGTGATGTGGGAAACCAAGGCAAATGAAAAATTAAATCCCCTTACTGCTTACAGACCATTGACAAGTCCTTGAAACAGTAAAGGAGCTCAGCTGCCTTGATGATGACAAAAGGTAATCTTTCCTAGGGGCAAAAGGTAATCTTAGCTTAACATTATCCCAACCTGGAGGCCACTGTCAGTTTACTTTAGCATAAAAATTCCTTGGGAAACTTTCTTCATCTCAACTCCCCCAAGATATATGCTGGCAATCATACTCCAAGCTTATGACCTCCCCTGACATGCATCTGAAGGGTCCCAGGTTTTACTAATCCCAGGTATTACTGCAGTAATTAATGGCATTTTCCTAACAGCAGCTCAAGGTCCTGGTAACCTTGCTTCCAAAATTCCTTAGAGACCTACCCTATCCTTAACCCTCTCCCAACCTGAGGGGATATAATCAGTTACCCCCAAAGTTACCCCAGTGCAGCTCTTCCTGCCCATGGGTCCTGTCCCTGTGCTTCAATAAAATCATCTTTTTGTACCAAAGACTTCTTCAAGAATTCTTTCTTGGCCATCAGCTCTGGACCACCACAGCATCACCCAGGAACTTCACCAGTACCGTACTGTATCGAAAAAAATCTGTTTGTCGTGGACCCTCACAGTTCAATCCCCTGTTGTTCAAGCGTCAGCCGGCCTACCCACCCCCCCCACTCCCACTCCTCATGATAAAAATTGAAAGCAAGGAGGCTGAACAGCTGCTTGGTGTTTCCTAACATCAACCTCTCCCACCAAACTACGTTTGGAAGGAAAGGAAGAAGGCACAGGGTGGCAAGTCAGCCTCACCTTGATGCTGTATCAAAACTCGGATGCTCTAGTTCAGCAGCGCATTCACCAGCTGCGGAGCCAGGTGGGGGGATTCCGACGTTTAAATCCAGGTAATCTGGCTGCAGGTGCTCCTCAAGCCGCAGTTTGAGAAAAACAATCAGCCTCCCACCTCTCAGACAATGCCTCTAAAAAGAGTTCTCTTCCACTTTGAGGAAAACTGACGGGACACACATTCCGTGAAGCTGATGTGTCTTCTAAGCTGGGCAAATACGCTCGCATAAACGTTTCCTCTGGAGCGTGGTGGGAATGGCCGGGGGCCGCTGCGCAGGCATCATCTCAGGGCGCCCGCCAGCGGCACGCCAGCTACAACACCGGCGACCTCGCCGCCCCACTCCCGTTCACAGGCTGTGCACAAGCGGCCCGCAAGCCCATTCCAGAGAACACGCTTCCTTTCGCCTGCACGACATCAAGAAGACAGTTCACTTTGCACATTTAAACGCCGGGGGAGACTGCTAGGTCGGCGGCAGCCCTGCAGGAGTCCCGCACGCAGGAGCCTGCGCCCGCGGACCCTCTCTGCCCTCCCGAAGGGCAGCCCCGCGCCGGCCCGCACCGCGATGTGCACTCGGGACTCTGCGGCCGGGCCGGGAAGACCTCGCCGGACCCATCCCCCCCGTGCTGGAAGACAGGAGTCCCGAGAGGATGCCACCCAGGGCCCACGCGTAGCCCGCTCCGCTCCCTCTCCGGGCAGGGGTCTCCCCGTCCGCCCCAAGGGAGCCGTGAAGGGGCTCCGAAACCCACCCCCGACGCGCCCAACTCACCCTGGGCCAGCTCGCCCGAGGCAGGCGGCTCGGAACACAGAGGGCCGGGTGGCAGCCGGGCACCAAAGACTTTTCAATTTGCGCGGGAGAGCCCGAGGCCCCGCCCCAGCGGAAGTGACGCCAGAACGCCCCTCCGCGACGCCGGCGCCGCTTCTCTTGGCCTCCACTTCCGGGACGTGAGCCTCGCTCCTCGTGGAAGCGATGGCGGCCCCGACCCTGAGACACCGCGACCCCGCGACTCCGCGACCCCGGCCGCCGCCTCCCGCCTGCATACTGTGCTGCTTTCCGATGGCGCGGGTGGAGCTGGAGCAGCTGACCCACGGGAAACAGTCCCCGGAAGTTGGTAATTTTCACTCGCCGGCGCTGCTGGGAGTTGTAGTTCTCTGCTGATTGCGGCCTCAGGTCGGGTCTGCTAAGGTTTAAAGAGCGCCATCGCGTGTTTGTGTGGAGTTTTTTTAAACCTGAAAAAGATCCTGCTGCAAATTAGTCTCCCTTAATTTCTGTGGTGTTCTGTAAATCCCGAGGCTCTTCAGAGACAGTTGCGCGGTGGGCTCCAGGGAAACAAGATGCCTCTTGAGTTATATTTTTTGGATCCTTCCTGTAGACTTTGGGGTGGGGGTGGGGGGCGGGGGGGGGAGAGAGAGCGGTTAGTAAACAATGTCACTAGGAAGTGACAAAGAGTTACTTCTTGACCACACTCAGCCCAGACTGCTATGAGCCCTCCTCTCTACTGGGTCCCTTCCTCGGCCCATAAAGACTTGAACAAAACACTAACACAGTTTCTAACAGTTCAAGGCCACATCCCTAGGATTTACTGCTGGTTCCAGCCTACATCTGATAGTAGGGTCTCTGTCTCCCAGGGTCTGTAGGAGCCTAACTTCTACAAGGCTGGTAACAGTCCCAGGTGACTCACTTACTCTCCCGTCCTGGGTTTTGTCATTTTTCACCTCCCGGACTCTACTGAGCCCTCATTCACCCCTCCCTGTTCCCTCACTCTGTCTTCATTTTATTATTTTTTTTAAGTGTGTTTGTTTGTTTGTTTATTTATTTAGAGTGCAAGCGGGGGGGGGGGGCAGAGTGAGAGGGAGAGAGAGAATACTAAGCCGACTCCGAGCTGTCAGCACACATTACCACGTGGGCCTCTCACCAGCTGTAAGATCATGACCTGAGCAGAAATCAAAAGTCCCTTGCTTAACTGACTGAGCCACCTAGGCGACCCCCTCATTCTCTCTTTAAAACAGCCCTCCCCTCAACACAAATCAAAGTTAAAAGCTGGACTGTATCCTGCTGCAATAGCATAATGCTGATTAACACTGTCCTTACCACTTTATCTGGTGTCCAGCTTTGTTCATCTTTGACCTAAGTCGGGGGCGGGAGGGAACCTTTATTGCCAAATAATCATGGAAATGAGCCTTATGGTTTGCAGAACTTAAAGACAGTTTGGACTCTGGTAATCACTTGGGTGAGGCTTCCTATCCTCATAACACTCTAGACCTTGTATCTGTCCTGTTCTCTTAGAGCTACTGTGGTAAAAAATTGGGAAAGAACCTTAGACCAGACCACGAAGTGTGTTCTGGACCCAGGGATGGGGAGGAATGATAATTCCTACTCAATTTAAAGAGCTGATGGGAAAGAATTAAGCACGTTTAACAAAATGCTCCCCATTTGGTGAGCTTCTCTACATGGTTCCCTCCTTCTTTTAAGGTCTTTCCACGATCAATTTAACATCAATCATGCCAACATTCTCCCTTAGAAACTGCTGAAATGGTGCCACTTTTGGGTTATGTGCTCAGGGCTGCTTCCTTCCCTGGTCTGGTCTTTAGAGCTGAGGCTAGGAGAGGAGGTCAGAAAAGTTAGCTTTCCTTGTGCTTCCAACAGCGATGGGTAGACTTCATCCTGGACCAGCGTGGAGCTGACTGTAGGGGAAGCTGGGGGTCAGTTCCAAACTGCAATAGGGTAGAGAGGAACTTAAGGGTGGGTGGGGTGTGTTTGTAGAGAAACGTTCTAATAGTCACTGGTCTATCGAGTTGTAGTAAGTGCTTCATACATCAGATCCAGCCAAGAATATGCCACATATGGGTCCCTTCCTGACACCCAAGCATCAGAAAGGTGCCCATTCCAGCCACGCTGAATCCATCATGAAGCGAACATAGAAGATGGCTGTACTGTAAACAGCTCATACCTTTACTGCTAATTTGACTCCTTAGTGTCAGACTGGATTCTTGGCTGCAGCATTTGAATTGGCCACAGCATGTGAAGGCTGAAACTAAAAAAGAAAACATGAATTTGAAAATGATTTCATCGAACAGGATGTTTTTTAACTTTTTGAAGGGATAAAACCATTTGAATCAATCCATGTGGTAATGTGCCCGAGGTGTGCCTGTCATCCTAGTGGTAGCGGAACACAAAGAAATGGTCTCTGTCCTCAAGCAACTTAGGATCCAGTTATGCAGACAAAACATGTATTCATGAAAAAGTTGAGGAACAAACCATGATGGTGTGTGCTGAATGCCACCGGCTTTCTGAAATTTTCCCTGACATGCACCCAGACACCCTGTGATGACCACTTTGCCCTGATGCTTTTCATACTCTCTATTTTATGGACTTTGCCCCTAGATTTAGCAAGTAATAATAATATAGACGCAGTGAAATTTGAATTTCAAACCAACATAGGAGACATTTTTAGTTATGTCTATTGCGATATTTGGGACATAGACTAGAAAATCCATATTTATCTGAAATTCAAATTTAACTTGGTATTCTGTATTTTTATCTGGAAACCTAATTTTCATATGCCTGGTGTTTTGCACTGGTATTGATAAAAAAAAAAATGTCTGAATTTATGGACTAATAAATGAATGTCCTAGCTACAGCACTATGCATTCTAGAATTTCTGGGAAGCTCTGATTTTTAACCTTTTTTTTTCCTTTCTTTCTTTTCTTTCTTTCTTTCTTTCTTTCTTTCTTTCTTTCTTTCTTTCCCCTTTTTTTTTCTTTAAGTAGGGTCCATGTCCAACATGGGGTTGAACTCATGACCCTGAGATCAAGAGTCACCTGTTCTACCAACTAAGGCAGGCAGAGCCCCTGCAGCTCTGATTTTTAATTTGTTGAAAGGTCATGCATTCTGATTTTTATTTTAGAAAATACTACCTCTGTTGTTATGGAGCAGTGTTTTCTAAAATGAGGAACAGGGGTGATTGTTAGGGGCCCCTCTGGGATGCCCCCCTACCTTTGTCTGGTTTAAGGTAGGCTTGCTACAGCCACAGCAGACTGGCACCCCCACCCCACCACTCATAGAAAAGTGAGCACTTTCCAGGAAAAGATGTGGGAACAGGGGTTCTTTTTGTTGGCAGCACAGGAGGCTTTTTCTCAGCACCAAATTTCCGTCCAAGCCATGGAGACACGGAACTGAAAATGACCTGAGGTGCTGGGAAAGTCAGCATCCTTTGTCATAGAGTTGTGGGGACCGCATTTTCATTTCGGTCCTCTGTTGAATTCAATATGAATGTATGAAAAAGGATGCTTAGAGTGTAAGGGTGAAGATGATGGTGGTGATTGTTGTAAAGACATGGGACACAGTGCTCCTCTCTCTGGTCTTTAACAGCTCTAGTTTTTTGACTGATGGGCTGGTTTTTAAGTGTTCATTTTGGTAGTTCAATTCGATTGATTTTTATTTACACTTCTTTGTTTTTACATTTTTAAATTACTTCAATTGAATGACATGCTTTCCTTGTATTTTTAGTTGCTTCTATTATGGCAAGTGACACTTATAATTTGAAATAAATTTAAGTTGAAAATGAGTCAATTTAAAGAAGACGTAGTAAGTAAATAATAGGACAGGTGTTTCTCTCTCGTGGCAAATATGAGTAAGTGGAGTTTCCCAAACAGTCATTTATTTCTCCCAGCCTCAGAATAACCCTTTTGCCATTGTCCCATTTCTCAGCTCCCCTTATGGTAAAATGTCTTGACAGGATTGTCTGGGGTGGGGGGATAAAAAAAAAAAGAATTGTCTGTTCTTGCTTTCTCAAATTCTTCCGTTCACTATTGTGTATTGTTTTTAATTCATGTATAAGTATGTACAGAAAGGGGCACAAATGCTAAGCCAGTTATCCCAAGATGAACATAACATATTACCCTCACTCAGCCCTCCCTGAAGACCCTTGTTCCCCCTTTCCACTTGCAAATATCTCTTTTCCTCTCAAAGTTAACTATGATCTGTCTTCTAACTGCATACATTAGTTTTGTCTTCTTTGTAAAGTTTATGGAACTGGAACCATGTAGTTTTTATTCTTTAACACTTGGCCTCTTTTACCTAACATCATGACACTCATCCATATTGTTGAGAGAACCTATATTCTTTCTTTTTCATTTTTATGTGTAATTCAGTTACATATATATACAATTAATGCATTCTGTCATTGATGGATATCTGAGTTGTTTCTAGGTTTGGGCTATTAATAATGCTCCTATGAACATTCTTGTGACTTGGTGTGTGACTTCAATTCCCACTAGTCTTGCACTTGCTCACTCTATTTCAGCCCCACCAGGGTCCTTACCATTCCTTGAACAACTACTACCTTTGCTCTTGCTTATTTTATTTATCTATCTATGTATCTATCTATCATCATCTATCTATCTTTCATTTGAGTGTAGTTGACACACAACATAGTAATTCAGTTGCTTACTTTATTTTAGCTACAGTAGAATCCTTGCCATTCCTTAAACATTCCAGGTACATGCCCACCTCTAGGTCTTTGGCCTTCCCCCTAGAATGCTCTTCCTCTAGATATTCACATGACTTACTCCATCACTTTTCTTAGGCCTTTGCTGATAGACTTCCTCTCAGTAAGCATTCTCTAACCATGCTACCTACATTAAAATTAAATTCCTGTCCCTACCTTGGGACACTCAGTTTTTTCCCCCTGATTTATTTTTCTCCATGTTACTTATTATAGTTTGACATATTTGTGCATTTTAGTTGTCTATTGACTGTCTTCCACCCCACTATAATGAAATCTCTACAGGGGTAGAGATTTTTTTTTTCTTCTATAACACGGCTTGACATGTAGACTCCCAGTAAATACCAGTTGAATAAATGAGAGAGTAAATATTAAAATTAACTACCAGCCAGAATCTAAAGTAGTCACTGACATTTTTAGAACTTTGAATAATATAGCTGTTTTCAAAGCTGTTTTACAGTCAAATTGAACAATCAAAAAGTTATCAACACAAGTATTATTTGAATAATCTAGTACATAAAATGCAGAAAGAATAAATGTTGCTTCTCATTCCCTACTATGGAGAGAAAACACTTTAAATGGCCTTTCTGTGTAACACATTTACACAAAATGACAAGTCCAAAAAATAATATCCCCAAATGTGCATTTTAGAGAAGCTGGCATAGATATTTGGCAAAGCTCTCTTTTAGGGATTGAAACATTAGAATAAACATTATCTGTCTATCTGTCTAAATAAAAGGGTTTTTTTTAAATCTTTTTTTTTAATGTTTATTTATTTTTGAGACAGAGAGAGACAGAGCATGAACAGGGGAGGGGCAGAGAGAGAGGGAGACAGAATCTGAAGCAGGCTCTAGGCTCTCAGCTGTCAGCACAGAGCCCGACGCGGGCTTGAACTCATCAACTGATGAGATCATGACCTGAGCCGAAGTCAGACGCCCAACCGACTGAGCCACCCAGGTGCCCCTAAATAAAAGTTTTACTATGAGAATATTGAATTATAACAGTTAGGAAGCACCTAGTATCCTTCAAGTTTGTTGTATGTTTTACCTGCTTATCTTGTTTAAACACTCATGACAATACTATGAGGTTGGTAAATTTATGTTCCCCATTTTACAAATGAAACAACTGAACTACAAAGGGATCTGAACCCCATGTAGCTTAACTCTGGAGCCTGTGCTTTGACCCACTACCTTTGGATGGCCATTATAGATGCTTACCCACGCACATAGATATTGTTACATTTTCAAAGGTATTATTTTAATTTTTTTAGTTGTTTTGGGAATAAAAAAGGAAAAGAACAACCTTTATTTAGAATCTACCGTGTTTTGTATGTTACCTCATTTAATCCTCAAAATGGCTCTGGAAGATGACTATTATTGCCCCGTTTACAGAAGAGAAAACTGAAGCACAGAGAAGCAGATAAGCTTATCCTAATCCTAAAGCTATTATTATGTGATGTGACTCAAATGTGGTTCAAACCTAGGTCTCCAAAAACCCATACTCCTCACCATGATTTACAGGGAGGAAAACCGATGTTACCCACTAAACAGTGGAGCCCCGGGACAGGGGGAGTGACACACAGTTCCAGCTGGGAACAGGCTGTAATGGGGCCGTGGAATCAGGAAGACAGAAGACACAATCTCAGCTGAGAATTTCTGGGTCAACAGATGCCTTTTCCTGACCCAGGCCCTCGGGGTTTCCTTGCCACGTGAGTGCTAGGAGAGTAGGTGGAGTGGGGCCCTGTGATCACAGCCAAGCTAACTCTTCATTCTGGGAGGAGGACTTTAGTAAGTCACACATACTGGGTCCAGTGGTTCAGACAGGAAACTCCTCTTCCTGCCGTTGGAGCGGCAATCACACCTCCAATGATCCTCACTGTTACCATGACTTCTTCATGGCCCAAGGTTACTCACTCATCTCAACACTTCAACTCTTCGGTTTTGTTTTGAAAACAAAATGAGAAAAAAAAAAGTTCAGAGAATGCTATCCCCTTTCCTGGTGAGCTTGGGAACAGTCATTTCATAGGCACAGAATAGATACGGCTTTTTCGACTTTAGTGGGAAGGTGTGAGTTGCAGTAGGATGTCACAATAACAGTTCCAAGGTGGTAAGCTGATGGGGAACACTCATTCACCACATAGCTGGAAGGGACGCTTGTATTGAAAAACTCAGTGAAATACAACCTGGAACAAGAAGCAGACGTGAATACATCAACGGAGTGAGAAAACAACCAGAAACAGCCTGCTGAGTGAGGAGAAATACAAGATGGAGAGGCTGAGCTTGAACAAAGGAGTCACATTGATTATGAGGCAGAGTGGTCCTTGTGTTTAGAGAGCCAGATTCTGCATGAAGCAGCTGCTGTCAGAATGAAAGAATAATGAATTCCTGTCCATTTATTGGTCTTTCAGCCTCCAGGGCACTTACTCAGCCAGCAGTTCTATTTTCAGAAGCAGAGGATAAACACATGCTTTAATCTCACCATTTAAAATCTAATAAATATCTTTGCCAAACATCTGTGACCAATTTTTCCATTGTTCTTTTGTATATCTATAGGCATATCTATATCTAGCTGCCTTCTGTTATCCTTTACATACTGCCTCACTTGGTTAAGAGCTTAAGGTCTGTACATGCATTACTCAGATTCACATCTGGACTATACCACCTGTTAGCTATTAATTAGCTGACTTGGGAAAAATTTCCTTGTCTCCTTATTTTTCAGTTTCTCTGTAACTGCAATGGATAATAGATCTAGGTTAACTGGTTCATAGGATTTTGGATATTAAGTGAGATGATTTGCGTAAAGCAAATATAATGTCTCGGTATTGGTTAAGTGAAAAAAAAAAAGCCCACAATATTTAATAGTGTGTGGTGATCTATAGTGTGCTGAGAGCCTTCACACACAATTTTTATTTGGTTTTCACAATGACTTAGTGAGACAGTCCAGGTTTGTCCTTTTCATAAAAAGGTAGGAGGTTTCTAGCTCCATTCAGGGGCTCACATAATACCACAGAGCAAATGGTAGATTCAGAATATTTTATCTAACAAGACATTTTTGGGATACCTGGGTGGCTTGGTCAGTTAACAGTCTCACTTCGGCTCAGGTGATCATCTCATGGCTCATGAGTTCAAGCCCCACATTGGGCTCTGTGCTGACAGCTCAGAGCCTGGAGCCTGCTTCAGATTCTGTGTCTCCCTCTCTTTCTATCTTTCCCTCTCTCTCGCTATTTCTCTCTCTCTCTCAAAAAGATATTTTAATCCTTAGATTAATGGCTTTTCCACACTTTTATGTTACTTCCCCTTAAAATGAAATTGCTGTTCTTTTTGTAGCTGATTTGGCCAACTTCATTCATACTAGGAGGAGCCTAGGTCTCCTCCTGCCAGAACTCATCCTGAACTTCCGGATTCCCTCAAGAACTACTCAGAGGACCTGAATTGGTTACATAAAAATTGTGCCTGTGCATATTGTCGCCCATTTCTGGAAATATGCAGGGGCTTAAAGGAATACTTAGTTATGTAAGGGAAGGAAATTGAAATTTACTGAGCAGAAGTCTTTTAGTTGCAAATGACAGAAGCCCAACTTAAATTAGCTCTTGTAAAAAGGGAACGTATTCCCTCTGTTTTGAGTTGAATTGTGTCTCCCTCAAAAAAGATATGTTGAAGCTCTAACCCCCATTACCTCAGAATGTGACCTTATTTGGAGATAGGATTATTACGGAGGTAATTGAGTTATCATGAGGTCATTAGGGTGGGACAGAATCCAATGTGACATGTCTTCATGGAAAGGGGAATTTGGATACAGAGATGTGCACAGAGGGAAGACAATGTAAGAGACACAGGGAAAGGTTTACCATCTACAAACCCAGGAGAGAGACCTGGAACACGGCCCTCCCTCACAGCCCTCAGAAGGAACCAACCTGCCAACACTTTGATCTTGGACTTCTAGCCTCCAGACCTGTGAGTTAATGCATTTCTTCTATTGTTTAAGCCACTTGATCCGTGTACTTTTTTATAGCAGCCCTAGCAAGGCAATACACCCTCTTATAGCTGAAAAGTGCAGGAGTAGCTTAAGGATTTAGGTAGGGGTGGATCATCAACTATCGAGGCTTGGTTCAAGAATTGTGTCAGTCATGGTGAGTCCACCTCATTCCACTGTGAGTCTGTCTCCATTAGGCATAGACTTAGGTTTTCTGCATCAAAATTCCTGTAAGCAGTGTGGAATCTATAAATAGTTTTGACATTTCTGGCATTTCTGGGTTTGCATAACCCAGATACAGTACCCCGTTCTCCATACCATTTTATCTTTATACACCTGTCTTCAGTAGCTCTTCAAATGATATAATTACTTTTTCTGAAACTTTGAATTTTCAGTTATATCTGTAACTGATACTGGTGAAATGTGGCTAGTAGCTTTCTAGAAATTATCAGAACTCCCTAGAAATCCCTTTTGAGTTTCAAACTGTAATGATACAAAGAACCTTATGTTTGAAAAGGACACTGACTTTATCCATCAAAATTTCTCAGGTTGAGTGACCTTTTGATAGTGAACCTGAGTGGACTGCAGACCATTTATTGCCTCTGTTTTACTCTGCACATCACATCTCCTCTAAATGATCTGGCTGTGGCAGTGGGAATCCTAATGCACCACAAGTCCTGCTCATCCCTTTTTTTTACACTGTATATTTTGTAAAGATCTGGCTCCTAAAAAGTAGCAACTGCAGAAATGCTCCTGGCAATCACTTTGTCATCCTTGGGTAGTATTTCTGCTTAGACCAGATGTCACGGCCTTCTTCCTCAGATTATCTGTTCATGACAAGTCAAGATGTCCTTGTGCTTCTTAAATTATTTTGTATTTTCTAATTATAATAGAAACATATATTTTTGTATTATATATTTTGTAGTGACCTTAGGTAAATACAGAAATGTATGGAGAAGAAAACAAAAGTTCCCAGGAAGACTATAAGATTCAGAGAGAACTGTTAACATTTAATGTATTTTCTGGCACTGTATATATGTATATACGTATATAATCTCATGTTTTTCTCATACATTATTATCTCATGAGCATTTTACTGTGCAGTAATAATTTTGAACGCATCGTATTATATATTTCTTCCTTATAAATGAATCATAATAATTTAACTCTTTACCTATTGTTGCATAGTTAGCTTGTTTTTATCTTTTCTTATAAATGGTGGACATAATTATATCTTTATCCTCTTATCCCATGACCTCCTTGGAATCAATTCCTTGAAGAGGAATTGCAGAACTTGATTATCTTTATCCTTAATGTCCTTGATGTGTACAGACTGCCTTTCCACAAACGATTAGCAATTTAAACCACCAACTCATTATGAGTGCTTCTCCTCTTCCAATGTTCCCCCAGTGATATAGGACATTCTCATTAAGAAACATTTTGACTGTGGGCTAGCTGAAAGATGTTACCACACCCTTCCTTTACTTCTTTGGTTACTAAGAAGTTGAGCATTGTTTCTTGTATGGTTTTTCCTTATTTGCATTTATTTTCTATGTTCATTCATTGTGTCCTCTGCTTATTATTATTTTTTTTTACTAGTTTTCAAGTTTTCTTTTTTCTTTCTATTCTTTCTCTTTTAATATTGGACCTCAGAGAAAGAGTTGAGTTAGTGATATTCCTCTTTTCATGGACATTGCTCCCTTTCATCCTGATTCCTGATTCCCATCTTACTACTGCCTCTCCCCACACCCCATGTAAGCTTCCTAGTATACGCATTCATGTGTGTTGTAAAATAGATACTATTATAAGCGTATATTTTAGATTGATATAAATGAAATGGTATTGCATATTACATTTACGTCTGCTTCTCAGTTTCACTTACAGCAATTTTAAAGATCATCTATGTTGCTCGGTGTGTATCTGGTACTTCTACCTGCTGCAAAGCACTACATGGTGGGTGAATATGTGCATATTCAACAGGAGTGGAATTGCTAGGTTATACCTAATGTGACTATTGAGCCAGTGCTCTTTAGAAGGCTAGTCCAGTCTAAATTCCCACCAGCTGTGCATGAAAATTCCTAAATCCCTACATTCTTCCCATACTTACTGGTCACTCTAACAGATGAGAGTAATAAGGTATTATTTTACTTTGCTTTTCTTTGATTGCTAATGAATTTGAGCATCTCGATTTGGGTTTTCTCTTGTGTATATTGCCTAATCATAGAACTTCTGCAGTTTTTAAAATATTTTCTGATGTATTTGTTTTTTTTTCTTTTTTGTAGATTTCCAAGTCTCTTGTATGTTTTGCTCTACTTGTACATCATATTTGTCAGAAGTGTTTCATCCAGTTCATTTTACTTTTAATTTTGTCATGCTATTTTATACATGTCTATTTTAAATTAGTAGGTAGTCACTTCTACTAATGGTATTATGTGATTTTGTCCAATGCATTTATGACATTTGACAAAGTGAATTATGTTTTCTTTTGCACTAGCAACCTATCTGTTTTACTGCTTTCCCCAAATACAGTCTTCACAATACGCCAGCCAGTTGTTCCAAAAAGTGTGTTATCACTTTTGATCCACTAGGGGCCAACACTTCCCTGAAAGAAACTGATGTGCCTTCCTAAAACTCATCCTTTCCTCTCTGAAAGGGAGGAAGGTAGCTAAAAATAAGTAATTTCCATTTAAATTAAATGACTGGAAACTATGTGAAAAGATCTAAATAAAATGAAAAGGCTACCGAATTACATCAAAAGAATTCCAAGGTTTTTTTTAGTGAAAAAAATAAAAGCAAAAAATACAAGTAAAGCAGTTAAATGTTTAAAAAATTAACTAAAAACCTTTTAGTTTTAAAGGTTTTTTTTAATGTTTATTTTTGAGAGGGGGAGAGAACGAGTGGGGGAGGGGCAAAGGGAGAGAGACAGAGAGAGAGAATACCAAGCAGGCTTTGAGCTGCTAGCAGAGTCTGATGTAGAGCTTGAACTTATGAACCGTGAGATCATGACCTGAGCTGAAACCAAGAGTTGGATGCTTAACCGACTGAGCACCCCAGGTGCCCCAAGAAAGTTTTAGTTTTTAAAAAAATTTTTTTTTCCCAACGTTTATTTATTTTTGGGACAGAGAGAGACAGAGCATGAATGAGGGAGGGGCAGAGAGAGAGGGAGACACAGAATCGGAAACAGGCTCCAGGCTCTGAGCCATCAGCCCAGAGCCCGACGCGGGGCTCGAACTCACGGACCGCGAGATGGTGACCTGGCTGAAGTCGGACGCTCAACCGACTGCACCACCCAGGCACCCCGAAAGTTTTAGTTTTAAAATAAAAATAAAAATGGTTCAACCTCTATTCAAAATCTACATAAAACATTAGTAATAAGAGATAGGTAATGAGAAACAGCAGTAATGACTTTTTCTACTTTTCTACCCTTCTTTGCTCTGAAAAGGCAGGGAGCTCTCCTGGCTTCATATTTTGTAGCTTCTACACAAACAACCAAGTCAAAAGCTGTTCTCAAGCTAAAAAAAAAAAAAAAAAAAAAAAAAAAATCGGTGTTTTAATTCCAATGAGGCAATCTGTACAAAAGGTCCATGCTGACCTTAAAGCAATCCTTGAAAAATGCTTCCTCTCTGAGTCCCATTAAAATTCTTAAAATCATGCTTATGACACAAAAGTAGACAACTCCACCGAGGAAGGAAAGGAGGAAGAGAAAGAGGGGAATGAAGAAGGCAGAAGAGAAAGGATAATCAATTACCAAGGCTGCAATTCTTTTATCTAGGAAGATACAAAAAGACAGCTGAAGACAGTTCTTTACACATAGAGAGCTGCTTCTGTTTAGTCCTGGAAGAAAGGATCAAGATCCAATCATGGCCCACATGGAAAACAACATGAAAATAAAGTGCTATTATTCTTTCAAATATTAAAAAAATTTTTTTAATGTTTATTCATTTTTGAGAGACAGACAGAGCATGAGGAGGAGAGGGAGACCCAGAATCTGAAGCAGGACCCAGGCTCCAAGCTGTCAGCACAGAGCCCGGCATGGGGCTCAAACTCACAAATTGAGAGATCATGACCTGAGCTGAAGTCGGTTGCTTAACCGACTGAGCCACCTGGGCACCCCTAAAATTTTTTTTAATGTTTATTTTTGAGACACACACACACACACAGAGCATACAAGTGGAGGAGGGGCAGACAGAGAGTGAGACACAGAATCTGAAGCAGGCTTCAGGCCCTGAGCTGTCAGCACAGAGCCCGACACGTGGCTCGAACCTGTGAACCATGAGATCATGACCTGTGCCGAAGTCGGACTCTCAACCGACTGAGACACCCAGGTACCCCTAAGGCACTATTATTATACAAAGATGCATATGTCAGGTTGGAACTTGGTTTCTGGGGTGTCCCTTCCTAAGGGCGGCAGCTATCTCATATCAAATATCACAGCCCATGCTGTAAGAAGCAATTTGCATGTGAATTCAATCAAAATGGCAGTCCATGATCTAAGAAGCGATTTGTATGTGAATTCAAACAAATGCATGAAAGTTTTATATTTGTATGTAAGACAAGGTAAAATTTTAATGATCAACTAAAACACGTCTTAAACATGACAATTTACATTATAAAACACTTTCGAATTAATGTCTATTCTGTTTACTTTCAGTTTAGTACTTCCAAAAGCAGGATGTACAACTGTAAGAACACATTTACAAGTACTAAGAAAGCCACGAATTAGTTCATAAAGTTTATTTTTTTAACTCTTAATTGATAAGGGTCATTTTGTATGTGTAACTAATAAGCAGAAATTTATTTTCTCTGAAAGCACACCATCCTTCTGTCTCCACCCCCACCCTCTGGTCTCCCAGTTTCACTCTCCAGAGGTGGAAAAAACTATCGTTTTATTGCCAGTTTCTTCCTATCTGATTCATGTGAATTTTCTTTCTTTCCTTTTTTTTTTTTGCAGAAATGGTAGTATGGTTATAGGGATTGTTCCATACCTTGCTTTATTTTTTTTTCAAGTTTATCTACTTTGAAAGAGAGAGTGTGAGTGGGGGAGGGGTAGAGAGAGAGAGAGTCTCAAGCAGGCTCCACACTGTCAGCCTGGAGACTGATGAGGGGCTTGAACCCATAAACCTTGAGATCATGACCTGAGCCGAAAGTAAGAGTCAGATGCTTAATCTAGTGAGCCAGACTGTTCTTGTTATTTGCAAGCCTTTTCGTCAACAGCAGGCCACTAGCAGTTATGTTTTGGGGAAGTCAACAATTATACATGGATTTTCAACTGCATGAGTTGTTGGCACCCCTAAGCTCTGTGTTGTTTAAGGGCCAACTGTAGTTTGGCTTTCATTTCAGGTCAGTTAGAACAGAATGAGGTATGTCTTATTCTTTTTAGTGGTTACAAAGTATTCCATTGGTTGAACATACCAGAGTTGATTTCTCTAGTCTCCCATTGAAACACATATAGGTTGTTTTCAGGCACTGACTATCACCACAATAATTAAGTGATTTTCTGTGTACCTGTATTTCTTTTGTGAGAATATAATTTAGGAATAGAAACTTGGAAGAGGAATTGATGGATCAGAAGTTATGAGCATATTGTGTGTGAATAGTGCTGAAATTGTCCTTCAGAGGGATGTAGCAATTTATATTAACACCACACTCTCTCCAAGATTGCTTTTTGTCAATTTTTTTTGGTCTTTTCCAATCAATATATTGGGTGAAAAAAAGACTCTTATTGTGATTTTAACTTTCATTTCTCCTAATATGGGTAAAACTTCAACATCTTCCTATATTACTTAAAAACTTTTTTAATGTTTATTTATATTTGTGTGTGTGAGAGAGAGAGTGCGCGCGCACACGTGGCTGGGGGAGGGGCAGAGAGAGAGGGAGATACAGAATCTGAAGCAGGTTCCAGGCTGTGAGCTGTCAGCACAGAGCCTTATGCAGGGCTTGAACTCACGATCCATGAGACCGTGACAGGAGCCAAAGTTGGACACTCAACTGACTGAGCCACCCAGGCACCCCTCACATCTTCCTATTTTAAAACCATTTGTATTTTTGGTGAATTGATTATGTTTTTTGCCCATTTTCCCATTTTTCCATATAGTTGTAAGGCATTTTTTTAACAATTTGTAGATATTTGTGAATATGGAAATTAGCCCTTTGTTTTTATATGTTGAAAATAATTTCCCTGAGTTTATTAGCATAAATTTAACATTTTTATGTAGCAAAACTATCGTTTTTTTTCTTATATGGCTTTTGTGTGTTTTATCAGTCTTTATTTTGTTTTATTTTTTTATTCCCCTGAGGGGGTACACCATTACTGGAGGTACTGCAATTCCAGATTGATGCGTGGAGTGGACAGAACAAGCTCCTATTCCATTTCCTGGTCCAAAAATCCGTTTGATATACTGCCCTTGGAGAGAGGACATACCAGAGATTAAACTGATAAGAACAAATAGTATGCTTGATCTTAGCTAAAAGGCTGAGAAGCCACATCATGTCAGGTTTTAAAAGGTCCCCAAGTCTGAGACTGCTTTTAAAATTCTTCCATATTTCCTTCCAGTATTTTCATTATCTCATTTTTCCCTTTAGTATACTTAATCGGCTAAAATTTGTTTTGATGTAATCCAGAGTATTTTTTTCCTAGATGCTTGGCTCCCCAAAACTCTCTGACTAATTTATTGACAATTCATCTTTACCATTGATTTGAAGTGTTCATGTCTCAAAACTGTCCCCATAAGTATCTGTATGTTTCTTGACTCTTATGTTGATTGATCTGTATATTTCTGTATGTACATGTAGTAGACTATTTGATTACTATTTCATTTTAATAGGTTTCAAAATCAAGACAAGAATGCCCACTGCCATCACCTGTATTCAACATCATACTGAAAGTCCAAGCCAGAGCAATAAGGCAAGAAAAGAAAAGGCATTCAAATAGGAAAGGAAGAAGTAAAATTGTCTCTATTTTCAGAAGACATGATCTTATACATGGAAAATACTAAAGATTCCACACACACACACACACACACACACACACACACACACAGAAAAAAAAACTTTTAGTACTAATAAACAAATTCAGCAAAGTTACAGAACACAAATCAACATAGAAGTCAGTTGCATTTATGCACACCAACAATAAGCTATCCCAAAAGGAAATTACAAATACAATCCCATTTACAATAGGATCAAAAAGAATAACATACTTAGGAATAAACTTAACCAAGGAGGTGAGTGACTTATACACTAGGAAGTATAAAACACTGATGAAAAACCCAAATGAATAAACAAACAAAAAGCAGAACCAAACCTACAAATACAGAGAACAAACTGATGGTTGCTAAAGGGGAGGAGGGATTGGCAAAATGGGCGAAGGAGAGTGGGAGATAAAGGCTTCCACTTATGGAAGGAATAAGTCATGGGAATAAAAGGCACAGCATAAGTGCCTTCTATACTTAATGATACTGTAATAGTGATGTATTGAGACATATGGTTGCTATACTTGTGGTGAACAGGGCATAATATATAAGCTTTTTGAATCATTAAGTTGTACATCTGAAACTAAAGTAACATTGTGTGTCAATTATACTAAAAAAAATAGAAAGAAAAAAGAAGTATAAAACACTGATGAAAGAAATTTAAGCAGACAAATAAATGGACAGCTTTGTCATGTTCATGTATTAGAAGAATTAATAGTGTTAAAAGATCCAAAGTAACCGAAGAAATCTACAGATTCAGTGCAATTTATCAAATCCCCAAAGGTATTTTTCACAGACATAGATTAAAAACAACCCTAAAATTCATATGGAACCACAAGACCGTGAATAACCAAAATGATTTTGAGAAAAAGGAACAAAGCTGGAAGCCTCATGCTATTTATTTATTCATTGATTTATTTATTTATTTATTTATTTATTTATTTATTTTCAATTAACTGATATAGTGTAGTCTTGGCTTTAGGAGTAGATTACATACAATACCCAATGGTCATCCCATGTTCCCTCCTCATTGCCCATCACCCATTGTCCCCACCCCCATCAACCCTCATTTTGTGCTCTGTATTTAAGAGTCTCTTATGGTTTGCTTCCCTCTCTGTTTTTATCATATTTTTCCTTACCTTCCCCTTTGATCACCTGTTAAGTTTCTCAAATTCCACATGTGAGTGAAATCATATGATATCTGTGTTTCTCTGACTGACTTATTTTGCTTAGCATAATACCCTTTAGTTCTTCCACATTGTTGCAAATGGCAAGATTTTATTCTTTTTTATCACTGAGTAGTATTCCATTTGTGTGTGTGTGTGTGTGTGTGTGTGTGTGTGTGTATGTATTTATGTATGTGTGTGGATATATATATATATATAAAAATATATATATATATATATATATATCACATCTTCTTTATCCATCAGTTGATAGACATTTGGGCTCTTTCCGTAATTTGCCTATTGTTGATAGCACTGCTATAAACATTGGGGTACATGTACTTCTTTGAATCAGGACTCCTGAATCCTTTGGATAAATTCCCAGTAGTGCAATTGCTGGGTTGTAGGGTAGTTCTATTTTTGATTTTTTAAGGAACCACCACGCTGTTTTCCAGAGTGGCTGCACCAGTTTGCATTCCCACCAACGGTGCAAGAAGGTTCCCCTTTCTCCGCATCCTTGCCAACACCTGTTGTTTCCTGAGTTGTTAATTATAGCCACTCTTACCATTGTGAGGGGGTATTTCAATGAGGTTTTGATTTGTATTTCCCTGATGATGAGTGACATTGAGCATCTTTTCATGTGCCTGTTGGCTATCTGGATGTCTTCTTTGGAAAAGTGTCTATTCATGTCTTCTGCCCATTTCTTCACCGGTATTTGTTTTTTGGGTGTTGAATTTGTTAAGTTCTTTATAGATTTTGGATACTAACCCTTTATCTGATATGTCATTTGCAAATATCTTCTCCCATTCCATCTATTGTCTTTTAGTTTTGCTGATTATTTCTTTCATTGTGCAGAAGGCTTTTATCTTGATGAGGTCCCAATAGTTTCTTTTTGCTTTTGTTTCCCAATAGGGTTAAAATATTTATTAGTTAATTATTATATGCACACTGAAAAGCTATTGGTTTTTTTCTGCATTAATTTTGTACTAGACAGCTTGCTGAATTTTCTTCTTGTTTATAATGGCTTTTAAGTTAATTATCTTGGGTTTTTCAGGTATATAGACACAACATGTGAGAATAACACATTTACATTTTTTTTCTGTCTTCATTTTTAAAGAGCAAAGTAAGAATCTACTAACAAATAAAGCTGTATAACTTTTTGTTGTACATAGAAACAGTATTGATAGAATAAACACTTAGGATACAGAGTAAAAGTTAGGACTATTTTAAAATAATTGGGGGTGGGTGTAGAGAGAGAGAATTTACCAGGAAAAAAAAAAAAAGACTAAGTTCTTAGCAGTCATTAAGAAAATTAGGAAGCAAATCAAAAAATATGTATAATAAGCATGAACATTAATGGACATTAGTGTCTGTGAAATCTGTTATATTATGACTCCTACCTTGAACTTTAGGTTAAATACCTCCTTGTGTTGTGAGTGAGATGGTCAAGTTATGTGGCCCATCCTTCAGCCTGCTGCAGTGGCAGCTACTGAAAAGAGGGTACCAATGTCCCCTTTTCCAGCAGCAAAGCTGCAATTAATGGCCAATGATCACTCTGACCTGCTTCCTCTTTTTCCTCAGCCAGAGATTAAAGAATTGTCACTGACTCTTCATAAAAGGAAGGGGGAGAGAAAGGGTGTGAGAGAACCGCTGGATTCAGTTGAATATGACTCAGTCATGGACTGTTAACAAAAGAGGGCAGCTGTGTTGCTGTTTTCACGATGGGGACACTGAGCACCTCGTCCCTTGTGGGAAGAGTCGCCTTATGGACGGGGCAGTTGGCTTCACTCTTTTAGAGACACTTCCTCGCTTTGTTGGCTTCCTTGAAGTTAGCATCACTGCACTGGCTGGCAGCCTGCTTCCTCCCTGCCAAAAAACTATTTTGGATTCAATTCATAGTTTGCCTCCTAATTTATTTTTACACTTTAAAGAAATCGGATACTATATCTATTTGTGTGCTAAGTAAATTTTATGTGCATTTAAGTGTTCTCAGGCAGACCAATAAGTTCTACAGAACTCTTTTTGTAAAGACATAGAGAAAACCAACTTGATTGAGAAATAGAAGCCTGGCAGAACACTGGTTATGAAGTTTCAGTTACATGAATGAGATTATATGTTTAATTACATGAATGGGCTTAACTGTTCAGTCCTGCCTTTTTCACCAGAACAGTCCAGCTTGACTTTTCATGTCCGTACATACAAGTGTAACTCACTCTTTTAATGACTTATAATTATGCACTGTGTGAATGTACTATAAATGAATCGACCCGTCCTTTGTTAATGGAAATTTGAGTTGCTCTCGCAAAAATTCATTGCATTATATGTACCAAGGTATACAGAATGAGAATGAGGATGGTTATACCAGAATCCCAGTTTTGCCCAGAGCAGGAGTATTTCTTACTGGAGCAGTATCCACTCTGTGGCAGTGGAAACAGCAGAGAGCTGCCAAGCATTGGGAACTGTGATCAGGGCCATTGATATTTGGATGTGACAGCATTGGCAGGTGGCCTGACGCAGAGGGAGGCCATGAGGGGAGCCATAGGAGTCGATTTGGTAAGCTCCAGGACTGAGGCTTAGTAACTGCAACACTGGAGAGAAATAACAGGACTGGCCATATTTACATTTTCTTAATCCTGAAATACTGGCACAAATGTTGGTATTACTGGCAGTCTTCTATTTAAGAAAATAATTGTATGGTGTGGTCATCTACACTTTGTCATGAGAAAATCATGAACTTGAGAGAGAGCCAAGGACTGTTGTTCCTGTGCCCTTCTAGCCTAAATCTTTCTAGAAAGGGTAAGCTTGGAAGAAGTTAGAATAAATTATCTTAGGGGAGAACCATCTATTTGTATGAAAATGGGTTTGGTGCTCTCAGGAAAGAAAGGGAGGAACCTTTAATCCAGAGCTTCCTTATCTTTTCTTTTTCTCCTCACCCTATGCCTTCCCTCATACTACGTATTTCCCAGGGCCCCTTCCTAACTCCCTATCCCCACCCTCACCCCCATCCAGATTCCATCAGGGACTTCTGGACACTGGGCCCAAACTAGCTCTGGGAAATACAAAGTGCTCACCTTCATCTGTAATTTAGAACATTGAAATTAATGCAACCAAGGATACTTTGAACAGGTCTTTTCTTTTCTTTCCTTTTCTTTTCTCTTCTCTTTCCTTTCTTTTTTTTTTGAACAGATTTTAAAAGGGAAGTGAGGCAGTGAGAGAGATTTCTAGCAAGTCACCTCTATTTAATACAAAATGTAAATGGAGTATAGAACTTTCTGGATATGTGTCATAATGTCCATAACTCAGAGGTTAGATTTTTGAAATACTGAAATAATGGGACTACACTAAGAAAAATACCACAAGATACTTGGATTTTCAAAAAATAGCCTGATATTCCGGCATACCAGAATGTAGTTGAGCACTGAACGATACGGGGGTTGGAGCACCGACCCCCACACAGTTGCAAATTTGTATTTAACTTTTGATTCCTCCAAAACTTAACTACCAATAGCCTACTGTTGACCAGAAGCCTTACTGATAACATGAACAATTAATTTACACAAATTTTGTATATGTGTTACTGTATTCTTATAGTAAAGTAGGCTAGAGAGAAGAAAATGTTATTAAAATCATAAGGAAGAGAAAATACGTTTATAGGACTGTACTGTGTTTAGCAAAAAAAAAAGTCCGTGGATAAGTGGACCCACGCAGTTCAAACCTATGTTGTTCAAGGGTCAGCTGTACTGCAAAACGACATTTCAATCATTTATTAGGTCAAGGTTGGAAAGACAGAGCAAGGCAAAGTACCAGTTTGGGATACCAACTGACAATTAGAAGAATCCCATGAAATTGGGCCAAGTAGAATGGCATAGCAAAGAGGGCCTGAATTTGGTGCCAACAAATTAAGTCTCAAGAGTCCTGACTATTTTACTTATGAAGGCGGCTGGGTTGAAACAAGGTCTTCTATCCCATTGGGCCTTACTTTCTTCATCCATAAAATAAGCATAGTAGCACTGCTCTGTCTCTCCCACAGGGCTGCTGTAAGATAGTATAGAATATTGGTAATGGAAACTATAAAAATAAGACCATAAGCTTTAAGGGTAGAATTGTCCTTTATTTAAAAATGTCAGTGTTGGGGCGCCTGGGTGGCGCAGTCGGTTGAGCGTCCGACTTCAGCCAGGTCACGATCTCGCGGTCCGGGAGTTCGAGCCCCGCGTCAGGCTCTGGGCTGATGGCTCAGAGCCTGGAGCCTGTTTCCGATTCTGTGTCTCCCTCTCTCTCTGCCCCTCCCCCGTTCATGCTCTGTCTCTCTCTGTCCCCAAAATAAATAAACGTTGAAAAAAAAATTAAAAAAAAAAATAAAATAAAAATGTCAGTGTTAGGAAAGAAACGTTATGATTTTGCTCTCAATCTCTGCATAAAGATGGTTCCTTCCGTGAATGTTCTCTTATTCTTATGTAGATGTAAATTGAGGGGAAATTTTGAATTACAGGATGTTTCCTTCCTCACTAACAATGTTAGCTCATACCTCTCATGAATGTGTTTAATTTTTAGCTACTGTCATCTCCATTCAGAATGATGTAACCTGAATGAGAAAAGAGCTCTCATACCATACTGTTGGGAAGGCTAGTTTTGTTTAGTCTGTACACACGGGGTCCTCTCCCCATTATTTTGGAGCAAGGCTCAGATATCATACTAACAGGCTCTTTGAATTTGATGTTTAATTTGAACTGTCTTTGATTTCTGCATATCTGTTAGCCTTACACCCTGCAGCTGACCTAGTGTTGAAGATTCATGGGGCATGAGAGCCTTTGGCAGTTTGTTTGCTTGGAAAGGAAGCTTGGCTCCTTCCTGGCAATCATCCTATTCCATTTGGTCCTCCCTTGTTCCTGCTCTCTCAGCCCATCTTTGAACTCTGGCTCACTGAGGCTTCAAGCCCCTGCTTGGTATTTCTTGCCACTGAGCTGGGTTCTCACTCTCTCCAAGGGACAATGGCTTATACTTCCTCTTCTAAGCTTTCCTGACTTTTGCTTTCTCAGGCAATTCACATGTACTTCTAGCCCCTCAAATCCCAACCCTGGCAGGACTCGTTCACTGCCAGGCCCAGTCAGGAGGAGAAAAGGACATGCAAATTTGTGACAGCTTCCTCTCAGGTTGTGGTGTTGCTTCTCCTTAATCTGGTTCCTTAAATTATCCTCCAATGGCACTCTTCCAACCAGAACTGACTAGTCCAAATTTTCATGGTTCAGTCATGATAACTGCTGGGAAGAAGATGATAAGTATCTCATTTTGTGTTAAACCTTGCCATTGGGCCACTGTCTTGTTTTTGGCCTTTTGATCCCAGTTTTCTATAGCACTTTTAGGTCAGCAGCTCTTTATCTTGACTTGTATGGTTCTGATTCTGATTCCAGTCCCATTGTTTAGGTTTCCCACACCCAGGCAACTCTCCAACACCAGCCAGGTGTCCTACAATTCAACTCTGTTCAGATGGTATCTGATCTCACAGGTTAATGGCTCAGCCCCACAAGACTGTCTACACTTCAGATGCCCAAATTGCAGGTCCAGATTGTTCCCTCTGCTTGTGACCAACTATAAACCAGAGGTTCCCATGACTCCCTCTTTGGGTTTATTAAAAAACAAAATTCAACCAAGTAAATTTGAAGGTCAAATTGGCTTTATGTAATGATTCATAATCAGGCAGGATCCCATCTAGATCCAAGAAGCGGAAAGCTCCAGGAAGCTGTAGAAAATGGAAGTTTTCTAAAGCCAGGAAGGGGCAGAAGAAAGAAATTTATTAGCAAGGAATGCATTATTTTAGGCAAAGATACCCTTCTAATGGTGTTGGGAAAATGAATAAAGTTTTACATCATAAGATGGTCAGTGGGACTAAAACAAGCTCTGGTCTCTAGCTTAGAGACTCCTCTTCCAGGTTCTTCTTGCCCTGTTTGCCGAGCGTGCGAAAACCCCCATTGTTATGGGAGCTGATGGAAGCTCTCTAAACCCCAGACTTCTGGATTTTTATGGAAGCTGCATTACATGGGCACGACTGATTAAATCATTAGCCATTGGCGATTGAACTCAATCTCCTGTCCGCTCTTCTCCCAGAAGTTTTAACCTTTTACTTTATTTTTAATTCTTTTTAACACTTATTAAGAGACAGACAGAACATGAGGAGCAGGCAAGGGACAGAGAGATAGGGAGACCCAGAATGTGAAGGAGCTCCAGGCTCTGAGCTGTCGGGCACAGAACCCGAAGTGGGGCTCGAACTCACAAACTGCGAGATCATGACCTGAGCCGGAGTTGGTCGCTTAACCGACTGAGCCACTCAGGCACTCGGAAGTTTTAACCTTTTAATCACGTGGTAGGTTCCTCTGGTAACCAGGCTCCCATCCTTAAGTGACCTAGGAGTTTCCAACAATCATTCATTAACATAACAAAAGACGCATTTATAGCTATGGTCACCTAGGAAATTCCAAGGATTTTGGAAGTTCTGTGCCAGAAAAGGTTTGAAACTAATATCACCATGTGACAGCTTGCTCTTCAGAATTCATGCAATTTTGCCCTTTTGCCCAGCGAGGCTAAGAAGGAACCCAGGGAGCACATCTCTCTGCAGCTAAGCTGCAAGACAGTTTGGGTAACACCAGACATGCAGCATTCAGAACCGTCCCTCAGGACACCCGGCTTCTCTGTGTCTGGAACCTCCTTGGGATTCTTTCTACTCTCTGCCCTTCCCCTGTTCTGTCTCTCTCTTAAAATAAATAAACTTAAAAACAAAACAAAACAAAAACTTTCCATCCTGTTCTATCTTGGATTAGAGTCAGATTGGCTTTTGAACTAAATTGAGGTCCAGGGCGCCTGGGTGACTCAGTTGGTTGTGTCTGACGTCGGCTCTGGTCAGGATCTGGTTAGTGAGTTCGAGCACCGCATCAGGCTCTGTGTTGGCAGCTCAGAGCCTGGAGCCTGCTTCAGATTCTTTGTCTCCCTCTCTCTCTGCCCCTCCCCCACTCATGCTCTGTCTCTCGAAACAAATAAACATTTAAAAAGATTAAAAAAAATAAGTTGAGGTTCATAAGAGAAAGGATTTTCTCTGCAGACAATAAAAGCTATGTGGGTTTGTTTATGTTTTCTGAAAACCCATAGAAAGCTGGTCCTACAAGATGGTCTGGAATCTCAGAATTAGAATCAGTGAAGGAAAAGCACATTATCGGTGACCCAAGCTAGTTTTCATTTTTCTTCGTGTTATTTCAAGCATTGAGGGAAATGTCAGAAGAACTGACATGGATAAAAAATGGACAGTTTCTAAGATGTGAGCTTTGTTTTTTCTGTCTCTTTCTTATTAGGTTACTTGTGTTCATTCAGGAAAGGGCAGTACAAAATGGAGTGCAATGTTGGAGGAAATATCAGAAAATATTTTGTGTATAATATTGGCAAGAGCAAAGTGGGGTGAATACCTAGGTGAGATAAAGCTGAAAAAATATAAATGCACACATGTATCTATCATCTATACACGTATAAAGTGTACATTAAATGAGTATATATGTGAATATGTATTTTGCTAAGCAGTTTTACATGCACTATGTAATTATTCTGCATAATAACTCGATGAAGTAGGTACTATTATCATTTCATTTTGGAGACAAGTAGACTTGCACACAGAGATCTCAAAGAACTTGCCCGAAACCATGTTCATGTGGAGACAGGATTTGAATCTGGTGGGGGATGGGGGGGCTAATTCCAGAACCTGTGTTCTTTACCACAAAAATAAGTCTGATTTACTTCTGTGAATTATGAACAGCAGCAATTTACAGAGTTTCTCTGAGGATTCAGTGCCACTCAAGGGAAGTGTGGGTGGCCAGTGTGATCTTTAGACTAGATCCAGATGGTCGATCTCCTCCAGAAAAACCTTTAGAACAACCAGAGACAGTCCTGGAACCCCAGATCAAAACCATACTCTGGTTCTGGACTGAACTGGCCTGGCCATCTGAAGAGAAAAAGAGGAATTCTATTTACCGTTATGTTTGATGGACAATCTACATGATTATCACCTGTACAGGTGAATTGGAAGCATATATATTCTTTGTGTTCTGACTTCTGAACCAGTGTTGCAAATAACTGCATGTAACATTTCTTATCATTGTGCTATTTTAATCAGAAGAACATAAATGGTGAAATTAATGAAATTCCTTAACTATTGTTTCAGCATATAATTTTCACCTATTTGTAAGACTGTTCCAGTAAAAAATCCTTTGTTCTATGTAGCAGAAGGCTTTTATTTTTGTTTTCTTCCGAACATGTTAATCTTCTTTTGTTCATGAATGATTAAGTCAGTATGGCAGAAAAATAATATGTCCGGGCAGTGAACAAAAATGCAGAAGTTGAATTTACTAGCCAAGCACCAAATCTGAGTCATTATACCACAAGTAAAGTATGCTGTGCATGAGCAATGCATTAACTTGTTCAATTTGTTCTGATAACATACGACATTTTAAGGAAATGTTAGGGATGTTTAGTTTATTTCTATTCATTGAAAAATTTTATTTAGCCACCGATGCCTTTGAGCTTTCTTGCTGTCTCCAGCCTTTTATGTAGGAAAATAACTCTAAAAGTAGATATGACATTTCTTTTAAAACCAAATGCTTCTTCGAACATGTTGCCATTATAAAAATAGCAAGTAGATGTAGCTACTTACAGATGGCATGTAGCTGTAAACGAAAGCTTATTTTGACTTAGATGCCACATGCAATCATCTAGCATTTAATCACATAAAATCGGGACTGGTGGTATAAATAGGAATCCTTTTTGTTGGTCATTTTCATATCCATTTCTACTGCCAAATCTTGTTGACCCTTTTATGTATTATTTCCTGCCTTTAATGTGGTGTACATTTCCTATAAAATACAAATTGGAGAATGGCTTTCATTCAGCTCAAAAATAAATATTTCCTCCTTTCTGGCCGCTGCACAGATGATGACTGTCACTGCAAATACAGGTGTGTGTCTGTCAGAATTAGAAGGTTTCCCATGTTCATGTGACACCTGTACTGACTTCCATCTGCACACCTGTAGCACTCGGTTCTGATTCCATCTGTGTTTCTTCTAGGTGATGAGTATCGTAGAGATCATCTCATATTTTCCTGGGTATCTCTAGTTTTTTACGCAATATTTACTGAGCAAATTAATGTCTCCTTCTGTTTCTTCCCTAATTATGTATACATCCATTTAAAAACTGGTATGTTAAAGAAAAATATAAATAAGCAAGCTCATAAAGAGGTAAATTAAAATTTGGGGACACAAGGGTGCCTGACTGGCTCAGTCAGTAGAGCATACACCTCTTGATCTTGGGACTTGAGTTCAAGCCCCACCTTGAGCATGGAGCCTACTTAAAAAAAAAAAAAAATCAGTTCTGAGGCACTTATACTCTAATAATGTCTGAACGAGGTATTTAAGGAAAGTAGAAAAGAAATACTAGATAGACATGATCTCTTTCTTTAAAGCACCTCTAGATAGTGGAAAGAGAGGGCATGAAAACACATACACAAAATGTAGGAACATCTATCACTGAAATGAGTGCAGGCATTTTGTTCACACACAAACACAAGCCACACAAATACAGTCCATTTTACTAGTGTTTGAGTACGCAATTGTGTGCCTTGCATTATCTGTGAGATATTTTGGATCCTAGCTAAATTTTCCACTGCCATCTAGCATGCTTGTAGCCATTTCCCCCCCACCTATTCTGCTGTTATGTATTTGGTGGATGACAACTGTCCTCAGTGTTAAGCCACAACAAAGTCTGGAGGTATATCTGCTACAAAAATATCATAATCTGTATTTCAAAGCCAAAAAAAAAAAAAAAATCAGGTGTGGATTTCCAGATTCCCTCCACCACTGCTTTCCACAATAGTTTGGCTATTGTGAATATTCTAGACTTGTTCTTCCTGACCCTCACTCCTAAGATCTTATAATTGTGTTGCTCTGCTCCCTCTATGTTTTTGCCAGCTCTTACCTCACCATGCGCACACACACACACACACACACACACACACACACACACACGTGTCTTGCCTGCCTCTCTTACCTTTGTGTGCCTTATCTTTCTTTTTCAGCCTTTTGAAGTACCAGATAATCTGACAAACAAGTCTTCAGGGATATATTCATGGAGAGGGCATATGTCGATTTCTCTAGACCTCTAGAAACAATGTTTTCATTGGATGACCCAGGAGGGTACCCCTCAAATGCCTTTAAAAAAGCAGATTGTTGCTCAACCTGTAGGTAGGGTTGGAGATCTGGATTCAGGAATGATATGCTTGATTAGACATTGGAAGACTAGCAGTCTAAATAATGCTGCATATATTTGCAAATGGGATTGATATGGTGGATGTAACTGCTCACCACTCATACTACCTACGTGTAACTTGACAGAAGCCCTCTTGTCTTGGCCTGAATAAGCTGGCAGGGAATCAGGGAATCTGAATAATCATTTCAACAGTTGATTTCACTGGCAAAGAGCGCATTCTCAATTGTCTGTCCTTCCTTTTTGGGTAGGGGAAACTGACTGGGGCCCATATTCCAGACCCCAAAGTCTGCATATCATAGATCCTTAGGCTTGGAACCCACTTTACAGATCACATGAGCAAATCCACAGTCCACACAGGACTACCTCTGCAACACCCCTCCTTGGACACCAATCTGCCAACCAGGCGGGGATGTATCAGCAAGGACGAGTAGGGCCCCATGAATAGCCTCTTTTATCTTGGGTAGAATTTGTGGCTGTCAGTCAGCAGCCTGCTCCCCTAGCCAGGATAAGCATTAACAAATTGTCTTTTCCAGACTCTGTGTGCTAACATGCCATGTAGGAATTATAGTTGCATTATTTCATTTGTTCATCAAATTTACAGATACCTATTATATATTTCCATTGTTCCAGGTGGTTTTCTGAATATCAAATGTTTATATTTTCCATTATTACATTTCAAATCTAAAGTTACTGGGTGGGTACTTCTGTAAATTTCAGTTGCCATGTACATATTTCTTTCAAGATTAGTAAACACATGTATATGCTCTTATTAAATCCTTTTTGATTTCTGCTGAGAACAAAAGGAAAGGGAGGGAAGCTCGTGTACCTGGTTGTCACTGTGCTAGGCACCTTGCACCAGAGCTTCTGAGGGGGATTCTGTTCTAAGGACATACATGAGAGAACTGAATCCTGCAAAGGTTTGAATCTGAATCTGCTTGGTCACACAGCTAGGAAAAGGGCCAATCAGGATTTGAAACCAGCTCTACTGGACTCTGTGCTGGCTGTCCTGCCTGGGGCTTCTTCTCTGGGTACTTTGTTCCTATGTAGCCTCCCCAGTGTGCCCAGAGTTTCCGGGAATCTCCATTCATCAGTTCCTTCGACGATGTAAATGGTGGCTCCTACCTCTATCACGCATTCCAAAACAAAAATGAGAAGAAAAACCTGCTCTTTCCACCTTGTTTTCCCCTTACTTTGCAGTCGCATTGCTTTCTCTCTCTTTCCAGCAAAGCAACTGGAAAGGCTTGTCATCTCTCCACTGTCTTTGCTGCCTGGCTTCCCACCTTGCTCTACAACGCAGCTTGCTTCTGACTCTGCCCTTCTGCTTTCAAAGGTCTTCAAACTTGTCTTAGTTCAAAGAACTTACAGCACAACTTTCTGCTCTTAACCTCTCTCACCTTTGAAAATGTCCAGTTTTCATTGTTGACGAGTCCTTCCTTCTTAAAACCCCCTCCTTTCTCGTAGACACACAATGGAACCATTTTCTCTCCTGGTCCACCTCCAACCTTCTCTCATCCCCAGGCTCTTTGACTACCTCTTCTTGTCTCACCTGCTCCTTCCATGGGGGAGACTGCTTGGTGTCTGCCTTTTTTCTTCCCCCACTTCCACTTCCTCTTTCTCTGCATTTAATTTATTTTTTTCCTATGAAGTCTTATCCATTGCCATGGCCTCAACTCTCAAATATATGTCTTCAGTTCCAGACCTTCCTTGTAAAGTACATACTGGGCATCTCCTGGTGCATGTCTCAAGATGCTACAAGCTTCTCTCCCCTCTCTCCCCATTGCATCACTCAGTAGACCTCCAGCCCCCAAACAATTGGTTGCTCTGTACTTGGTGATAATGTAATAATACCTTTACATTAGATAAAAGATTTCTCTTTTATCACTTGATGTATTATAATTATTTATGCATCTGTTCCTTCTGTGGTTGATTAACTATGGAAGAGCTTATCTTCAATGCTTGTAATAGTTTCTTCCATTTTTAGCATCGTTTCTGGCCAAAAGTAGGGGCTCAGAAAACATTTGTTGAATAAATGACTCAGACTGCAGATATGCCTTTACAGACTCAACTGAATCATTCTGAAGTAAATCTGGAAGCACAGTAATGAAGCCTACCTTTATGGCTCTGTTTTCTGTGATCCATACGGATAACCTGAATCCCTGAGATAAAAATGTGGGCCACTTTTGTTGAATGTTCTAAGCATGTGACTGAAGAATACTCAGGTCTTGGCAAGGGTTCGGTTTTAGTATTTCATCCCACTGTAAAGAGTTATATAACCTTAGCTTCTATGTGATGACTCTATACCAAGCCCACCAGAACACAGTAGAACATTCCAACTCAGATCATCAGTTCAGTCCCAGTGCCCAAATGTCCTGACCATGAGCCTGCATCACAGAAACACTCTCCAACTTTGCCACTCATGTTACCTTCCTTTTCTTTCTCATCCCTCAGTTCATTGCTTATAATTATTCCCAATAGATTTGACTCAGTCCATACAGCATCACCTCTGGTAAGTTAGAAAGTTCTGAAGGTTTTAGGTGCAGCCATGAGAAGTTATGTAGACTGAGTATTTCTTTACAACCTCGTATCTCAGACAAAATATAAAACTGTTTGTTACAAAGATGTTTTTCTCAGTCCCGTACAGAATAAAGCTGAATTGGACAAGGTATGATTGAGTAGGTATTTCTAACTATAGTCAATCGATAAGCATTGATTAAGCTTTAGTGTGAGCAAGGCATTGTTAAACACAGTGGGTAATAAAATGAAGAAAAAATGTGGTTCCTGTTTTAAAGATGTTTGTTGCTGACTCATTTAGAAATTGATCACAAGTATTATGTAATGTCCTGAGTCAGTCTTAACAGCCTAAACCTGTCTGTACATCACAATCACTTTGGTACCTTTAAAATAGTAAGGATGCCTTGAACCCACATTGGACACAACTGAATCAACATTTTTAGGGGATTAAGCCTGAGAATCTGCATTTTTTTTTTTAAACAATTTATCAGCTGGTTGTAACACAGCCAATAGTCTGGCTTTTAGAAACCACTGGTCCATGTTTCACCTAAGTAAAACTCAGTGGAAATATCTGGCTGTGGGAATAACTAAAAGAGCCGTGTTAATTTGTCCCTTCAGTTTTAGTGACACAATTTTTAGAAACTCAGACAAATTTTCAGTTTCATAACTTTGTAAAGTAAAAGCTCAGAGAAAAGAAAAATGTAAGTCCATTTTTTTCCTAAGTGAAATGTCTGCGTTTTTTTTATGTGACTTTTATATAATTTACTTGTCATGCTGGAATGGTTCATGATTCAGCTTTGCTAATCAGTGCTAATAGCAAGAGCATCTGGCATATTGGAATAGAATTAGTTATGGCAATCATGAAATTCAAATCAAACAACAAATATTATCAAGTGCCAGCTATGTGCCAGGCATAGCATACAAATCACCAAAAATATTTTAAAAATAGATGAATTGAGCTACCAAGTAAAGGCAGACTATGGGAAAATATTAAGTAACAATGATTTCTAGGTAGTAGCATATTATCAGGGGAATTATAATAAACCTTCTGAGTCAATCAAGGGCAAATTGAATGAAATTCTGTAGTGTTAGAGTTAATGCCATTGATGTTGGTGTTATTAATTTCATAGTTTTAATACACATCAAAATGGACTTCAAAGGTCTTGTGTTGCATACATTCAGTAGGGTATTTATTAGTTTCCCAAGCTTAGGAAGGTCAATTTACTAATTTTAAGACAGCTAAAAGAATATAGAGGTGGAATAGTAAACGAGTTGAAGGGAAGTGTGAGAGAGAGGTCTCCTGATCCATGATAATTGACTTAGAAACAGGAACTAAATTATCCCTTTGGCAGAGGTGTGGGGGAGGGGAAAAGAAAGCAGAATGATAAATGAGGTCGGTTTTGGTAGAGGTCAAGTGTGTGGGGAAATGGGGGGGATGTCTTTAAAGGTAGAAGAAAATTATATTTGGAATCCACAATGGCATGGTATGCTCATGTTCTAGAATCTAGAAATATATGGTTCTCCTTCAGATGGATGGATCAGGGGAAAAGAGGAAGGGATGACAGGAGGGTCTAGAAAGGGGTCAGATAAATATCTGGGACTCTAAATGTTTGAAGGAAGATTTAACTTCCTCCCTCTGCAATCAAAAGGATTTGCAAACCAATCAAAAGAGTTTTGAAATTTCAGTTGAGAACAACTTAGAAGTTAGATAACACTTCCTACATTTCTAAACAGTAGATTAAAACATGTAGATTAAAACAGTAGATGTAAACATGGTTAAATTTTCTTTATATTTATTTATTTAATGTTTTATTTATTTTTGAGAGAGAGAGAGAGAGAGAGAGAGAGAGAGAGCGCGCACTAGCAGGGGAGGGGCAAAGATAGAGGGAAACACAGAATCCAAAACAGGCTCCAGTCTCTGAGCTGTTAGCACAGATGTGGGGCTCGAACTCACAGACCATGAGATCATGACCTGAGCTAAAGTCAGCCACTTAACCAACTGAGCCACCTAGGTGCCCCCTGATTAGATTTTCAATGTAGTATTTCAACCCCCTGAAACTTCTTATGTAATAGCAAATAAATTTAAAGAAACCTTTTACCTTTTACTCAATGAAAATATATTTTCTAGTGGCTGGATATCTCTCATAGGCCTTCTGAATAGCTTAGTGGCAATGTATTCTCCATATTTATTATATATCTTTCGAAACAATTAAAAGGATTATATTAACAAAAAAGAATGCTTCATCAGTTATGACAAATGTCATTCGTGTCCCAAGTTCTGTTTTTGGTGGATTTTGTTTTGTTTTCATTTTGGTTTTTGGCTTGTCATGATTTTAATAATAAAGAAAAGGGTTTTAATTCTTCTTTTCTCTTTTCTCTGGAGGCCTATTTACATGGAACGATCTAACTTATTCTAACTTATTAGAGGTTTCATGAATCCCGTTTTGGGAGGAGGCACTCTTATTTGCAGACATTGGCCACTGACTTTTGGATTTGCAAATAGGCTGCTATATTTCAGTTGTGCTTTATGGAAAACAGGTCGGCTTTGGGAGAAGGAACTTATTACTCATCAGAGGAACGTCATAGAAACAGACAAGATCAATTCATAAAAGAGAACTAGAGACTTAGAAGAGAATTTGAAAACACATTTTGTGCATTTTAATTCTTTAAACCCTGAACTACAAAATATGTGTACGTATATAAAATATGTGTACATAATCGTCCATCCACACTAGATGTTATCTCAGGAAAGGGCTAAATTAATTTTTAAAAATACATACCATGCAAAAGGTTAACATAAATTTCTTAGACAATCTGGGCCGGAGGACTATTTGTGCGAGAACATAAGATGTAGTCATGTTCTAAAACAATGGCTAAGGGAAGGATACAAATTTGGCTCTAAACTTTCTAAGCCATCAGAGAAAAGAGGAAACAACATCCACTTATATGAACTATGGTGTTCCCAAGATCAAAGCATATCAGTTCTCTGGACAAAGCATAGCCTTCCCTAGCCCTGAGACCTGAGAGAGAGCTCTCTCTGGGGTCTTTGTAAAGGACTCTATGTGATCTAGGGACACTGCTATCATCTCTGTATCACTGGGATGCGTACCACAGAGACTTCCATTTGCTGCTTATCACAGTGTCCCTCAATTTAGGTCTGACAAAGCCAAAGTACAATTCAGTGAAAGCAATTCAACGGGTTACCAAAATAATGTAGCCCAAGTAGGAAGCTTCCAAACAGCATGATATGATACAAGGGACAAAATATATATCTGAATTGCCTTTCACATATATTGACAGGTGTGTTCCATGCACAATAAAATAGCACATGATGTCAGCACATCACTCAATAGTATTTAAGATGCTGAGAGGTAAGCAGGACAGGTAATGCTCTTGTTTTCCAGTTAAAATAATCTAGGATTGGGAAGATAAATTTATCTGATTCACACAGCTTGTGAGTGGGCCACACCTGGATTCTTAACAATGATCTCCTAATTCCAAGCCCAATGCTTTCCCCACCACATTCAGCAAGTTCTTATAGGGTACCTTCTATGGGCTTGCACCTTTCCAGAACTTAGGGACACAGCAAGTTGTGTGACCAGAGTCTCTAATCTCAGAGAGGGAGGAGTAACAGATACTAAAAAATAAGCAAATGAATATTATCAGCTGGTGCTAAGTGCTATAAAGAACAATAAGGAAGACAGAGAGCCAATGAATAGAGACAGGGATACAGGGAGGGAAGGTGCCATTGCAAATGAGAATCCTTGGAAAAGAACTCTTATGAGGTGATATTTGAGCAGAGATCTGAAGGAAGTGAAGTGCCCTGAGAGAAAAATATTCTCCTTTTACGCCAGATATACTGGCTAAGGTATATAGCCCTCTTTTTTGATACTCTGCTCATATTTGGCTTATATATTTTAGACTTTTTTTTTGCCTCATGTAAAAATTGCCTTTGGTGATTATTATCACATTGGTAATTATTATGACGTGTCTCAGCTTGGTGGGAGTAAAGTCTGCTAGACTGGAAAAAAAATCTAATTATATCATCCTAAAATGTGGTAAGAAATTTCCTGAAATATCCTGGCCACACACAGCCCCAAAACTGGGCTGAATCAAATAGCAGATGGAGTTTTAGGATATTATGGAATAAAGATAACCAGAGTTTGATGGCCAAAATTGTATCTTCCACAATGAATGAGCCCAAGGGTCCATTTCAATTGGATCTTAAAGAGTCTAAAATCTCCCTCCGCTTGAAAGAAAGACTTCATGGAGCAGCTGGTGGCTGTGTAGGTCTAAAGGGTAACTAAGATGTAGCAAAGTGAAAAGAAGGGTAGAACTTGCTCCAAATCAAAGGAATAGATGCATAATGGGAAAAATAGTTCCTGCTATTGTGATTTTCTCTATTTACACTTTTTAGGGACTGGAAGTCCAACAAGAGCTGCAGTTTTGGCCTACCCCAAACTGGGGCAGCTTATGACACCACCGAGTGACCCCGGTTGCTCTCAGCAAGATATCTTTGAATATGTGTTACCGTCAGAATCCTGAGACTGGCCAATATTACTTTATCTTTCATTCCCGCTGTCCTTCACCCCCCAAATCCCGGGCCTTTCCGGTCATCTGTCCTCACTTATCCTTTATCCTAGTTCTCTTCTGGGCTTCCTCTATCCTGGCTTGTCCCCCATACTCTTGCCCTATTTGCTGGTCCTTTCCACTGGGCTTGCCAGAACCTTCATTCAATTGCAAACTACTCCATTCTTCTTAGTACAACCCAAGGTCAGATGGTGACAAGGACACATTCTAGCCTCGCTCCCACTTTTTGTCCCCAAAATTGTTACTCCTTCACCCTCATACAAAATGAACTTTTGGCTCAGGGTATTTTCATTCAAATTCTGTCCCACCATCTTCCTGGGTGTCTTTTATATCTTGTGGGAAATTTATTTAATGCATAACAGTAGAGTTTCCTGATCTCAGTTTTAATGAACTTCATCTCTACTTTCTTCCAGTTTTCTTTCCCCATGACCATCCACTCTATACTTCACATCTAGGATTGTTCTACTTCTATAATCTAAAATGTCATTAACCTGCTCTGACCACACCACAGCCTACTAACAACTCAACCTCTCTTACTTTTCAATACACTTTGAAAGTATTAGGTGGTCCATGACCACACACTTTCCCTGGGTTGCCAGTACCCTGCTAGGTTCCCCATCTTCTCTATCAACCTCTGTACTGTGGTTTGCCATAAAATACTGCCTCGCTCTTTCGCTGAATCATTTGCCCCTTGTCCTGCCATTGTGTTCATTCTGTAAATCTCTGATCAGACCACTGAGATTTCAGTCTCTGCAAGAGATATAGAGAAGATCTTATAACTCTAAAGATTGGAACCATTGCAAATTCATATTAAAACAAAACAAAACAAAACTCAGTTGAACCTTAAATGCTACCTGGTGGTCTTTGGTATATCTAGACAGCCCTCCCTTGCATTCTTCATCAGTATCCAAGTTTCCTCATTCATTCCTTTTCTTTTTTTTGTTTTTATATGAAATTTATTGTCAAATTGCTTTCCATACAACACCCAGTGCTCATCCCACAGGTGCCCTCCTCAATGCCCATCACCCACTTTCCCCTCCCTCCCACCCCCCATCAACTCAGTTTATTCTCAGTTTTTAAGAGTCTCTTATGGTTTGCCTCCCTCCCTCTCTCTTTTTTTTCCTTCCCCTCCCCCATGGTCTTCTGTTAAGTTTCTCAGGATCCACATAAGAGTGAAAACATACGGTATCTGTCTTTCTCTGTATGACTTATTTCACTTAGCATAACACTCTCCAGTTCCATCCACATTGCTACAAAAGGCCATATTTCATTCTTTCTTATTGCCAAGTAGCATTCCAGTGTGTATATAAACCACAATTTCTTTATCCATTCATCAGTTAATTCATTCCTTTTCAACCACCTTTTCAGGCCCCAGCCCCAATTTCACTACCAGTTCTCATTGCCTAATGACGTGGGTCTGGGAATCAGAATTTGATTCTCCTCCACTTCCTGAAGATGTGACTTTGGGCAAATTGCTTAACTTCTCTAAGCGTCTGTGTTCTCCTATGTAAATTTAAATACTAACAATATCATTGTGTTATGAAAATTTAATGAGGGAAATCCATGTCTAGTGCTTAACCTGGGATTGATAGATAATAAATATTAAATGTATGTTAGTTATTGTTATGATTCATGGGGGAAGCTGAGACAAATTGCCAGGAACTCCCTCAACTGTCTCCCGTGACAACTACCATTCCATCTGTGTTTGTACCAACTTTTACTGTTTCCTGTCACAGAGGAATATGAATACTGACTCTGGTCTAAGGCAAATCTTACTCCAACAAATATCACAGATATCTCCAATATCTTCAGTTTTTCTCTTTACTGTTTTGACTCACTTTTCTGTCTTTAAACATGTTTAAGCCCCTCCCCTCCTACAGTTCTGGCTACCCTACTTTCACAGCCAAAAATGTATTGATTTTAAAATACTAGATATAAAAGACTATTTTAAAAGACTAAATATAGACTAGATATCTCAAAATTCTCAGAACCACAAGGAAGCTTGAGTAAAAACATCATGAGCTAACACAAAGAGCTTCCCACTGTTTTCCTTGATCTCACTGCCAAATTTCATACCATTGATAACTTCTTCCTTGAAAGTCTTGGCTTCTGTGTGTCCAAGTCTCTCCCGATTTTCCTCCAAATTTCTTTTCTAAGCAAGTCTTTCTTTTCCTCTTTTTTAAACAAAGTTTACTTATTTATTTTTGAGAGAGGGAGAAGGAGAGAGGAAGAGAGAGAGAATCCCAAGCAGGCTCTGGCTGTCAGTGCAGAGCCTGACGTGGGGCTCAATCTCACAAACCGTGAGACCATGACCTGAGCTAAACCAAGAGTCAGATGCCTAACCACCTGAGCCACCCAGGCACCCTTTTCTTTGCCTCTTACTACTGATAGTCCTTGGGGTTCTGTCCTTAGTTCTTTCATCTTTTTATCTTACGTACTGTCTCTGGTTGACCTGATCAACACCTACTGATGTGCCTAACACTAAAGCTCATGATCCTCAAATCTCTCTCTCTGACCCAGAACTCTACCAAATCATGAAAACCTGGAAAGACATATGAGTACCCAAGATAACTAATTCAAAGTAGAATGTGTTAAACACTACAAAGGAGGTTCAGGGGGAAAAAGTGCTATGGAAGCCAAAGAAGAGGGATCCTACTCTTGGTGAGATCAAGCACAGGGAAAGATTTTTATGGAGGACATAAAATTACCCAAGCCTTGAAATGTGATAATTTCAAATATCACATTTCAAATGTGATAATTGGAAATATTTGGTGGCCAGGAGCAAGAGAAAAGGAAAATAAGGGAACGTTTAGAGCTTGTTGGGGAGTGGTGAGTAGCCTGGATTTCCTAAAATTTAGCAAGGAGATAAGTCTGAATATTTAGTTTGGGGCTAGACCTGGCAGTGTAGACTTTCTCAAGTTGTTTTTTAAGAAAATATTTTTAAATTTATTTTAGAGAGAGAGTAAAAAATACATTTTACTTCATGATCCAGTAAACAGATACAATATCTGCACATGCATCCTGAACAAGCTTCAGTACCTTCACAAAAGGGCACAACGTTTCTATGTGCAAATGCACACTAATATTGCCTGTTCTATTATTAATTAAATTCTCTAATATTTTTAAAAGTTAAAAATTTAATACTTTATATATTTCTCTTCCTTAGAATAGGACCATTTGAGAGCTTCTGAGTATATATAGTCCAGATGCATGTGACAATTTTTGGAGGTCACGTTAGCTTGGCAAGGATCTCATAAGCTTTTAAGCATTTTCATATTTTGTTGAATTTATACTCAGAATGGATATGGGTTGAAAGCAGGAATTGTAACAAATGTTGAAGTTGAAATGCAATAAGGCAACAAGGACAATAACATTTAATTCAGTAAATGTCCTCAAGGTCATAACTAAATTCACATATTACATCCATTTGATCAACATTCTCAAATAGCACATCAATATGCCTCTAACATTTCAAAGTAGAATTAAACAAGACAAAAATTTAGTGATGGTTATAACTATTTTGGCTTTCTCCTTGTTAGAAATAAGGCTGTACACACCTTTAATGTATTACTTTCAGAGAAGAACCTGTAATTAGCATACTGAGCCCTTCTCTGATGGCTCATTATTTAGAAATGAAACACAAAAATTATGAAACTGTTTTTTAAATGTGTAAAGTGCAATAATTGTAAACAAGTCTTGACAGCAGTTTTGGTCTGTTTTGGCTCTAACATGTAATTTAGTGATTTTTTAACTTTTCTTGTGAAATATAGCACAACTATAGAAAATTGATCTAAAGGTAGACAGAAAGCTCACTTTATCATCACAAGTCAAAAAAATAGGATGTTCTCAGCACCCAAGAGGCCTCTGTCATGCCCCTTGTGGGTCTCAAGGTCTCATTACAGACAATGATGAAGATTGCCGTAGAGTATGGGATTTACCCTTACACAATTGTGTGAGCTGGGTGAATAGATTATATATATACACAGCTGCTGCTTCTGGGTCCTGTGCTGGTTCTGAAGTCAGCAGAGCAGGCAGTCCAGCCCAGGAGTCACAGAAGGTGAAGAAGGAGGTTTGGGGTAGTTGTGGAAGCACAGGTCTGCCCCATGTGCACCTTTGTGGCTAGGACCAAGGTGAACCGGGAGATGAGTGACAGCATGCACTAAGTCAACCACGGCACCCTGCACCACCTTTTGTGCATAAAAAATATATGGTCACTGCCGTACTTTTGCCTTCCATATTGTGCTCAAGTTCAGATGGTCTATGCTAACCTAGAATTATAGGATGGAAAATTCTGGAAAAAGTCGTTACAAATAAGCTGACACTGTACAAATAACTACACTTTTCTTCTGCCCAAAAGGTAACCACTATCCTGATTCTTATAGTGGCCATTCCCTTGCATTTCTTTTTTATTTAAAAACTGTATGTAATTCATACCTAAAACCCTATAATTTCTTCATTTTTCTGAAAACATTTATTCTAGTGGAATCCTATAGCTCAGGTTAATTTATGTTTGGCTTCTGCTCAACATTCTTATTTGTGAGATCCATCCGTGTTTTGTGTATAGCTGTAGTTTATTCCTTTTTATTGTATTCTATTATATGAATATCTATGACAATTTCATTGTCCATTCCACCATGAAAAACACGTGGGTTGTTTCCAGTTTGGAGGAATTGTAAATAATAGGGCTGTGATCGTTCTTTTACTTGTCTTTTGGTGTAGATGTACACATATTTCTGTTGGGTGTGCAGACCTAGGATAGAATACTAAGTCAAGGACTGTGCATTTGTTCAATGTTGACGATATCAAATTGTTTTTTAAAGTGACTGGATCAGTTTACACTTCCACTCCCCCCAGAAGCATATAAGAGTTCCTGTTGTTCTGTATCTTTGCCAATTGCATTGTTAATTTTAATTTTAGCTATTCTGGGGTTTGTGTAGAGGTATGTAATGTGGTTTTGGTTAGCCTTACCTTAATTACTAGGGGGCTTGAACACCTTGTTACATGTGTATTGACTATCTGGATATCCTCTCTTAGGAAGTTTCAGCTCATGCCTATTCTACTGGATTCTCTGTAGTTTTCATATTGATTTGTTGGAGTTTTTCATATATTCTGGATGATATTCTTTTCTTAGTTATGCATGATGCAGATGTCAGCCATTCTGTGGCTTCCTGTTTTACTTTCTTGATAATATTTTTGTTGAACAGGAATTTTAAATTTTAAGGTAATTCAAATTTCCAGTCTTTTTCTTTGTGTTCAGGTACTTTTGTATACTACTTAAGAATTGTTGGGGCACCTACTTTTGTATACTACTTAAGAATTGTTGGGGCACCTGGGTGGCTCTGTCGGTTAAATGTTCAACTTTGGCTTGGGTCATGATCTTGTGGTTTGTGGGTTCGAGCCCCACATCAGGCTCAGCTGGTCTGTGCTGACAGCTCAGAGCCTGGAGCCTACTTCGGATTCTGTGTCCCCCCCTCTCTCTCTGCCCCTACCCCATTCATACTCTGTATCTCTCTCTCTCTCTCAAAAATATATAAAAATAAACATTAAAAAGATTTAAAAAAAAGAAATAAAAAAGAAGAATTGTTTCCCTGCTCCCAGCTCATGAACAAATTTTCCTTTGTTTAATTCTAAAATCACTTTATATTTTACCTTTCATTCTTAGAATTATAATGACGTGATATTGATTTCTATGCATGGTGTTAAATAGAGGTCATTTTTCATGTTTTTCAGAGCAGACACCTGATTCTCCCAGGACCACTTTTGGAAAAGATAACCTCTTTGTACTGTGCTGTAGAGCTGCCTATGACATAAATCAAATGTCTTGATATGTGAGAGTTGCTTTCTGTGCTCTTACTCCATTCCATTGGTCCCTTTGTCTATTCTTCACTTGATCTTAGCCAAAAGGCAGAGAAATGATTCCCTTTGTCTATTCTTGTGCCAATACCTCTCAGTCTTAATTACTGTAGCTTTATAATAAGTCTTGATAATAGCCAAGCCAACCTGTACTCTTTGATTTTTTAAGAAGAATTATTCTTTATACTATTGGTGATTCTTGACCCTTTTTTGTATTCTTAAAAATTTTTTTTAATCTTTATTTTTGAGAGAGAGAGAGAGATAGAGAGAGAGATACAGAGTCAGAGTGGGGGAGGAGCAGAGAGAGAGGGAGACACAGAATCTGAAGCAGGCTCCAGGCTCTGAGCTGTCAGCACAGAGCCTGGCAAGGGCCTCGAACTCATGAAGTGCGAGATCATGACCTGAGCCAAAGTCAGATGCTTAACTGACAGAGCCACCCAGGCGCCCCGACCCTTTTTTATATTCTTAATTAGAGTTTTGAAAAGCTTGTCAATTTACTCTTTAAAATGTTTATTTATTTTGAGGGGGGAGGGGCAGTGAGAAGGGGAGAGAGAGAGAGAGAGAGAGAGAGAGAGAGAGAGAGAATCCTAAGCAGGCTCCATGCTGAGTGCAAAGCCCAATGTGGGGCTCCATCCCATGAAGTGTGAGATCATGACCTGAGTCAAAATCAAGAGTCAGATGCTTAACAGACTGAACCAACCGGTGCCCCTAAATTAAAAAAAAAACAAAAAATTAAATGTAGAGATTTTGATTGAGATGGCATTAAAGAATGTGGTAGAAAAATACGTTCACATTTTTCCTAATTTTGCATGGCTGCCTCTTTGTAATTTGACTATTTCTCCGCCCCCCTGGAATTGTGGTTTGCTTTGTAACTTAATTCTGGGAATCCTCAACCTCGGCTTCCAGAGATATTGCAGCTTTTGTTCTCATCCTCTTGAAACCCTGGGACTATCCTGTGAAGGATAGCATCAGCAGGGACGAGAGACCACATACAGGGAGAGGTCCAGCAAAGAGCTGGCTCCAACATGACATGTGTGAGGAAGCCATGTTAGGCCATCCAGCCACTCATTGCAATGACTGATACGAGGTGAGATCAGAAGTGCTCAACTGGGCGCAGCCCCCATTACTGCCCCACAGAATGATGAGCAGATAAAATAGTTGTTTTAAGCCACTCAAGTTTCTTGGGGGTTTTAAAATGCAACAATAGATGATTAACCTACAGAGTATTGACGTCTTTATAAAATGGAGTCTTCAAAACCATGAACAAAATATACCTTTGCATTTAGATGAGCTTAATTTCTTCCTTATGTGTTTTACTGATTTCCCCATTAGACTTCTTTTCCCTTCCTCATTTTATTGTGGAAAAAGTTTGAACACTCAGAATTTGCAAGAATTCTATAACAAATACCTATGTACCTACCACCTATTTTTCAGCTCACTAATGTTCTTTTTAGTTTTGACCTACTCTGTCATCATAACCTTTGAGTTTTTAATTTTGGTAATTGTGTTTTTTGGTTCTAGAATTTCCATTTGACTCTTATCAGCAAATTCTTATTCTTTGCTGAAATTCTGAATCTTGTGCTTTACCTCCAGTTGAGCAGTTTTTCTATTTTATTATTATTTTTAAATGCTTATTTATTTTTTTGAGAGAGACAGGAGGGTGCGAGTGGGGGAGGGGCAGAGAGAGAAGGAGAGAGAGAATCCTAAGCAGGTTCTACACTCAGTGTGGAGCCAGATGCGGGGCTCAATCCCACAACTGCTTGTGAGATCATGACCTGAGCTGAAATCAAGAGTCAGACACTTAACCAACTGAGCCACCCAGGTGTCCCAAGCAAGCAGGTATTTTAAAGTATGTTTGTTTCTGTTACCTGCTTTTCTCCTGTCAACTCGCATTCTTGTTGTCTCCTCAGGTGACTGGTCAGTTTTTATAGAGTGTCAGACATAGATTTGGAATCACGAAGATGTAACTGAAGACCTAAAGTGATGTCCTCTTTCTCTGTGGGGTTTACCCTTGCTTCTGCAGGCTCCTGGGGGCTCTACCAATTTAGGATTACCTTAGTCCAACTTCAGGAATTGAAATAATTGGAAGGTGAACTGTAGTCCCAGTAAAGAGCTGTCTACCTTTGCATCACCCACATCTATGTAGTTCTGTGGAGCCTCCACCCAAAGTGAGAGGGGTTTACCCCTTGATGAGGCTTGGATTCCATTCCCTGTCCCCTTGGCCCTAGTTACCACTTCAACTTCTTAACTTCCTACTCTTCCCTTCTGGAATCAGCACATGCTTGCATGGGAAAACTGACTTCAAAAGCTGGGCTCACCTACCTGAGCGTCAGTCCTCCCCCAGAGTCTGGTATGTTCATGCTTTACCATTTTATTTGCATTCAGATGCCTTCATTGAGATGTTTTTTTTAAATATTTTGTCTGTTTTCTAGTTATCTTCAGTGGGAGTGGTTGGTCCAAATTACTTGTCTCACCATTACCTGAGGCAGAAATCATTACCTATATTTTAGTAAACATTTTAACCATGCCACACCAAACATATTATTTGTCAACAAGTCAAGACCTTTTTCTCAACATTTCTCAAATGATGAATCTAGTCAACCCATTGTTTGATAATTGAAAGAAAAGATAAAAATTTTAATATATTATGTGTATCATTAAAGCTATATGTTATAATTAAATAATTAGTTACAGTGCCATTTCAACAACATACTAACATGAAATCACTTATTATATGATGTGTGAAAATGCTTAAATATAATTTGTAAATCCTAAGAGTTCAAGAAAATGTATCTTTCTTTTAAAAGAGGTTTGAGAGGGGCGCCTGGGTGGCGCAGTCGGTTAAGCATCCGACTTCAACCAGGTCACGATCTCACGGTCCGTGAGTTCAAGCCCCGCGTCGGGCTCTGGGCTGATGGCTCAGAGCCTGGAGCCTGTTTCCGATTCTGTGTCTCCCTCTCTCTCTGCCCCCTCGCCCGTTCATGCTCTGTCTCTCTCTGTCCCAAAAATAAATAAACGTTGAAAAAAAAATAATAAAAAAAAAAATAAAAGAGGTTTGAGAGAATTCCTCGGTCAAAAAGGGAGGGGCTGCTAATTTAGGTCCTGAATGGCATGTTAAAGAGATTGAGTACTTGGCAGGTGTTCAATATGGTCTTGCTTTAGTAAATATGTGCCTAGGGATAAAATGACCTTCTCTTACAATGAGGTCAAAAGGTAGAAAATGGAATCATTTTCGTAAACTTGGAAATTTTCAATTTTACTTTTAGAAATCTTAAAGAAAAATCTTCTGGACAAAGGTACAAACCTCTAGTTATAAGATAAATAAGTCATGGAGATGTAATGTGTACCATGGTGACTATAGTTAATAATAATGTATTGCATATTTGAAAGTTGCTAAGAGAGCAGGTCTTAACCCCATCACAAGAATAAAAGAAATTTTGTAACTATGTAGGTGACAGATGTTAATCAGACTTATTGTGATCATTTTGCAGTATATATTAATATCAAATCAGTATGTTATACACCTGAAACTAATATAATGTGATATGTCTTTTATACCTCACTTTTTAAAAAAAGGATCTTTGGGTTTACTTAGGTATTGATAAGTGCATATTTTGTATAACTATGCTGTTTTTCTAGAGTCTCTTCTTTCATTTGAGTAAATTGTTCAAATTATTATTATTATTTTATTTATTTAAAAATTTTTAAGGTTTATTTATTTTGGGAGAGACAGAGAGAGTGAGTCAGGGAGGAGCAGAGAAAGACGGCAAGAGAGAATCCTTAGCAGGCTCCACACCGTCAGCGTGGAATCTGATGCGGGGCTCAAACTCAAGAATCTTGAGATCATGACCTGAGCCAAAACCAAGAGTCAGACACTTAAGTGATTGAGCCACCCAGTGCTATTATTAATTAATTAATTATTAAAAAATTATTTACTTTTATTTTTTAATTTACATCTAAGTTAGCGTATAGTGCAATGATGATTTCAGGGGTAGATTCCAGTGATTCATCCCTTATGTATAACACCCAGTGCTCATCCCAACAAGTGTCTTCTTTAATTCCCCTTACCCATTTAGCCCATCCCCCCTCCCACAACCCCTCCAGCAACCCTCAGTTTGTTCTCTGTATTTAAGAGTCTCTTATGTTTTGTCCCCCTCCTTGTTTTTATATTATTTTCATTTCCATTCCCTTATGTTCATCTGTTTTATATCTTAAATTCCTCATATGAGTGAAGTCATATCATATTTGTCTTTCTCTGACTAATTTTGCTTAGCATAATACCCTCTAGTTCCATCCGCATAGTTGCAAATGGCAAGATTTCATTCTTTTTCATTGCCGAGTAATATTCCATTATATATATATGTATGTATGTATATATATATACATACATGTATATACATACATATATGTATATGTGTGTATACATATATATGTATATATACACATATATATATGTATACACACACACACCACATCTTTATTTTATCCATTCATCCATATGTATATATATATATATACACATATATATATATACACACACACATACATATATACATACATATATATGTATATGTGTGTGTATACATATATATGTGTGTATGTATATATATATATATATATATATATATATATATATATATGTATACACACACACACACACACCACATCTTCTTTATTTTATCATTCATCCATGGATGGACATTTGGGCTCTTTCCATACTTTGGCTATTGTCAACAGTGCTGCTATAAACATTGGGGTGCATGTGCTCCTTTGAAACAGCACACCTCTATCCCTTGGATAAATACCTAGCAGTGAAATTGCTGGGTCATAGGATAGCTCTATTTTTAACTCTTTGAGGAACCTCCATACTGTTTCCAGAGTGGCTGCACCAGTTTGCATTCCCACCTGTAGTACAAAAGGGTTCCTCTTTCTCTGCATCCTCACAAACATCTGTTGCTGCCTGAGTTGTTAATTTTAGCCATTCTGACAGGTGTGAAGTGGTATCTCATTGTGGTTTTAATTTGTATTTCCCTGATGATGAGTGATGTTGCGCATCCTTTCATGTGTCTGTTATCTATATGAATGTCTTCTTTGGAGAAATGTCTATTCATGTCTTTTGCTCATTTCTTCACTGGATTATTTGTTTTTTGGGTGTTGAGTTTGATAAGTTCTTTGTAGATTTTGGATACTAACCCTTTATCTGATATGTCATTTGCAAATATCTTCTCCCATTCTGTCGGTTGCCTTTTAGTTTTGTTGATTGTTTCCTTTGCTGTGCAGAAGCTTTTTATTTTGATGAGGTTCCAGTAGTTCGTTTTTGCTTTTGTTTCCCTTGCCTCCAGAGACGTGTTGAGTAAGAAGTTGCTGTGGTTGAGGTCAAAGATGTTTTCACCTGCTTTCTCCTCTAGGAGTTTGATGGCTTCCTGTCTTACATTGAGGTCTTTCATCCATTTTGAGTTTATTTTTGTGTATGGTGTAAGAAAGTGGTACAGGTTCATTTTTCTGCATGTCACTGTCCAGTTTCCCCAACACCATTTGCTGAAGAGACTGTCATTATTCCATTGGATATTCTTTCCTGCTTTGTCAAAGATTAGTTGGCCATGCGTTTGTGGGTCCATTTCTGAGTTCTCTATTCTGTTCCGTTGATCTGATTATCTGTTTTTGTGCCAATACCATACTGTTTTGATTACAGCTTTGTAGTACATCTTGAAGTCTAGGATTGTGATGCCTCCAGCTTTGGTTTTGTTTTTCAGGATTGCTTTGGCTATTCTGGGTCTCTTCTGGTTTCATACCAATTTTAGGATTTTTGTTCTAGCTCTGTGAAGAATGCTGGTGTTATTTTGATAGGGATTGCATTGAATATGTAGATTGCTTTGAGTAGTATCGACATTTTAACAATATTTGTTCTTCCAATCTAGGAACATGGAATATTTTTCCATTTTTTTTGTGTCTTCTTCAGTTTCTTTTGTAAGCTTTTCATAGTTTTCAGTGTATAGATTTTTCACCTCTTTAGTTAGGTTATTTCTAGGTATATTATGGTTTTCGGTGAAGTTGTAAATAGGATTGATTCCTTGATTTCTCTTTTTGTTGCTTCATTATTGGTGTATAGAAATGCAACTGATTTCTGTGCATTGATTTTATATCCTGTGACTTTGCTGAGTTCATGGATCAGTTCTAGCAGTTTTTTGGTGAAATCTTTTGGGTTTTCCATATAGAGTATCATGTCATCTGTGAAGAGTGCAAGTTTGACCTCCTCCTGGCTGATTTGGATGCCGTTTATTTCTTTGTGTTGTCTGATTGCTGAGGCTAAGACTTCCAATATCATGTTGAATAACAGTGGCAATAGTGGACATTCCTGTTGTGTTCCTGACCTCAGGGGAAAGCTCTCAGTTTTTCCCCATTGAGGATGATATTAGCGATGGGTCTTTCATGGATGACTTTTATGATCTTGAGGTATGATCCTTCTATCCACACTTTCTTGAGGGTTTTTATCGATAAACGATGCTGTATTTTGTCAAATACTTTCTCTGCATCTGTTGAGAGGATCAGGTGGTTCTTGTCCTTTGTTTTATTTATGTTATATATCACACTGATAGTTTTGGAGATATTGAACCAGCCCTGCATTCAGGTATAAATTCTACTTGGTCATGGTGAATAATTCTTTTAATGTATTGTTGGATCTGGTTGGCTAGTATCTTGTTTAGGATTTTTGCATTCATGTTCATCAGGGAAATTGGCCTGTAGTTCCCCTTTTTAGTGGAGTCTTTGTCTGGTTTTGGGATCAAGGTTATGCTGGCCTCATAGAATGAGTTTGGAAGATTTCCTTCCATTGCTGTTTTTGGAATAGCTTCAAAAGAATAGGAATTAACTCTTCTTTAAATGTTTGGTAGAATTCCTCCGGAAAGCCTTCCAGCCCTGGACTCTTGTTTTTTAAGAGGGTTATGATTATTAATTCAGTTTCTTTACTGGTTATTGGTCTGTTTGTATTCTCTATTTCTTCCTGTTTCAGTTTTGGTAGTTTATATGTTTCTAGGAATTTGTCCATTTATTCCAGATTGCCAATTTTATTGGTATATAATTGCTCATAATATTATCTTATTAGTGTTTGTATTTCTGCAGTATTGGTTGTGATCTCTCCTCTTTCATTCTTGATTTTATTTATGTAGGTCCTTTCCTGTTTCTTTTTTGATGGAACTGGCTAGGGGTTTATCAATTTTGTTAATTTTTTCCTGGTTTCATTGATCTGTCCCACTGTTTGTTGTTGTTGTTGTTGTTGTTGTTGTTGTTGTTTTGGTTTCAATACCATTGATGTCTGCTCTAATATTTATTATTTCCCGTCTTCTGCTGTTTTTGAGTTTTATTTGCTGTTCTTTTTCCAGTTCTTTAAAGTGTAAGGTTAGGTTATATATCTGAGACTTTTCTTCCTTCTTTAGGAAGGCCTGCATTGCTATATACTTCCCTCTTATGACTGCCTTTGCCGCATCCCAGAGGTTTTGGGCTGTTGTGTTATCATTCTCATTGGCTTCCATGTACTTTTTAATTTTCTCTTTAATTTCTTGGTTAGCCCATTCATTATTTAGTAGGATGCTCTTTAGTCTCCAAGTATTCATGGTCTTTCCAAATTTTTTTCTTGTGGTTGATTTCAAGTTTTATAACTTGTGGTCTGCAAATATGCACAGTATGGTCTCTATCTTTTGTACTTGTTGAGGGCTGATTTGTGTCCCAGTATGTGATCTATTCTGGAGGATGTCCCCTGTGCACTCTAGAAGAATGTGTATTCTGCTGCTTTAGGATGAAATGTTCTGAATAATGTTATGTTAAGTCCATTTGGTCCAGTCTGTCATTCAAAGCCATTATTTCCTTGTTGATTTTCTGTTTAGATGATCTGTCCATGTTTTTGATTGTTTATATATTTGGGTGCTTTCACTTTGGGCACATAGATGTTTACAATTGTTAGGTCTTCTTGGTGGCTAGACCCTTTAATTATGATATAATGCCCTTATTCATCTCTTGTTACAATATTTATTTTAAAATCTAGATTGTTTGATATAAATATGGCTAGTCTGGCTTTCTTTTGGTGACCATTAGCATGATAGATGATTCTCATCCCCTTTCAATCTGAAAGTCTAAAATTTTAGGTCTAAAATGGGTCTCTTGTAAAAAGCATATAGATGGATCTTGTTTTCTTATCCATTCTGTTACCCTATGTCTTTTGATTGGAACATTTAGTCCACTGATGTTTAGAGTGAGTACTGCAAGATATGAATTAATTGCCATTGTGTTCCCTGTAGAGTTGGAGGTTCTGGTAGTGTTCTCTGGTCCTTTCTAATCTTTGTTGCTTTTAGTTTTTTTTTTTTTTCCATGTTTTTTCCCAGAGAGTACCCTTAAAATTTCTTGCAGGGCTGGTTTAGTCGTCATGAACTCCTTTAGCTTTTGTTTTTCTGGGAAAAATTTAAAAAAAAATTAACGTTTATTTTTGAGAGACAGAGAGAGAGAGAGACAGAGTGTGAGAAGGGGAAGGGTGGAGAGAGAGAGGGAGACACAAAATCTGAAGCAGGCTCCAGGCTCTGAGCTGTCAGCACAGAGCCTGACACGGGGCTCGAGCTCATGGACCATGAGATCATGACCTGAGCCACAGTTGGATGCTTAACCGACTGAGCAACCCAGGTGCCCATTTCTGGGAAAAATTTTTATTTCTCCTTCTATTTTGAATGACAGCCTTGCTAGATAAAGAAGTCTTGGCTGAATATTTTTCCAGTTCAGCACATTGAATATATCCTGCCATTTCTTTCTGACCTGCCATATTTCTTTGGAAAGGTCTGCTGCGAACACGATCTGTTTTCCCTTATAGGTTAAGGACTTTTTTTTCTTTGCTGCTTTCATGATTCTTTCCTTGCCTGAGTATTTTGTGAATTTGACTATGATATGCCTGTTCATGGTCAGCTTTTGTTGAATCTAATGGGAGTTCTCTGTGCTTCCTGGATTTTGATGTCTGTGTCTTTCCCCAGGTTAGGACAGTTTTCTGCTATGATTTGCTCACATAAACCTTCTACCCCTTTTTCTCTCTCTTCATCTTCTGGAACCCCTATAATTCACATGTTATTCCTTTTTAATGAGTCACTGAGTTCTCTAATTGTTATATCATGCTCTTTTGCCTTATTTTCCCTCTTTTTTTGTGCTTCATTATTCTCTGTAAGTTTGTCTTCTAAATCACTGATTCCCTGCTCTACTTCATCCATGTTGCCGTGGCATACGTTCAAGATCATATCTCAGTTATGGCATTTTTTTTCAACGTTTATTTATTTTTGGGACAGAGAGAGACAGAGCATGAACGGGGGAGGGGCAGAGAGAGAGGGAGACACAGAATCGGAAACAGGCTGCAGGCTCTGAGCCATCAGCCCAGAGCCTGACGCGGGGCTCGAACTCACGGACCGCGAGATCATGACCTGGCTGAAGTCGGACGCTTAACCGACTGCGCCACCCAGGCGCCCCAGTTATGGCATTTTTAATTTCATCCCGAGTAGATTTTATTTCTTTTATCTCTGCAGAAAGGGACTCTATGCTTTTTTCAGCCCCAGCTCGTATTCTTATTATCGTGATTCTAAATTCTGGTTCAGACATCTGGTTTGTATCTGTGTTGATTAAGTCCCTGGCTGTCATTTTTTCCTGTTCTTTCTTTTGGAGTGAATTCCTTCATTTCATCATTTTGGAGGAAGAAAAAGAATTAATAAAATAAAAAAATAAACATTTAAAAAATTAACAGCAACACACACAAAAAATCAAATAAAGGATGCTAGATCCTAGGTGTGTTTTGATCTGGCTGTTGCAGGAAGCTTGACAGAATAGAGAACAAAGGGAAAGAAAAGAAAGAAAAAAGGGAAGAAAAAGGAAATCATTTGAAAACTTAAAAAATGTATGCAGTAAAAAATGAAATGATGAAAGTAAAATAGAATTTAAAAATTTACAAAAAAGTAAAACACAGTACAAAAAATTAAAGAAAAATCTTTTTTATAAAAATGAAAAATAAAAATAATTTTTTTCTTTCTACATTCAAGAATAAGTAAAGAAAAAGAAAAAAATTTCAATAGATGGACCAGAGGACAGAATGAAATATGACTGAAATTATGTCCAGTTCCCCCCAGAAATCAAACTATGAAGCAGTTTATAGTCCGTAAAGTAAGCAGGTGGAGAGACTTGTGTTCCTCTAGAGCATGGTTGGCTCAGATGGACAGAGTTTGGCATAACACCCTGTTCTCCAGTAGATGGCACTCCTTAGTTTACTGGGCTGATTTTTGTGGTGCATATAGGCATGTATGCACATGCGTGGGAGGGTTGACAGTGGTATCACCCAGCTACCCAGTCTCTAGTATCTGTGCTCTTGGTCACTGGAAATCAAGCACCCCTCCTTTGTCTCCAGCTTCTGTCCACTCCCTGCTTCTACATTTTCAGCAACCAAGTCATCAGCCTGCCAGGCGGCACCTCCTTCCTGAGTTTTATCTCGGATGGGGCTGTGTTTCCAAACCTCTCACTTCTGAGGGCCCTGCAGATTTGAACCGCTCAGACCCTCTGGGGGCGGGAATCGCCGAGCAATGGCTGGTGCCAGCCTGTCCCCAGGAACGTTCATGTGACCACGCTGTTACCGATGCCCAGAGACTGTGGCTGAATGCCAGCCCACCCCAGAAAATGTTCATGTAATCGTGTAGCAGTGGTGGTTCAGGGATTACAGTAAATCACAACACACTTCTGGTGCCAGGCTTCACCCTTAATGTCCTTGTTCCAACAGCAGTGAACATGGCTGTTCTCCAGGGTCCACTGGGACCTTTACCTCTGGGTGGCCACACAGCCTCTACCAAATGTCCTCCCAGCAGGAGAACCACCTCTTCCTGTGTGGCTCGAGGACCACTTGGACCTCGCTGTCTGCTCCGGGGGATTTGCTCTTCCTACCAGAGCTCTGCCAGGTATCAAGCTGTGGAGTTTCAGACTCTGCACTCCCCTGTTTATAGCATCTTAATGGTATTTAAACCCTCCCCTTTCTCCCTTTCTTGTTCAGTCCCTTGCTGGTGCTTCCACTCTTTCTCTTTCTCTCCAGGTGCTTTTGGGGGGAGTGCTTTTCCTGTATCTTCCCCCCTGTCTCCATCCTCTCTCTGCAGCAAAAACAGCTCCCTGCCCTCCACAGCTTCTCTCTTCCCCAGTTTGCCTCTCCACTCCATGTACCTGCCAAATTCTGTGGTTCAAGTTGTACTGATTTTTTTTGAATCCTCAATTAAGTTTTCTAGGTGTGCAAGATTGTTATTGATCAGGCTGCATTTCAGGGACAAGACAGGCAAAAAAAACTTCCATGCTGTTCTGTCACCTTGGCCTCTCCCCCCACCCCAACTTATTTTTTAGAGGGAGAGAGACAGACAGAGAATGTGAGTGGGGGAGAGGGGCAGAAGGAGAGGGAGAGAGAGAAAGAGAGAGAGAGAGAAAGAGAGAGAGAGACAGAGAATCTCAAGTCGGCTCCATGCCCAACTCAGAGCCCAACATGGGGCTTGACCTCATGAACTGGGAAATCATAACCTGAGCTAAAATCAAGAAAAATAAAATTAGTAGGAGAAATAATCACATTCCTACAAGCACCCAAAATTAGTACACGCCTCAAAATAAACATAGAAATGTATAAAGTTTATGTGAATAAAAAATTTCTTTATTTTTTCCAAAGTTGTTGGAACTTTAAGAAGTGGAGCCCTTCAGAATGGAAAGGCAGAATCAAATCTTAAGAGACCACAGTTTTTTATTACCAAGTGGTATCATGCATATAACTGCTTTGGGTGCGTATAACCCTTGACATGGGAATGCTTTCATTACCCAGAGCTCTGAATCATTTCCCAAAGAGAAGTGAGGTCAGTGAATGTGCAGGCTTCAATTCTGATACCTTCCTCATGCCTCTGATTTATTTAAAATCTCTTGTATTGTTGATCATATTTAGATGCTTTGTATTTGTATTTGTATTTGCTTTGTATTTGTAAACACAAATACAAAAATACCAAAAAATGTAAAAATACATGCGTGCCCATTGGTAAAATTAATGATTTGGCCACATTACCAAAATCAATTGGTAAAATAATTAATAAAAGATGAACCCAAGAAAGGTCAGATAATTCTTTTTATCTGGACTCATTTCTAGACTAAATGTAAATGACTTCTAACTTTAAGAAACTCTAAACATTTTCTTCCACATGACATTTCCCTAAATGAAGGAAATAAAGAGCTAGAGGCTTGATTTGCACATTTTTCTTTTTAATGTTTTTCTTTGTATAACACATAGGATGAAACAAATTCTGATAATTCTGCTTATGAATTCGGGTGAACAAGGGGGAGATGCAAACAGGTGATCATTGATAACCATGTTATTTTCAGTCTACTTAAGGTATTGATTCTCTTTGTTTCCTTACGTGTCATGTTGCTGACAGTAAGCAAGAAACATTCCCTATTCATTAAGTGGATTTCCATTTATGAATGAAGTTGGCTAACTGCTTGCTGCTTCCTTGTTCAGATCTGAGGCCACCTGGGCTCCGTGAGCAACCTTCTCCACTGAAGGATGGCCTGAGGATATAGATATGGATGACAGTGTCTTGGGGACCCACACTTTCATCCTGAAATAAAGACTGGAGTATCATACATGTGAAGCTCAGGCCACCACAGTCACATCTGATTTTTCTCTCTTCATTTGTTGATGGCTGGGAAGAAGGAAGAAGCCAGATTTATTTGTGGGACGAAATTTCTTTTCAGACTTTTCTTCTGTTGACTCTGTGAAATAAAGGACATGTCAGTTAGTAACTGGCATTATATGATAAATACAATTTTTAGAGTCAAGTTGCACCACTAATTTATGTAGAGATTTTAATCCTCCTAGTAAGAAAGTATAGTTATTTGCTTAACTATCCTGTATGCTTCCAGGGTAAAAATGTGTTAAAAACTGGAGGTAGGGGTGCCTGGGCGGTTCAGTCAGTTAAGTGTCAGACTTGATTTCAGCTCAGGTCATGATCTCATGGTGAGATCGAGCCCCGCGTTCGGCTCTGTACTGGGCGTGGAACCTGCTTAGGATTCTCTCTCTCTTCCTCTCCCTTTGCCCCTCCCCCACTTGCTCAAGTGCGTGCCTGCATGCGCACACTCTCTCTCTCTGAAAAACGAAATGAAACGAAACAAAACAAAACAAAACAGGAGGTGGGGTTCCAGAAGGGTATGGTGGAAAAGCAGAAGCTTTGGACTAACTACTTGACTGGGCAGTTATCCCATGCTGGGACTCAACTACCCAGTCTGCAAGGGTTTGATTAAAATAAAGCCAATTACAGAAGTTTGCTATGTTGTTGTCAGGCATAAAGATATTGTATATGAATATCATCAGAGTCCATTGACTTATAGGAAAATAAAATCAAGTGATGATCCCACAAATGAGAAATGAAAATTAGTTTTGAATTAGATAGTTCTGGAAGACATACATATAGAAAGTTAAACTCATTTGGTTTAAAAATTCAGAACAAGAAGTATCTAATTTTTGTCAGTAATATTCAGCTAATATTGACAGTACACATCAATTTGATTTTATGCTCTATTGTGGAGAATAAGAAAGGAAGAAGGGAGAGGAAATACAGAGAGTTATAGCTAAAGAAAAAAACAGAGAGAGGGGCGCCTGGGTGGCGCAGTCGGTTAAGCGTCCGACTTCAGCCAGGTCACAATCTCGCGGTCCGTGAGTTCAAGCCCCGCGTCGGGCTCTGGGCTGGTGGCTCAGAGCCTGGAGCCTGTTTCCGATTCTGTGTCTCCCTCTCTCTCTGCCCCTCCCCCATTCATGCTCTGTCTCTCTCTGTCCCCCAAAAAATAAATAAACGTTGAAAAAAAATTAAAAAACAAAACAAACAAAAAAAAAAAAAACAGAGAGAGCCCCAAGGTAAAATTCAAAGATCTCTCAGGCTTGAACCTAAAGATCTCTCAGGCTTGAACGCTTACAGTCACCTGACCAGTCCTCTCTGAGACACAAGGTGGGAAACTTAGTTCCCCAGATCAATCCACTAACCAATTGGAGCAAATTCCCAAGCTGCACTGATTTTCAAATCTAATTTTCTATCATTATTCTCGCCCACTTCCTCCTGCTCTCTCCCCTCCTTCTTGATCTCATTCATTCTTTCATTCAGCAAAGTGTGTGTGTGTGTGTGTGTGTGTGTGTGTGTGTGTGACTTATGTGTCTGTTCTAAGCCCTGGAGATCCACCAGAGAATGAGCCAAAGTGCCTGCCTTCATGGATCTTACATTCTAGTGGGGGAGAATCATTACAAATAAATCCACGTTTATGAAACGTGATAGCAGGTAGTGATTGGAGCTGTGAAGAAAAATAAAGTAGGGTGAAGGCACAGAGAGCGATGGGAAGGGAGAGTTCTTCCTTGTTCATTACGTGCAGACTCTCATCTGGTTACTTAACCCGGAGACACCGAGCAGCTTCCTGAGTGCCTGAGTTACACTGCATTGTATTCAAGTGTCTGGGCTCTGAAGTCAACCTGCTGGATTTAGATCCCAGCTCTACTATTTACTTCTTTTGGCATCTTAAATAAATTATTTGTCCTCTTGTGCTTCAGCGTTCTTGAGTATCAAATGGGGATGATAATCATAACTCCCTCGTTGTTCCAAAGATTCGGTGAAGGAGTGCATATAGAACCTACAGGTTTGTGCCTGGCATGCTAATTTAAACACGAATGTTAGCCATTATCACCAGCGGTAGCTCTCAGTTACGGTTTTTATCCCCTTTCACCTGAAATAAGATTGTGAGTGTGTTTCTGCTATTCTTTGAAAAGTTATAAAGTATGCTATTATATATATATTTTCTCATTGTTTTAAGTAATGGGTGAAACACGGTTGCACGAATAATCCAAAACTAACAGGTAGTCAAAAGAGTGTTTGTTTGCAGTTTTGTAATTCATATATTTTATGCCTACATTTGCATTCTTATATATCTTTCACTTAAGCATTTTTCTATTATTGGCTATGCTTCCCCAATTGTGTAAATGGATCACATGTCACAAAGTTCATGTTCTCCCACTCTCTTCCACATTTAAATTGAAAAGGAGCTACAGTTGACCCTTGAGGATCCCCTCATGGAGTAGAAAATCCACGTATAACTTTTGACTCTCCCCATACTTAACTACTAACAGTCTACTGTGGACTGGAAGCCTCACCAGTAACATACACAGTGGATTAGCACATATACCATATTTTTATAATAAAGAAAGCTACAGAAAAGAAAATGTGATTAAGAAAATCATCAGGAAGAGAAGGTATACTGTACTGTATATTTATTGAGAAAATCATCAGGAAGAGAAAATACTGCACTGTAATTATTGAAAACAATCAGCACAGAAATGGACCCTTGTAGTTCAAACCTGTGTTGTTCAAGTGTCCACTGTATAAAATTGGCTCTGATGTATGCTTTCCTGTGCTATGGTTAATATTTTGTAACTTGTTTAATTCTAAAGGGATTTACAAGCTATTTAAAGACACTAATAATTGAAATCAGCATTTCTATTATTTAAAAATAATCAGTTGAAGAGATTAAGATACCTGTTTTTGGACTATTTGCTCAGAGAACTTTCTCTTCTCTTTACTGTGAGCTCTTTGATCTATGAATGGCTTCTTAGTGCCCAACACAGTGCAGGGCACATTAGTAGGTATTTCAAGATGTTCTGTACATGTTTGTTTCACAAAACTGGAATTTGAACACAAAATTTTCTGAAGTCATATTATGCCTAGCTTCTTGGAAGTGCTTTTCATGAAAATAGATATTTGATGGGTATTTATTAATTTGACCTCATCCACTATTTTCCCCACTTAAGCTGTATGTGTTTTTTTTTAAATTGCAGACAATCAACATAGTGATTCTTTTTTTTTTTTAAGTTTATTTATTTATTTTGAGAGAGAGCAGAAGTGGGGTGGGGGTAGAGAGGGAAAGACAGAATCCCAAGCAGGCTCTGTACTCTCAGTGCAGAACCCAGTGAAGGGCTTGAACCCACAAACTGTGAGATCATGACCTGAGCCAAAGTTAAGAGTCAGATGCTTAACAGACTGAGTCACCCAGGTGCCCCCATGATTCTTTAATCTATACCGGTTTCCAGATTTCACTGTCATCTTGCTAAGTGCATAATTTTGTGGAAAGGACCTAATATTATTTTGGAAACAGATTTTAACCCCTGACTATACTTAACTCTTTTCTACATTAAACTAGAAAGGGAATTTTTACCTTTTCTATAAGCAAACGGAGATATCTACTCCTTTTACCCTTCTTGTATGGTTAATGATTTTTCAGAGTGAACGAAAGCTTTATTCTCTTTTTATTAAGAGAAAATAAAGTTTTAATGTCTATTAAAACAGTAGATATATTAAAAATTCCTTTGCATTTGGAGAAATAATTTATCATATTTCATGATCGTTGACAAAATTAATCATAGTGGAATCAATTTCTGATGATCTAAGTGTAGATTATTCATTATGTAGATTAACCATGACTAATTTTTATTCCATTTTTGTCTTCCTCCTGGTATTTAAGACACATTTGGCCACCTTCTTTCTTCACTTAGTCTGTACTTAAAGAATGCAAAGTATATTTAATATCAGATGAGGCAAAACAAATAAGAATGGAAATACAAGCATAAAATATACAAATTATAAAACCCCAAACAAACACTCTCTTGCTTACCTGTTAGTTGTGGATCATTTGATACCACTGTGTTTCATCCACTACTTAAAACAATTAACAGTAAATTATATTATTTTATAGAAAATCCTCTATTGCCAAAAATTCATATTCAAACAATTGGTAGAGTTGATGATTAACAGGAATCATTTATGTACATAAGCTAACAAAATAATGGTCAAGATTTCTATATAATTAAATAAAGCAGCTTTTTGTTCTGGTGGTGGGAGTTATGATTTTTATCGTTTATTCCATTAGGCACAGACAGTATGAACCAGCTCTTTCTGTTTTCAGTCTGACATCATGAAATGAGGCTTACAAGAAGTACCATGTGTTAGATCCTCCTCTTAAGGTTTGATCCATTTTTTAAAGTTTATTTATTTATTTTGAGAGACAGAGGGCATGAACAGAGGGGGGCCAGAGAGAGAGAGGGAGAGAGAGGATCCCAAGCAGACTGTGCTATCCACCTCAGTGGGGGGCTCGAGCTCATGAACCGTGAAATCAAAACCTGAGCTGAAATCAAGAGTCAGGTGCTTAACCAACTGAGCCACCCAGGAGCCCCACATTTCATCTATTTTATTATAAAGATGAGACGAATGGCCACAGGTTAAGTTGAGCCAATACAAGCTTCCTGGAACTAGTAGAAGAGTGACAGCATTTGAATTTTCTAGGCTGTATGGCTTAGTAGGATGAGCATGACATTTAGAGTCACAAGTAGAACTCAGCTTATCACTTATTTCTTATGTGATCTTTGGCAAGTCGCTTACCCTCTGGTTAGGCTCTACTTTTTCCCAGTTTTAAGCTGGGTATAACATTTTTCTTTGTAATTGTTGTGAAAATGAGGGGAATAATTTCTAAAAGTACTATGTAAACTGTAAGTCATTGAACGCTAGCTACGCCTATTAATACACAAAACAACTTCTTGAGGTGGCTGGTGACACAGAGGCTTACTGATTTCATGGCTCCATCCTGTAGGTACCATAACATTCAGAAGCAAGGATGGCTATACAACCCTCAGAGATGTTATGTCATGTTACCTAGCTTTTTTTTTAACTTCATATGATTTTCTTTTTTTTAAATATGAAATTTATTGTCAAATTGGTTTCCATATAACACCCAGTGCTCATCCCAACAGGTGCCTTCCTCAATGCCCATCACCCACTCTCCCCTCCCTCCCACCCCCCACCAACCCTCAGTTTATTCTCAGTTTTTAAGAGTCTCTTATAGTTTGCCTCCTTCCCTCTCTGTAACTTTTTTTTTCCCCCTTCTCCTCCCCCATGGTCTTCTGTTAAGTTTCTCAGGATCCACATAAGAGTGAAAACATATGGTCTGTCTTTTTCTGTACGACTTATTTCACTTAGCATAACACTCTCCAGTTCCATCCACGTTGCTACAAAAGGCCATATTTCATTCTTTCTCATTACCAAGTAGTATTCCATTATATATATATAAACCACAACTTCTTTATCCATTCATCAATTGATACTAGCTTTTAAAACTAGGCAGTGAATCTAAGTCTTGAATTAGCTCTGGAAAAATTTCATTTGTCAGGTTCAGAGGTCCTGTTTAATTTTTCCTCTCTGTCCAGCAAATTCATGATTTCCATCTCACAGAGCTAAAACACATGCATCCTGGAATATTCATGATAAGAATATGGACTGAGAAAACCTTAGGCCCAGAATGTCCTTGGGAACAAAGAAATAATTAACAGTCCACACAGAAAAGGAATACACTAGGAATTCTAAGTACTAACCTTATCATGAGTGTGACCTCCCTTCTTTTTTCCTGGAATGATGTCAGAAGATTCCCTTCGTGCTTCTGAACCAATGAGTGGAAGAAATCTTAGGCTAGTGGGGCTTGGTACCTAGAAGCCATAAGTAAAGATTTAGTGAGACATATTTAAGGTGATTACACCTGTAATGTGAATTCACAGGGGTGGAGAATAGGGAAAGGTCAACTGCTTTAAAATATACTCCTCCTTCCCAGATGCCCACTATGACTTCTTGACACTTCATCCTTAGCATTATCTGTAGCTTAAGTGTTTGACCCTATTACAGGGAACATGTTCTTGGGAAGGAGAAATAACATTTTATGAAATAATAAGTTAAGGTTAAGTTGAAGTATTTCTTCTTCAGTTTATTATTCTTGGTTTAATCAGTTGTTTAAACAGAGGTTAGCTCTAGTGGAGACTGGAAGAGAATGAGTAAGGAGGAGAAAATTCTGGGCAGAGGATGAATTCTGGGTCAACGGACAGCACAGGCAAAGTCACAGAAGAGGGAAGAGTGGTGATGCTTAAGGAATGGCAAGTAATTTGGCACAGCTGGAGTATAAGGTACATGGGAGAATGTGATAGAAAATGAGATCATACAGTTCAGGCAGATGCCAGATTATGAAAGGTTTGTATGCCAGGCTAAAGGTATTTGGATTTTATCCTGTAGGCGATGAAGAGCCAGGTTAAAATCTGAAATAGTTTCCTATAGTGTTGTTTAACGTGAAATGGCAGAGGCAAATGGTCAAGACCATGGACACCTAGAACTAGAGACTTCTTTGGGATCAGATGCAGCACGCTCATAGAAGCATCAGTCTGCTTGGTTATGTGATTTTCTTCAACCTTGTTGGGTAGCCCAAGGTCGGGAATGAGACATCAGATTCCTTGTTTTCTAACTACTCTAGTTCTAGAAGCCTCCAATTTACCCTATATATAGGAAGAGAGCCGAAAACAATCCCTGCCTCTCTGTTTTCCATCAGGAATCCTTCTAAGGCACGTCTTCGAATCTGCAAAACACAGGAAGTGGATGTTTAGTGATGTGGTCACATTCTATCAGTGGCAAAATTCCTGGGTTTAAATCCTGACTCTGATGTTTATTAGCTGAATGATCTTGGGCAAGTTCTTTCCCTGTTGACTATTTATGAGGATCAAATGAAATAACACAGATAGTGTGCTACTCAAATGTAAGATTTACTATCATCGTATTATTATTACTGACAATGATATGTCAAAAAGAAGTGAATGAATACATTTTATACAATTGAGAAAGAAAAGGAATAGGCAAAACAAGATTCTGGAAGAATTCAGAGATTCCTAAGAAAAGGGTGTTTTAATTCAACTTTAGCATTAATGTTTTATTATTTTACCAATGAATTGAGAAGATAAAGTTGAGCTAAGGGGTAGACAATCCTTGCAGCATTTGATTGTTTCAAGGCCTTTTAAACTTTGCTAAAGATTTCCCCAAAATGTATTTAATATTGCAGTTAAATTATTTAAAAAAATTGTTTCTTATCTTCAAATTGGAAGAGAATATTAAAAGGACATACCAATCTTTATTTTTGGGTTGTACTATTTCAATCCTATTCAACAAAATTGAGTTATATGCTATGCATAAGTTTTTGGCCATAAAGAGCTTAGGACTCAGTGGTGAGTGGGAAGTAAAGAAGAGTACACAAAAAAATACTGATTCATTGGAGAACATGGTAAATGAATATGCTATAAAACACAAAGCAGGGAGAGATCAGGGTTGTTGGAGGATGTAGAATTAACATTTACTGAGAATCTGTGATGTAACTGTATGCATCTTCACATCTAATCCTCACCACAACACTTTGAAGGGTTTGCAGATGAATAAAGAGATAAAATTATTTAAGATTAAACCTAAGTCTGTCCCACTCCCCATCCTGTCCTTCTCCTCCTTGTCACCCTGCCCTCTGGGAGCAGCTGAGTTCCATTTGGACAGAAAGGCAGGACTTATGAAAACTATTTAATTTGGAAAATATTAAGTATTTATCAAATTATGAAGTTGATAATGTGAAAGAATTATGACATAATGAACATCCATGGACCCACTGCTCTGTTTTATGTATTGAAACAATACCCTCAACTTTGAGGTTCTGAGTCCTTTTCATCTGCCTTTAAAATGTAATGACTGTCCTGAACTTTGTGCTTTTAATTCTCTTGCTTTCGTTTATATAGTTTTACTTTATGTAAATTTTTGCCCAAACAATATTTTATTTAGTTTGGCTTCTTCTTGACTTTTATATAAATGAAATAATTATATACATATTCTTAAGCAAAACTTTTCCCATTTAATAGCATGTGTCAAACAATTATTCATATACATGAGTGTTGTTTTGGTCCATTTATATTCACTCTTCTGTAGTATTCCAATTTATAGATATGCCATAATTATGTTCCGATTATAATGTCTGTGAGCATTTAGGCTGCTTTCAGGTTTTTCTGTTACAAACAGTACTTCTCTGAACATTCTTGTACCTGCCTCCTAACCATGTGTTTAAGGGTTTCCCAAAGATATATAGCTAGGATACTATAACTGTTTTCAACTTTACTAGATAACGCCATATTGTTTTCCAAAGTGGTTCTACCAATTTACACTATTTCTGCCAGCAGACTAGTGTTCTGATTGTGCCAAATGCACACTGACCCTTGATATTGTCAGACTCTCTGACATTTGCCAATCTGCTGGGTGTAAAATGATATCTCATAATATTATTGGTGTGAATTTCCATGTTTACTAATGAGCATCTCATCATTGCTTATTGGCAATTTTTTTTTCCTTCTGTGATGTATCTATTCAAGTATTTGACCATTTTTTAAATTGGACTGTCTTTTTTTCTTATTGATCTTTTTAGGAGTTCCTTTTCTATTCTGAATATTAATCTTTTGTCAATTACAAAGGTGGGGTGGACTTGACAGAGAAAGGTCACAGATGTGGTATGGACAGCTCAGGCGAACTGGGGCAGAAGGCAGGAATGCTCAGGAAATAACAACTAGCCTGATCTCTAGAGGGTGGGGCAAGGTAGGTTAGTAACAGGAGATAAGTTTAAAAAGGTTAAGTTTGGCTTATTGTGTTGAAGATCTTGAAGAAATTGATTTCAATTAATACCACACCTTAGCCTAAAGACTCATGCTATATCCACGTTTTACAAATATTGCAAATAGGATGAATAGCAGGACCCATTTCTCTCCTAATTCTGCACTGAAGAAAAGTGTGTCAGTCTGTGATAGGCAGAATCATGGCAACCAAAGATGTCCACATCCTGTTTCCCCCACCCCCAACCTATGGTTTCACTGCCTTACTTGGCAAAAGGAACTTTGCAGATGTGATTTAGGTCAGGAACCTTGAGGTGGATTATACAGGTGGGTCCAATCTAATCCCAGGCATCCTTAAAAACAGAGAACCTTTCCCATAGGGTCACAGACATGTGACCACAGGAAGATGGTCAGGGAGAAGCAATATGTCTGGCTTTGAAGATGAAGGAGGAGGGCCCCCAACTAAAGCATTGAGATTCTCCCCTACAGCCTCTATAAAAGGAACATAGCTCTGGCAACACTTTAATTTTAGACCAGTGAGAACCAGGACAGACTTCTGACATATAGAACTATAAGATAATGAATTTATATTGTTTAAGCCACCAAGTTGGTAGTAATTTGTAACAGCAATAATAGAAAACTAATATACCAGAGAGATCTAAATTCAGGAAAACAAAAGCAAAGTGCTTTATCTTTTTTTGTTCACTTGTTTGTTTTAAGGCTACCTTGGGAGAAGAAAGAGACTTGAAAAACTTAAAATCATGATCCACTTCAAAGGCCTTGGGAGGTGTACGTTTGAAAAGCAACGACATGGAGCTCATTTTTTTCCATCTGTGTAAAAAGATACAAGAAAACCTGTTCAGCACATACCCACATCTTTTATTCTCTGCCTACTGCACGTGTATCCATTAAATCCTTCTTTCTCTGGGTCCCAAATTCTCTGGCTTTCATGGCACCAGTCCTAATGATGCTACCTCTGCACTTAACTAGTCATTCTTTATTTGTTCACTCAAATACCTTTTAAGTGCCTATTGTGTGCTAAGCACTAAGCTAAGAACTGGGTATATAAAGATGTATAAAACATGGTCTGAATCCTCAAGGAACTCACAGAGCTAGTGAAGGAGATGCATATTACCAAATTAGAATATACTATTTTGAGTACTAAGATAAATGGATGTTCAAGGCTCAGCAATTACCCATTGATCAACTGTGTGTGGGGAACTTTACCACAACTTGATGAGTCTCGACTCTACTACACCACCTGTCATGTTTTGGCATGATCTCTTCTCTGGAGCTCTTGCTGGCCAGTCAAGGCAAGGCTTGAACCCTTCAGTGGAGTCTTGGCAGTCACGTGGGACCCTTGTCGATTCTTCTAAAATTGCTGCTGTGTGGCTTGTGGCACTTTGCTGCAATTTCTGTTTCTTCTACCAACTGTTGGACTAGATGATGGCATGCAGTCTCTCCAGCTTTGGCGCACTTACGATTTCCCTAAAGGGCTTTATTTTAGACAATCCCTTCTGCTTCTTCCCATTTTTGACTCATCTGGTCAGTTCCCCCTCTTCTGGTCTGCTCTATATTACCAGTCCAGGGAGGACCCCCATGCTTTGCTGATGTTGAGCTCAGTTAAGCTCCAATCACTTCCGTAATGACAAAGATTCAACCACATCAAAACCAGGACTGAATGTTACAAACGCACAAAACACCTTTTTGCCAACACTCTGTTCCCTACTAGGTAACTGTCCTCTTTTTCTAAGCTTTTAAGCGGTGCTCAGGTGTCCTTGAGACACAAGCACACCCATGAATCAAACTCTTGTCTAACGTTAGAGCTATCTGACTTCCTTACAAAGCAATATATACTATCATCACCTCACATCTCCTATTTATTTCTCAAGCACTAGCATGTGATTGTTACCCACCACTCCACTGACATTACCCTCTCCAAGGTCATCAGCTGAAATAATGCCAATCTTGTGTTTACTTTTCTGTTGTCCTATGTGACTTCACTGCCACGTTCTGCAAATGTGTCCTCACTACCACTTGTCATCATACCATGTGCATGTGGTTTTCTTTTCAACAACCAGACAGGTCTATCTCAATGCTCATTAAATATCTTCACTTGGATGTCCCACAAACATCTAGACTTACACTTGTCCAAAACCAAATGCACTATCCTTTTCTTCAGACTTGTTTTTTCTCTTCTGTATTCTGTCACTATGATTTCTGTAAAGCTTAAAATCCTCCTGTTGGTCCGTTACAAAACCCATTGCGATTTGGCATCTATAAAATTTTCTTGCTTTATCTCCCGCCACGTCGTCCTTACTTGCTCACTGGACCCCCCAGTCTTGAAAAACTACATCATAGTCTTTCATTATTTAGTGCTTTTACTTACCCATGATTTAAGTAAACATAGAAGATCAAAGTTGCCTCTTTGGTCTTGTTTGGTTACATCCCATTTACGCCTTGGTGATTATCTTGAGAATCACATTTTCCTAGAAGTACCATTATACTGAATTGTAGCTTTTTGTTTACATATTTTTCCCCTCCACTGGATTGCAATGTTATTGAAAAGTCCTGGACTTTTCACCTTTGAATTCTCCATGTCCAGCACAGTGTCACATTCTTGGGGTGCCTGGGTGGCTCAGTCGGTTAAGTGTCTGACTCTTGGTTTCAGCTCAGGTCATGATCTCACGGTTTGTGAGTTCAAGCCCCACTTTGGGCTTTGTGCTGATGGCACTGAGCCTGCTTGAGATTCTCTCTCATTTCTTTGCCCCTTTCCTGCCTGTGCTCTTTCTTAAAATAAATAAATAAACTTAAAAAAATAGAGTTTAATTCTTGTCTGCTCATCTAAAGAAAAACCCAATGGTCTTACTTTTGCCGGTCAAATACCAGAGGATATTCATATTTTTGCGTCTTCTCTGTGAATTTGTTTTCTTCTTTTATTTCTATGGGATATTCATTAACATCACATGGCAAAATGAAATCATTTGTTGGTGATATTTCAAACATTCTTCGCTGTCCAAAATATCCACAGTAATGACCATTGAGGGCATGCCAGACCCTGAGGAAAGGCAAAAGTAGGGAGAAGAAAGTAACTGGAATTCAGTGAAAGTTATTGTTTATTAGATCATTTATATGGGTTTCTACTGGTCCATCAGAGATTTTAAGCTTGATTCGAGGACTATTCCTGTTAAATACATGGAACCAATCATAGCGTAAGCATTTTTATCCATTAGAATTCTAATCAACAACAATTTTGGGAAATGTTGATTTGAGTCTGTACTTATGATGGCCATTCATTAAAATCAGAAAACAAGGAATGGATATTTCCCAGAATAACACTGTTCATTCATTGTGATCAGAACCTGTGTTGGCTGACAGTATGCTAGTTGAATTAGGCCTTACAGTGTGCTATATCTTAGTTGTCTACCTCTGCATCAGCATCAGTAGGGCTTGTGGGAGGAGTTTCCTAAGGATGCTTTTACTATTAACAAAATCCTCTCAACCTCCATCCATAACTCCTACTGTTCTGGAAAAACCATACTATTTTTCACAACTGAGTTATGAAATAAGGTGACAAAAGAAGTGGTTTTTTTTATCCATATGCATAGTTTTAGCATCAGGTCACTCTGTGAGATCCCTCTAAGCAGCCCACTTGATTTAAAGTCCTATAGAATATCCTTAGCAGGAGTGTGTGCCCTGCATCTTAAGGAAAGATAAAACAGCATGTGGAAGATCTTGCTTTTATATCTTGACTTCAACCTCAGAGTAACAAATGATGGAAGCAGTCATCATGGCCCATGAGGAGGACACACTAAATGAGGTAAGAGTAAATTCCACCAAGTTCAAGTGGTTTCCCAGGTCACGGGGGCGGGCATTGAGGAGAGGACAGAGGAGAGGTATCTAGCCAGGACTCCTCACACCTAATAGCATCCTAAGAATGTAACATGAGCATTTTACATCCCTTACATATTCTAATTCTCCTACACTGCCTTGCCAGAGCCTTCACCAAAGTGAAATGGACCAGTCCTTCCAGCACAGAAGTTAGAGGGTAAGGACTACCTTTAGGACAATTCCAAACTCACTCTATTCTAGGTCAGGACTGAAGCAGCTTCTGATCTTGTTTTGTGACATTTCCTGCTGCATGTGGAATTCTTCCAGATGACTGATCCCACCTCTCAGCCTGATTTCCTGGGTCTTAGATAAATATCTTAGCCCTGTCTATCCTCTGTCTAAAAGCTAAGTCTTTATTACACTTTTTCCTATTATAATATCACAATCTTTTTGATAACAAAGATTTAGAATGTTAAAATTCCCTACCCCTTTGGAAAGTGGCAGCCAGTGTTTGCAAAAGGACATAGCTTAGTTATAAAGGGAAGTGTATCTGAAATAGTTATTCATAGAGCTACTTTTTCTGAATTGAGTATCTAGGGAGATCTCCACTTGAAGGAATCATATAAAAGAAATTTCTGAGCAGGGAATGCTCATAACAACAGAAGTGTGTGCACATGTGACATGTGGTACACGTGCACACTTGCGTTTGTGTGTGCGTGCCTGTGTGTATTACAATCCCCAATTAGCACTTCTGCTGACAGGTAGCTGAAAATAAACCGGAACAGAGACCCAAGGGACAGAGTTGTGAAAAACATCTGTAATAATTAAATGTCACGTTTTTAATTTTTCCTATAAATAAAATAACACATTCCCTTTCTGGCGGAGGAAGAGCTGTTTAACCCCAGTTAGGACCTTGCCCCCTACCAGACTCACTTTTCACTCAACATTTCTAATAATTTACTTTCACCCTTCCATATTTAAAGTATTTTTCTCTTTTAGTGCCTCCTTTCTCTCTCTTTTTTCTTAAGTGCCTCCTCTCTTAATGAATGGTACCATCGTTCACTGAGTGGTATATGGCAGGAGGTAGGCTTGACATCCTCTGCTTACCTTCCCTTTCAGTTAAACTTTTTGTCTCCTGGATTTTATCTCCTGGACAGTTCTCAGATCCGGACTATCTGCTTCCAGCACTGTTGCCACTGCCCTAGTCCAGGCACCTGCACTCAGCATAGACTTCCAACTGGTCTCTTTGCTCCCACCTTGCTGCTCTGAAATCCATTCCCTACACGTTATTTTTTTGAAAAATGTAAATCAGATTATGTTAGTCCTTCACTTAAAATCCTTTGGAAGCTATTTCCTTCAAGGTGAAGATTCAAATCAGCCCCAGGCTCACACAGGGTCTTTTACCCAATGTAAAATACTCCTTCCTTTTTGCCTTCACTATGTTTAAACTCTCCAGCACACTTTGAAACCTCTCTACCACTCTCGATCTTACCTGACTTTATTCTCCCAAGAGGATAATTCATTACCATGATTTTGACACATTTTAATATGCAGCAATTTGTCTCAAGAAATGTCATGGCATTTCCTTTCTTTGTGTGTGTGTGTATGTGTGTGTGTGTGTGTGTGTGTGTGTGTGTGTGTGTGTGTATGTGTGTGTTCAGTATTGGTGTATGTATCCTTAGCATTATCCAGGCAATTAGAAATAAGTAGGCTTTGCAGAATCAACCACAGTGTCCGTGAAAACATTAGCTTGCTTTCACTTTTCTCAGTGTTGAGTTGCACTTTGCTATGACTTTCTTTATGCCTTCTGATCCTGTGTCTCCTGTGGCTGTTCCTGGGCTTGAGTCTATCTCTCTGAGATAATCATCTGGCTTCATTCTTTGAAATGAGTACACAAAAAACACTTTTATTGAAGTATTTGTTATACTCTGACATGGATGAGCAGGGCATCTTGTCTCCTTGGGCATGGAAAAGAATCCTAAGCCAGTGGCCATCTTTCCAAAGCCCTTTCTGCGTGCCACATTTTGTTTGTTTGTTTATGTATTTATTTTAATTATCCAATCAAGATAGTATTTGGGGTATAAACTTAAACTGTAGCTTAAAATTTTTACTTCTCGCGCTCAAAACCCTAAATTCACAATATGAAGGTCCATACCTTACTGAGCCATCAATGGAGGCAGTAAGTACCACTTGTTTGTCTTCTATGTAGATTACTTGAACAATTTCTAAAGAATGAGCACGCCAGGCAAGCAGCTGCTTCAGTTTCTAGAAAGCAACAATAAAGCATATTCTGTAGCATAAGTATGTGCTGATTATAATCCAATCTCAAGCAAAACCAGTGACCACGAATGAGCCAAGCTTCCAAGTGAATGGGTGTGGACCTCTGTGCAGGTTGAAACCCCTCTCCCTGTGAGCTTTTTTTCCTTGCTCAGGTATCCTAACTCCATTTTTAGGTGTTTGTTCATCTCATGTATTCCTGGGAGAAGAAAGACCTTATGTCTTTAGCAATTTCTCGTTTAAGTGAGGATGAACATTTAGTTGAGGATTACAAGATGAGTAGACAAAAGAAAAGCCTTAGGAGAAAGGCTGTGGGATAGGCAGAGGCAGAGTGGAATCAGGGGCAGGAGGAAGCAGAGCTGAAAGGTGAGGACCGAAGGGGAAGTTGGCAAAACTTCCGTGTTTTCAAATTTTATCCAGAGATAGCCCTGGTGATTTTGTTCTCTTTTTTTTTTGGTGGTGGTGGTGGTGGTGGTGATGGAGGTAGTAGGGTTATATATGATATCACAAGGAATCAACAATTAGAATGGGCCTGGCTCATTCTCTTTGATAGACCTCAGAGGTCTCGATTCAAGATGTGGCTTATCCTCAAGTCTAGAGCCTTTAAACAGGCCTGAACTGTGTGAACTAGAGTTGTCCACTGGAAGGCTGACTCTGTAGCAACATCTCCTTAGAGCACATTCTGTCTCTATCACTGATGAACTCACACCAAGCACTACTTCCTCTGGGGTCATCTACCTAGAATATATGTGTAGCTAGAATTCTGGCAGCTTGGAGTTTTCTTATGAGTCTCCTATTCATTTAGACTTGAACAAAGTTCAGACACAATTCCTCCTAAATTTATTGACCTTCTGACTCAATCCCCTCTAGTTGTTCTTAGACAACCAGGGTGAAATCTGCATTCTCTTACTTCTTATTGTCTCATAGTTATTCAATAATAGCTTGTCATCCAAGGGTTTTTTCTCTGCTTTGGGATTGGATTCACTTAGGCAAGCGTTTCTCTACTATGGGACATATCTATGGTAAGAAAGACATTTTACAGATGTCAACAGATGCAATATCTGCACATGCATACCGGACAAATTTCAGATACTTAACCTTACTATGTGCAATGCACACTGATATCATCTATTCTATTCTATTGTATTTTATTCCCCTTTTAAATTAAAATACTGGTCACCACTCATTACACTGGTTTTATAACCCACTAGTGGGTTATAACCTGTATTTAGAAAAACATTGCTCTAAGACTTTTTTTTTTTTTTGTAGACAAGTGTATATTATCATATGTATGATTTCTCTTCCTGTGGACAGGTTTTGACTATCCTATCTCTTAGAATATCTATATTATATAGAGCATCTTTTTAATAGTAATGTTGCAAGAGAAGCAGATTAACATCTGATGTATGCACTGACATATTAGGTGTTTATTGTAACTAGTTGTAATCTATAACTGAACCTGATTTAATTCATGATATATATTAATCTGTGTAATAATGAGGCATCTTATAATGGGATTCTGTTGTATATAGGCAGCCATGTACAAAGTGGAAAAAATACATTGCCCAAATACAGAAAAAGGTTGAAATGACATTGAATATGGAGTAATTTCAAATAAGTTATTAAAATAAATTCTTTGCTTTTATAAATTGGTGAAAATGCTTTAAAATAAATTCTACTGATAGTTTAATTCAATATTATTTTATAATTTTGTTTTTAAGATTTTCTCTAAATTTTATAAGGTCTTGTTTTCCAGTTTATAGAAAGTTCATTTGCAAAACTGTAAGCTTTTTGGGTCATACTTTTGTGCCTTAAAATTAATAACAATATATGATAATCATCAAAATTAAGGGAGAACAGATAACTTTCTACTTATATATGGTTCAAGCATGTCATTTGTTTTTGTTCTGCTCACAACATGACTTGATTTCAGACCATTTATAGCTGTTGATAAGTGAAACTTTGTGCTTCACAAGTGGTTTGAACGTTGTTTTCTATTTGATAGCAGTGAGTGTTATATATGGAAGAAACACTGGACTTGAGGACAAGAAGCCTGGCTCTAGTCCTGACTTAGTCATTAACTGTCTACATGGACTTAAGGCAAGACAGTCTCTGATTTCCCCTCTGCAAAGTGGAGATAATCATAGGAAAAATAAACATCTGAACATTAGAAAACCATCATTGGTTCTTGGAAACAAAAAGAAAATTCTATGGATCAACTGAAATAAGGTTTGAAACAGTACCATTCTGTAACACTCTGCAAGGAATCCAATCTTAATCTATGTAACCATAGGAAAATAATAGTAAAAGAAATACTATTTATTTATGTTTTAGATTTAAAATATGACCTTAAAGAGAAATAAGTCTATGGTAAAATAGTGCTTCCTTGCTGTAACTTTTAATTAGTCAAGTTGAGTCTTTATAATAGATGTAGGTATATTTGTTTATCCACATTGACACAAAAAGTTCATATTCAGGTGGTTTTAAATAAGGATGGTGACATTTACATTGCGTTCACTCTAAAAAGAGCCTAAAATATGTTTGAATCACAAGGAAGATTTAGACTAGATGTGAGGAAGAGTTTCTTTCTTTTTTTTAAATTCAAGTATAGTTGGCATGTAATGTTATGTTAGTTTCAAGTGGACAACATACTGTACATTACTCAGTGCTCACCATGATGGCATGATAACATGTTATTGTAGTGTTATTGACTATATTCCCTATGCTGTATTTTTCATCCCCAATGGTTGGGCACTAGATTAGGCCTGTAAGGAAAAGTTATAGCATCTCTTTCTGTTTTTTTTTTTTTAATGTTTATTTATTTATTTATTTATTTATTTTTCTTTTTTTTTCTTCAATATATGAAGTTTATTGTCAAATTGGTTTCCATACAACACCCAGTGCTCATCCCAAAAGGTGCCCTCCTCAATACCCATCGCCCACCCTCCCCTCCCTCCCACCCCCCATCAACCCTCCGTTTGTTCTCAGTTTTTAAGAGTCTCTTAATAGCATCTCTTTCTATAAAGTTATGTCAGATATATAAACTGACTGTGGAGGACTAGATGATTTGTGAACTTTTTTAAGCTCTGGGTTTCTACATAGATTCTCTCAAATAAATCAAAACATGAAGATGATGTAATGTGGCCAGTGGCTAGATCACTCACTCACTCACTCACTCATTCTTTCTTTTCACCAGTAAACCATTATTATTTGGCATGTAGCTTGTTTCTTTTTTCTTTTTTTTTATTTCAAGTATAATTAACATAGACTGTTATGTTAGTTTCAAGTGTACCATATAATGATTCAACAACTCTATACATTTCTCAGTGCCCATCAAGATAAAATACTGTTAAGATTCAATAGTATTATATATGACTCCAGAGTAGGAGGTCTTGGCTTGCATTTCTATCTTTTGTGGTATCTAGCACAGAAAAATGGTCAGTTTCTGGTTCATAAATTAAACTAAAAACTAAAGTCCCTACCTTTTCATTGTGAGGTGGATCCAGGAAGGAACTAATGCTGCAAAGGATAACATGTCCTTCTGTAGAAAATGTAAGCATTGGAATCTTTAGTTAGATATCCTTTTTGTCTAAGCAAATACTATCCAGCCTGCCAAATTAATTTGACTTAGGCATTTATAATGGTAAATAAAATAGAATCTGAAAAAACAGAAATGAAAGAAAAAAAATTATATCACTTATACGTAGGAATTCTGATATATGGCAGCCTCATTGTGACTTACTGTTGCCATGTATGTTCAAAGTCAAATTTCCTCTAGATGTCAGGGTAGATGAAATAGAAATGAATATAACAGTACCAAATGGAATCCAAACCATTAGAGAGATAATCATCCTACAATCCACATGATAGTTACAAAACTAGATTTAAAAAAAAGCAACAGGGTGCCTGAGTGGCTCAGTTGATTAAATGTCTGACTTTGGCTCAGGTCATGATCTCACAGTTTGTGAGTTCAAGCCCCACATCAGGCTCTGTGCTGAATCTGGATCAGAACCTGGAGCCTGCTTTGGATTCTGGGTCTCACTCTCTCTCTGCCCCTCCCCCGCACGTCTGTCTGTCTGTCTCAAAAAATAAATAAACATTAAAAAAATTATTTAAAAAAAGCAAAAAGGACTACATCTAGGCATATTCAAACTGCAGAAAGAAAAAAAAATCTTGAAAGAAACCAGAGGGGGGAATATCTTATCTATAAAGGAACAATATAAGAATTACATCTAACTTCTCAGAAACCATGAAAGTTAGAAGAGAATGGAATGAAATATTTAAGTGTTGAGAGAAAAACCATCAACCTAGCATTATGTCCCTTGTGAAACTGTCCTTCAAAAGTGAAGGAGAAAGGTGACTTTCCCAGACAAACAAAACCGGAGACAATTTGTTGCTAGTAAACTTGCCTTGCAAGAAGTATTAAAGGAAGTTCTTAAGAGAGAAGGAAAATGATATAGGTAAGAAATTCAGATTTATACAAAGAAAAGAAGAGCATAAGAGAAGGAATAAATGAAGATAAAGTAAAAGCAATTTATTTAAAGCAATAATAGCAACAATGTATTTGACAATTGTAACTTCTAGGTACTTGAGCTGAATGACAGTAGTGACACAAGGAAGAAATTAGGAATATTTTGTTATTATAAGATACTCTTATTACCAGGGAGGTGGTGTAGACTTGTTTGAAAGTGGACATGAATTAGTTGTAGATGTATATTGCAAACTCTAGGGAAACCATTCAAAAAATTTTAAAAAGATACATAATTGATATGCTAAGAGAAAGTAGAATAATATGAAAGGTCACTTCAAACCACAAAAGGCACAAAAAGAGTGAAAGACAAAAATAAGAACAAAAACGAGGAATAAATAGAACACAATAAGAAATACAGTAGATCTATATCAAAAATCACTTTAGATGTCAGCAGTCTAAGTAAACCACTTAAAAGACTGAGATTGTCAGAATGGATTAAAAAACAACACCCAATTATATGTTGCTGACAAGAAATCCACTTTATATATAAGGATACATGTAGACTAAAAGTAAAGGGATAGAGAACGACTTACCATGTAAATGTGAATCAAAAGAAAGGAAGAGCATCTATGTTTCAGAGACGACTTCAGAGTAAGAAAAATTATTAGGGATAAAGAAAGGCATTACATAATGATAAAGGGGCAATTCTCCAAGAAGACATAACTATCCTTAACATGTATGTGCCGGGGCACCTGGGTGGCTCAGTCAGTTAAGCATCGGACTTTGGTTCAGGTCATGATCTCGCGGTTGGTAAGTTTGAACCCTGCATCGGGCTCTGTGCTGACAGCTCAGAGCCTGGAGCCTGCTTTGGATTCTGTGTCTCCCTCTTTCTCTGCCCCTCCCCCCACTCTCTCTCTCTCAAAAATAAACATTAAAAATTAAAAGAAAAACATGTATGTGCCTAACATCACAGTATCAAGATATGCAGCTGAAAACTGATAGAATTGCAAGGAGAAATAGATAATACACTGTTATAGTTGGAAACTTCACACCCATCTATCAGAAATGGACAGACCCAGGGAGCAGAAAATCAGTAAGGACATAGTTGAACTTAATCACACCATCAGTCAACTAGATATAATTGATATCTATAGACTACTGCATCCAAACACAGCAAAACCCATATTAATCTCAAGCTATCATTCACCAAGATAGACCAAATTCTGGGCAATAAATTATATCTTAACCAATTTGAAATAAGAGAAATCATACAGTGTATGTCCCCAGACTACAATGGAATGAAATTGGAAATCAATAAGAGAAAGGGAGCTGGAAAATCCCAAAATAATTAGAGATGAGACAACATACTTCTAAATAATAGATCATAGAAAGAAATCTCAAGAGAAAGTTTTAAATATTTTGAACTAAATAAAAATGAAAATATGACACCAAAATTAGAGGGAAGCAGCAAAAGCAGTGCTCACAAGGGCAATTTACATGCACATATTAGAAACAAAAGGAAGATCTATAATCTAAACTTCTCTTTTAGAATGAGATAAAAAAAAAAAAAAAACAAATTCACCAAAGTAAGCAGAATAAATGAAGTAAAAATCAGAACGGAAATCAATGAAACTAAAAATAGGAACTCAATAGAAAAAAATCAACAAAACCAAAAGCTGGTTCTTTAAAAAGATCAACAAAATTGATAAACTTCTATCCGGGCTAACTTAGAAAAAAGATCTCATGGGAATTAAAAGGATACAAAGGAATACTATGAATTCCATGCCCACAAATTTAATAACCTGGATAAAATGGACTGATTCCTTGAAAGACACAATCTGTCAAAACTCACCCAAGAAGAAACAGATAATATGAATAGGCTTATATTATTTTTAAAAAGTGTTTATTTATTTATTTATGGATGGGGTAGGGAGTCAGAGGGAGAGGGTCAGAGAACCCCAAGCAAATTTCTTGCTGTCAGTGTGGTGCCCAATATGGGCCCATGAACCGAACTGTGAGATCATGATCTCAGCTGAAATCAAGAGTAGGACGCTCAACTGACTGGGCCACCCAGGCACCCCAGGTCTATATTATTAAGGAAATTAATTAATAATCTTCCCAAACAGAAACCACTGCATCAAAATGAGTTTAATGGTGAATTCTATCACACATTTAAGTAAGAAATCTTACCAATTATATACAAACTCTTCCAGAATATAAAAGGGAATACTTTCTAACTTGTTCAATGAGGCCAGCACACCCTAATACCAAACCCAAAGATATTATGAGAAAACTATAAACCAATAGCTGTTATGAATATAATGAATATAGATGCAAAAATCCCCATCAAAATATGAGCATATTAAAAGAATTATACACAGCGGTCAACATTTGAAGATCATTTCATGTAATCCATCCTATCAACAGGCTAAAGAAGAAAAAAGTCACATGATCACAATAGATGCAGAAAAAACAGTTGACACAATTCATTACCCATTCATGATAAAAACTCTCAATTTGGAAATGCACGTTACGCTTTTCCCACCAAATTCTAAAAGCCAAAAAACCCAGATCAAAACAACTCTAAGTGTAACATGCAAAACTATAAAACTGGAAGAAAATCTAAACCTTGGGTTTGGCAATGACTTTTTAAAAACAACATCAAAGGCACAATCTGTGAAAGAAACCATTGGTAAACTGTACTTCATTAAAATTGAAAATTTTGTATAATCTCCGGAAGACTGAAATAATTGATGGTACAAACTGATTCATAAAGTAAGTTTTGAAATGAGAACAATGTTCTTTCAAGAAAAGATGTAAAATTTAAATATTATTACTTTTTGTTTAACATTTATTTGTTTTTGAGATAGAGAGAGCACAAGCAGGGGAGGGAGGTGAGAGAAGGAGATACAGAATCTGAAGCAGGCTCCAGGCTCCTAGCCATCAGCACAGAGCCCAACACAGGGCTCAAACCCACAAGATCATGACCTGAGCCTAAGTCGGAGGCTCAACCTACTGAGCCACCAGGTGCCCCTAAAATTTAAATATGAATGTAATAGCAGTACCCGAATGCAAATATCAAGGTTACAGTAGCAAATGATAAGTGAAGGGGTGGGTGTAGAAGAAAAGCAAGAGTAAAGTGGGCTAAGCTTTTGTTTAACTGAAAAGATGCTGTTTCAGTCTAAATTCTAACAAACTGGTTAGTTTTGTCTGTTTTTTGGAAAAACTTAAAAGTGAACACTACTAACATTTTTAAAATGTTTTTACACTAGGAATGCTCATTCACACACTCACATAATCTTTTAAAGTAGATGAAAAGAAAGATAATTCATGATTAATTAAAAAGATGAAAGAAAGGTAATAAAGCATTAGAAAAAAGAATTTTGTTACATCAAAGAATAAAGACCAACTGTATGAGTTCTAACAATCAATACAAAAGTCCCCTAATGAGAGCAAAGAATCCCTCTCCTTCCTAGTTAATGCTGTTACTCCCTTTTTGAGATAAATACAACATAATCTATTCAAGATGGAAAATGAAAACTTTACATTCTTCCCAATATGTAAGGTAAGAGAACAGGTAGTTCTGTACCCCATCTAAAAATTTTTTTTTCAATTTTTATTTATTTTTGAAAGACAGAGAGAGACAGCATCAGCATGGAAGGGGCAGCGAGAGGGAGACACAGAACCCAAAGCAGGCTCCAGGCTCTGAGCCATCAGCACAGAGCCTGACGTGGGGCTCGAACTCATGAATGGTGAGATCATGACCTGAGCCAATGTCGGAGGCTTAACTGTGTACCCCATTTAAAGATGGGAAAAAATAGATTGTCTTGCTCTAAGTAAAGACCTCAGAATGGAATAGGTTCTATTCATTGCTCTATTCATTCATTAATCTATTTATTCAGCGAGCTATTCATAACACTCTCTCCTGCTTCAGCATCCTTCTTTTTCTTTCTTTTGTCTCAACAAATGTCATGTATTTTCCTACCTCCATCTTTATGTCATGTGGTTATGGAGCAACCTGTAGACGACTACCTAAGCATGACTTACCCACATTTCCAGTCAGAAGTATCCTGGTACATGGATCAGTATACAGCGATGTCAGAGAAATGGCAGAATGTTTTGTGAAAGGCAGCATATCTTTCAGTAGCTTTCCCTGAATAAAGTATAATAAATTCTATAAAATATTAATCTCAGAGTTGAATTTCTCTATAAATAATCCATCTAAAAAATTATCTCTACTACTGCAACATGATTCTCTTCTTTGTAATAAAAACAATTTGAAACTATCTGAAAGGACTTATTTCCTTGAAATTAAATATTCATAAAGCTGTAACAACTATTAAGAGCATCTAAACTCTGATTATTACAGACCACTTCTATTCTTGGGGGTTGTTTCTTGCACTTCCATGACCCTTTCCATGAACTTCCTCAGACCTCTTTTCCAGGTACATATTCCCCTTCTAAACAAACATTCTTTTCAGGTTTAAGTGTATCTCACTTGTTTAAGTGTATCTCAACCAGTAATATTGCACTTAGTTTTCAGACATATCTATTTTGAAAATTGGTGCAAGATAAAGAGATTGTAGGAGATTCAAATTCAGCAGATTATTTTTCAGTGCTTAGGATAAGTCAGCACCAGGAAGAATTTTCCACAAGCACTGCCTCACTTAGCCAATAAACATCCCTGCTTCAGAAGAGAGATTTAAAATTTTTTTTAATTTTAATTTTATTTTTGAGACACAGAGAGACAGAGTATGAGCAGGGGAGGGGAACAGAGAGAGAGAGAGAGAGAGAGAGAATCTGAAGCAGGCTCCAGGCTCTGAGATGTCAGCACTGAGCCCTACGAGGGGCTTGAACTTGCCAACTGCGAGATCATGACCTGAGCCAAAGTCAGATGCTCAACCGACTAAGCCACCCAGGCACCCCAGAACAGAGAATTTGATAGGGCACCTGGGTGGCTCAGTTGGTTAAGCATCTGACTCTTGATTTTGGTTCAAGTCATGATCTCATGGTTCCTGGGATCCAGCCCTACATGGGGCTCTGCACTGACAGCATAGAGCCTGCTTGGGATTCTTTCTCTCTCCCTCTCTCTGCCCCTCCCCTGCTTGTGCTCCCCCCACTCATCAAAATAAATAAATAAATAAATAAACATTAAAAAAAAGAAGAGAGAATTTGAGTCTGCTAATCATTTCCTGAGATTTATTTGGGTATAATCTTCCTTCTGTCACTCTTATTTCTCTATCAGAAAAAAAAAAAAAAAAAAGGCATTGCTCTAATACCAAGATACTCTCATGAAAAGTTGTTAATGATAGTTTGTATTTTTGGGGCGCCTGGGTGGTGACCAACTCTTGATTTCAGCTCAGGTCATAATCTCACAGTCGTGAGATCGAGCCCCACATCAGGCTCAGTGCTGGATGTGAGCCTGCTTAGGATTCTCTCTCTCTCCCCCTACCTCCTCCCCCTCCCCCACTTGCTCTCTCTCTCTCTCTCTCTCTCTCTCTCTCTCTCTCTCAAATGAAATTTAAAAATTGTTTCAAAAAGTTTGTATTTTCAAACCAAGATTTTCCCACTTACACGCTAAGATCTATTGACAGACCTGGACGTTTTACCCAGCAGATGCCTGCGCTATTCTGTGTCACTGGGTCTCACTATCTGCCATACAAAATGGTGGCTCTTTTCTCACTTACCTCTCTAGTGATTTCTTGCCTCTCTACTGATTTCATTGTTATCAGCACCTTCCATCAAGATCCTTCCTTCCATCATTTCTGTCTTCCTAGTTTTAAACTCTGCCACCCTCCGCTCCAAGTCATTTAAAATCTTCTGGGAAATAAAAGCTATTTTTTCATTGTAAAATGCTTAAGGACACTCAGTACAATGTAATAACTTCTTCCAATAGTTTAGATAACTAAAAATTTATACATACTCGATATTTGAGTGTTCTTATATTCTTTTACTGTAATACATCATTAATATCCTCTAATGTTATTTAAATATCCAATGAAATAGTTAGTGGCATGTACTCATAGCTCAATTTAAAGAAAAGAAAGATTTGAAATAGTTAACTTAGGAGTTTTGATCATTTGACCCGAGTTACAGAACTGTCCTATTGTAATGTTTGAGTCGCACTTTCAGTGAGAAGGCTGAGGAACCACAATTTGTTAGAAGGTTGAAAAATACTAGAATTGGATGTTCCCTGGAACCTTAGAAGGCTAGGATTCATTCCATAATACTTTTATCTTTCCCATTCTCTGCTGTTCCAGGTAAACAATGGGTCCCATCACCTCCACAGTCCACAAACGAAGATGTCCATCCTCATGAGCACTGACAATGATAGGGGGCTGAGCTTCTATTAAATTGGTGCCTCCAGGATGTTTTTTGTCCACTGGATGTTGCTCTCCCATTGTGACATCAGTTTGTTCACCTACAGGAAAGTTAACGAGCTACCATGGGTGTTTGCAATACTTGGAATTACAAATTTTTTAGAACATAAAAGAGGAGCCAGGTAGGAAAATAGTCAGACAACACATTCTTTTCCCTAGAATGTTTTTCTCAACCTCAGATAACTTCACTCAGGGCAGAGAACAAAAAAAGCATTAACAAATAGAATCCTAGATCACTGGGGGGAAGAAATTATTTTTCATCTTATTACAAAAGCCTCCACGTTGTCTATAACAGCTAAAACTAGATATATACTCAGTGTAAGTCTTACACATCCCAAATGGCTTATGAATCTAGTATAAGTTTTAGGAAAACGGACTCAAGACTAAGAAGCTCAGTAATGCATTGGATTTTTAAAAATCTAGAATTAGTATTTAAAACAGCATCATCATAATGGAAATTCTGCCTCTTAGACTACTGAATCTTATACCACCTCCTTAACATTTAGCCACAGAAAGGATATGATGTATATTCATAAGACTGTTCTAGAACAAGAAATTGTTACAAGAAAGAGAGGTGATCTCATACTTACGTTTAACCTCAGTGTCATGTATGCTCTGTTTGCTTCCCTGAATTAGGGGAGAAAAAGAGAAAGCATTTCCATGACATTGTAAGGAAATGAGAGGTACTGGATGAGTTAGATTCTTCAGGTGCATTTACACTTTTTTAAATTTTTAAACATTTGAGTATAGCTGACACACAATGTTACATCGTTACATTAGTTTTAGGTGTACAACACAGCAATTGGGTAGGTCTTTAAGTTATGCCATGCTCACCACAAGTGTAGCTACCATCTGTCCCCATACAATGCTGTTACTGTACCAACGATATTCTCTATGCTCTATCTATATCTTTTTTCTTGGGATTTATTTACCCCATAACTGGAAGCCTGTAACTCCCCCTCCGCTGCACCTATTTTGCCCATCCCTCATCCTCTCCCCCTGGCAACCATCAGTTTGTTCTCTGTTAATTTTACATTTCTCAGCACTCTTTTTGAAGTTTTTATTTTATTTTATTTATTTCAGAGAGGGAGAGAGAGAGAAAGAGAGAGAGTGGGGGAGAGGGGCAGAGAGAAAGAGAGAGAATCTTAAGCAGGCTGCCTGCTAAGTGCAGAGCCCAATGTGGGGCTTGATTCCACAACTCAGGGGTCATGACCTGAGCCAAAATCAAGAGTCCGACACTCAACTGACTGAGCTATCCCAAGCACCCCTGAAGTTGTTCTTGAATTAATTATTTTAAAAAGTATATTGCAGAGATTGTCATGTTCATAAATATGGTATCTGTAACACAACATTCTAGTGGCTTAGGGAGGGCATAACAATGCGAGTAATTATGTGTGTAATGCATGCCATGTTCTTGGTGTACATGATCTCCAATTCTATTAGCAACCATGTGAGTTAGACTTTATTTGATAAAGAAACAAAACTCAGAGATTAGGTGATGTCTCTAAAGCTAATCAGAGCACCTGATTGAAGTACAAGTCTGTCTGACTCTTACATCCTTGTGAGTTTATTCTTTTCATCATGCTAGTCATTTTAAAATAATTTTTCCAGGGAAAAGTTTCCTTTAAAACAAAATCCTACTAGAGGGGAGCCTGGGTGGCTCAGTTCGTTAAGCATCCAACTTCGGGTCAGGTCATGATCTCATGGTTCATGAATTCGACCCTATCAGGTCAGGCTCTGCTGACAGCTCAGAACCTGGAGTCTGCTTTGGATTCTCTGTCTCCCTGTCTCTCTGCCCCTCCCCAACTCTCTCTCTCTCTCTCTCTCTCTCTCTCTCTCTCTCAAAAAATAAATAAACATAAAAACTATTAAAACAAAATAAAACAAAATCCTACTAGAGATGTAATGTGCCAAATCTATGGACTGAGAACAGAGTTTGAAAACCACAGTATTACTCTGTGTGTCGTCTCTTCCCTGTGTAATGTGTGTAATACTTTTTAGCAAAAGAGGTTGTCTAAAATTGATTTTATTATTTCAGAAATGTAAAGATAGCATATGTAATGTATTTTACTTATATGTATGGTTTATTTTCAGATATGAAAACCTTGAAAATACAAAACAAAACAGATTTTACACCTGCATGTACACACAGAGTTTTTCCACCTTGACCTTCTCTCAAAAGAGCATCTCAAGTGGGGCCAATCACTATTTCTAAACCAACATTGGATATAACAGGAAGACATACTCTTTCTATTTGTTGCTTACCTTGCTACTCTGTGGACCTTTACTAGAATCACATTGTGATGAGGAGCACACAGAATCCTGACTTGATCTCCTACAGGAAGAGGGAAAAGCCCAAGGAAGGAAAGTTAAGATATTCTATCCTACACAAAGTGTGCTCTTCTCTGCTTTAATTTCAGTAGGTTACTTCTCTCATCATCTATGGATACTGAGCCACTCAAGAAACAAATCATACTTTCTATCTTGGGTTACAAATGTTCATCTGTCTGGTTTTGGTAGATGCTGTTGGGGAGCCTCAGTAATTAAGATTTAATGTTGCCTGGGTCTGGGAAATAAAAATATGCCCTGTACCACTGCTCAGGGCTAGATGTATTCCCAGGAGCTGACACTGAAATGGTAGGAGCAGGGTTGGGGGGTGGGCCTGGCTAACCCCTGCTCTGCTCTGCAATTCCCAGTTCTAGCCTGGTTGTCTTGGCCGTGCTCTGCTGGAATGAACTGGAAAGTGACTTAGGTTCCAGTGAGGGCACTGATATGGAACAAGTCTTCAAAATAGTCTCAGTTAAGGCAATTTCAAGTCAAGGGGTAGGGAAGGTGGTGCATTCTTGCTCACTGCTGGGTGACTCAAAACCAACGCGGAAGCCTTTGCTTTCTCATTTCCTTTCCTATTACATGTTGCCTGAAAATCAGAACTCTGAAGCGCATCTAGACAGAAAAAATAGTTTTTCTTAAATATTTAGAAAACAATGTCCTTCCCCCTCAGAAATGAATGGAGATGGCTCAGTTTTAGCAGATGTCATATGAAACCTTCTGCTATAGGTTTAAATTTGCCCTGCAAGTCCTTCCTTATTTTGGCCACAAGTGTGGTCAAGTGGGCACTTTCTACCTCTTCTAACTAGTGTAGAGATTGCTGTGAGGCTGACATGGTAAGGGAAATGAGAACCCCACACAGCAACTCAGATCCCAGAGAACCACCTACCTACAAAAGATAGTAGCAGGGAAGAAAGCTTAAGCCAAGTAGCATTCCCAATTTATGTCTTCCCTCAGTTGTACCTTCCTTAGTGCTGGTATCCCAGCACTCTTTTTACATCACCCGCATAAGTCCCAGACAGTATTTCTTCATCAGTAAGTACTGAGTTAGTTACCTTGCACATTCAGGGGGTCGAAAGAGGAACAGTATGTCATTGATTCTAAAGCGTTTGGGATCCAAATCAGGGTCCACCTTGAAGCAATTTTCAGGTCTGTACCTGGGAGTGAAGCATACATTTACATGATAAACATTTACAAGTTAGGCAACTTGCATTACTTATACATCCCATGAAGAGCTAATCAATTCCTGCAATGCTGGAATTGCAGCACTGAACATGAAGAGAAAACCTAGAGGGGTAGAGTTGGAACCTATCTCCCTTAATAAAGCCCTGTGTAACCACATGACCAACTCAGTGTTTAAAAGTCTTTTAACCCAATTAGCAGGTCTAGCCTTCTACTAATACGTCAAAGTGGACTTACATATAACCTCCTGGAAGTTTCAGAAAGTTTGAAGAATAGAATTCTACTCCGAGTAAGTGGAGTGGCAAATTTCCAGTTTGGGCCCCCCCAAAAAGCATGAGACTTTGAACAGGAAGAGAAAGGCCAGGTCTCCTGACTGGTGAAGGGATCTTAGGCAAATTTGAGCAGAGGTAGAGATGGCTTCCACCATGAATATGGAAACCACTTTCAACTTTAGAGCCTTTTGAAAGCTGGACCCAAGTTACATTAGACAGTTCTGTACTAAATTGTATGTTTTGCAAAATACTAAAGTGATTCTAAGTCACTTACTTGTGTATAATCATCTTCTCATGGGAAGGGAACATGATGTATGGCTCACCATACCGTTACTTTCCTCTGACTGAGTGCTGGATTCACATGCATCGCTTTGCAAAATACTAGCACTTCAACAAGGAGCATCTCCTCCTTCAAGTTGGGAATATTCTCAGGAGAGCTTCCCTCCTGATGCTGTGGAAGCAGGACTACAGTCTCTCTGCTTTCCTTTTGTAGTGAGTCACGCACAAGCTGACACAGCATGAGAACTGCTTTAATAAAAGGCTGAAGGACCACACAGTGCATATTGATATGGGTATCAAGTGACAAGTCTACAGTCATGAGAAAGCCCAAGGGCAAGTGTTGAAAGGAAGGAACAGGAGGGTGACAGGAATTCTAGGGCAGGACCCAAGAGAACACTGGCTGAGGTACAGAGGGAGAAGTCAACGAATGGTTCAAAGAAGAACAAATCCAGGATCCAAACAAGAGAGGACTATGTCCCCTCAAACGTTGGTTAAAGGTAAAGGCTCAGACTTACACTGGAAAGGGGTCTGCGGTCCAGATGGACCAGGAGTGTTTAAGGCACTGTAACTAGAGAAGCAGAGGTTTCTTCTTGTTTTCCTCTTTTCCTCTTGTCCTTTCTAATTCTCTTCTCCCTCTTTCCTTCCTCTGGATGCTTAGATAGATTGATGTTATTTTTATTCATTCACTAAGGTTCTTGACCACCTTGTACCTGAAAGTACAACACTGCAAGTTCCCTTGATACAGGATGTTTACACATGGCCCTTGCTTATGGCCCGATTACAGAACTGGGGAGAGTTTGTTATTTACAACCTATCCGTAGCAAATAATCCAATGTTACATTACTTCCTTTACAGACAATGGTAAGAATATTTAGAAATGGATAGCAGGGAGTGGGTGAAGCTTTTGGCGATGGTGCAGGGCATATCTGGTTGGTCGAGATCTATTTATTTAATTGCATATGCCACCCCCTTGTTAGCATTGACCTATAATGCACTGCACACGTTGCAGTGGTGAATAAAAAGAAAACCCATGTAGAATGCTACTCACCATTTAACTTTGGTGACTGAGCAGATGGTGGTATCACTGGGAATACAGGAAAAGGAGATGCATGGGAGAGGGGAAGACTGGGACACAGTTTTGTTCTTTCAGGGTGTTGCTGGTGACCCAGATGGTCATCGCCAGATATGTGTGTTTAAAGCTTTAGGGAGATTAGTGTTTAAAACATATATTTTAGGGGTGCCTGGGTGGCTCAGTCGGTTAAGTGCCAACTTCAGCTCAGGTCATGATCTTGTGGTTTTATGGGTTCAAGCCCCACATCAGGTTCTGTGCTGACAGCTTGGAGCATGGAGCCTGCTTCGGATTCTGTGTCTCCCTCTCTCTGCCCCTCCCCCGCTCACACTCTGTCTCTCTCTGTCCTCTCTCAAAAATAAATAAACATTACAAAAATTCAAAATATATACATATTTTAACTTTTTCTGTAGGTTATAAATTAGGACAGGATCACACATGAAAGCATGTACTAGAGGGAGAAGAGTGAAAGTCAAGGGACTTGGGAATATGAATACTTAAGTTTCCTTTTATTCATATTACTCTGGGATTTGGACATGCAGAACAAATCTCATGAATGTAACTTCCAGAAAAGCCTGTCTTGAGAGCATCACCGCTGTTATACCACTGATTTATTGTTTTTAAAAACGTGTTGAGGGGCGCCTGGGTGGGTCAGTCGGTTAGGTGTCCAACTTCAGCTCAGGTCACAATCTCGCCGTCCGTGAGTTCGAGCCCCGCGTCAGGCTCTGGGCTGATGGCTCAGAGCCTGGAGCCTGCTTCCGATTCTGTGTCCCCCCCCCTCTCTCTGCCCCTCCCCTGTTCATGCTCTGTCTCTCTCTGTCTCAAAAAGAAATAAATGTAAAAAAAAAAAAAAAACGTGTTGAATGTGGGGCACCCAGGTGGCTCAGTTGGTGAAGTGCCCGACTTTGGCTCAGGTCATGATCTCACAGTTCATGAGTTCGAGCACTGCATCAGGCTCAGTGCTGAAGGCTCAGAGTCTGGATCTTGCTTCACATTCTGTGCCCCCTCTTTCTCTGCCTTCCCCCCCTCAAAAGAAAGAAACATTAAAAAATTTAAAAAATAAAAAAGTATTGAATGTTATTTTGGCTCTTTTGCAGTACAGCTTTTATATTGTTTAAAGATGCAACTTACACTTCTTTGACAGTAGAGTTTACAAAATTCCATAAGATAATCACACCATTTAAGGTTCCAGCAACTATCAAATTATATCCTTCTACTTGCAATAAATCAATGCAGTTCACTTCCATACTGATGGCAGGATTCTGAAGAAGGAAGCAAAAAAACTTATGGACCATCATGAACACAGTATCTAACCACAGCAGAAATGCTATGTGTACAGTTTGTTATTCTATCATTAAAACAAAATGTCTCGTTATGATTTTTTAAAATTTAGAGCATGAAATTTAGTAAAATAGATTTAATTTTGCATTAGAGTTTTGTTTGTTTGTTTGTTTTAACTAGTTGAACTCATTAAAACAACAAAATATACTCCTCAACTACTGGCTCCTTCTTCCCAGCCTTGACTTATTCTTCCCTGGCATACCAAGCATTAGATTCCCTTGCCATCCTTCTCTTTCCTTCAGTCTTCTTAAAAATATTCTATATTGGCTGATCCTCCCTACGACTTTCCCTTCACTCACTGTTTGGCTTCTGCTCCATACTTCTCTATGAAACCTTTTTCTATTTATCAGTAAGCACTCTCTATTGCCACTGCTATTTGGCACTCTTCAACTGTTGCTTCAACTATTTGTTGGACACCTGCTGTTAGGTTCCTGAAATACAAAGTCAAACAGAATGTCTGTGACCTGGACAAACTTATCATATCATGAAAGTATTAAGATAAAGCCCTGTACTGGGGCGCCTGGGTGGCTCAGTCGGTTAAGTGTCCGACTTCAGCTCAGGTCACGATCTCGCAGTCCGCGAGTTCTAGCCCCGCGTCGGGCTCTGTGCTGACAGCTCAGAGCCTGGAGCCTGTTTCAGATTCTGTGTCTCCCTCTCTCTGACCCTCCCCTGTTCATGCTCTGTCTCTCCCTGTCTCAAAAATAAATAAAACGTTAAAAAAAAATTTAAAAAGATAAAGCCCTGTACAATTTAAAAGTGCTGTATTGGAGGCATGTATAAGACTTTCTAGAAACATAGAAGAGTGACAGCTAAATAAAGTAGAAGTCTATTATACAGATGGCCAACAGGCACAGGAAAAGATGCTCAACATCACTTATCAGGGAGATGCAAACCAAAACCATAATGAGATATTGCTCCACACCAGTTAGAATGGCTAAAATCAAAATGACAAGAAACAAATAAATGTTGGTGATGATGTGGAGAAAAAGGGATCCTCATGCCCTATTGATGGGAATACAAAGTGGAGCAGCCACTTTGGAAAATAGTATGAAGGTTCCTCAAAAAATTAAAAATTGAAATACCATATGGTCCAATAATTCCACTACTGGGTATTTACCCCCTCACACCAAATAAAAACACTAATTTGAAAAGATATATGCACCTCATATGCTTATTTTTTTAATTTATATATGAAATTTATTGTCAAATTGGTTTCCATACAACACCCAGTGCTCATCCCAAAAGGTGCCCTCCTCAATACCCATCACCCGCCCTCTCCTCCCTCCCACCCCCCATCAACCCTCAGTTTGCTCTCAGTTCTCAACAGTCTCTTATGCTTTGGCTCTCTCCCACTCTAACCTCTTTTTTATTTTTTTTTCTTCCCCTCCCCCATGGGTTCCTGTTTAGTTTATCAGGATCCACATAAGAGTGAACACATATGGTATCTGTCTTTCTCTGTATGGCTTATTTCACTTAGCATCACACTCTCCAGTTCCATCCAAGTTGCTACAAAAGGCCATATTTCATTTTTTCTCATTGCCACGTAGTATTCCATTGTGTATATAAACCACAATTTCTTTATCCATTCATCAGTTGATGGACATTTAGGCTCTTTCCATAATTTGGCTATTGTTGAGAGTGCTGCTATGAACATTGGGGTACAAGTGCCCCTATGCATCAGTACTCCTGTGTCCCTTGGATAAATTCCTAGCAGTGCTATTGCTGGGTCATAGGGTAGGTCTATTTTTAATTTTCTGAGGAACCTCCACACTGCTTTCCAGAGTGGCTGCACCAATTTGCATTCCCACCAACAGTGCAAGAGGGTTCCCGTTTCTCCACATCCTCTCCAGCATCTATAGTCTCCTGATTTGTTCATTTTGGCCACTCTGACTGGCGTGAGGTGATATCTGAGTGTGGTTTTGATTTGTATTTCCCTGATAAGGAGCGACGCTGAACATCTTTTCATGTGCCTGTTGGCCATCCGGATGTCTTCTTTAGAGAAGTGTCTATTCATGTTTTCTGCCCATTTCTTCACTGGGTTATTTGCTTTTCGGGTGTGGAGTTTGGTGAGCTCTTTATAGATTTTGGATACTAGCCCTTTGTCCGATATGTCATTTGCAAATATCTTTTCCCATTCCGTTGGTTGCCTTTTAGTTTTGTTGGTTGTTTCCTTTGCTGTGCAGAAGCTTTTTATCTTCATAAGGTCCCAGTAATTCCCTTTTGCTTTTAATTCCCTTGCCTTTGGGGATGTGTCGAGTAAGAGATTGCTACGGCTGAGGTCAGAGAGGTCTTTTCCTGCTTTCTCCTCTAAGGTTTTGATGGTTTCCTGTCTCACATTCAGGTCCTTTATCCATTTTGAGTTTATTTTTGTGAAAGGTGTGAGAAAGTGGTCTAGTTTCAACCTTCTGCATGTTGCTGTCCAGTTCTCCCAGCACCATTTGTTAAAGAGACTGTCTTTTTTCCATTGGATGTTCTTTCCTGCTTTGTCAAAGATGAGTTGGCCATACGTTTGTGGTTCTAGTTCTGGGGTTTCTATTCTATTCCATTGGTCTATGTGTCTGTTTTTGTGCCACTCATATGCTTATTGAAGCATTATTTACAATATCCTAGATATAGAAGCAACCTAAATATCCATCAATAGACAAATAGATAAGGAGAATGTGGTGTATACATACATATGTGTACCTGTGTGCATGCATGAGTGCTCGTGCACGCACACATACACACACACACACACACACACACACACACACACACACACAGAAGAATATTACACAGTCATAAAAAAGGATGAAATCTTGCCATTTGCAATGACATGGATGGAGCTAGACAATATAATGCTAAGCTAAATAAGTCAGTCAGAGAAAGAAATACCATATGATTTCTTATGTGGAATTTAAGAAAATGAACAAGCAAAGGGGAAGAGAGAGAGAGAGAGAGAAAGAGAGAGAGAGAGAGAGAGAGAAACCAATAAACAGACTCTTAACTATAGAGAACACACTGCTGGTCACCAGAGCGGAGGTGGGTGGGTGAATGGGTGAGACAGGTGGTGGAGATTAAGGATTGCACTGGTGATGAGCACTGGGTGATGTATGGAATTGTTGAATCAATGTATTGTACACCTGAAACTAATATAACACTATATGTTAACTATACTCAAATTAAAATTGAAATAGGGGATGAGATCATGCCATTTGAGATAAAATGCATGAACCTAGAAGGTATTATTCTAGGTGAAATAAGTCAGACTAAGAAAGACAAATACTATATGGTTTCACTCATAAGTGGAATCTAAAAAAATAAAACAAACTAATAAATAAACAGAAAGCAGAATTGAACCTACAAATACAACGAGCAAACTGATGGTTGTCAGAAAGGAAGGGGGTGGGACACTGGGCAAAATGGGTGAAGGGGAGTAGAAGATATAGGCTTCCAGTTATGGAATGAGTAAGTCACAGCATAAGGATACAGTGGATGATATTGTAATAGCAATGTAATGGGACAGTTGGTAGCTACGTTGTGGTGAAAACAGCATCATGTATAAACCTGTCAAATCATTAAGTTGTGCACCTGAAACTAATGTAACATTGTGTGTCAGCTATACTCAAATTAAAAAAAAAAGATTATAGGTGTATTATTCTTGTCACTCTCAATTGCTCTCTCCTTCCTAAAACTTCTTACTCTCTTGACATCTTTGACATAAGGCTGCTCATTTTGCTTGTGTCTGACAACCCTTCCTTTTCTGTTTCCTACTTGGTACCTCTTACTCTACCAACCTGTTAAATATCAATATGTTGAGGGTTTAGCTCTAGCCCATTGGCTTTTTCTTTTTTCCAACTCCTCTGGGCAATCTCATCATCTATGTTTTAATAATTGTTCCAAGTTCAGTGTTCTAATGATCTTTTCAGTCCCCTCCCATAAGCTTTGGGGTTACATATTTAATTACTTAGAAATGTTACAGGTATCTCAACATGAATAATTTCTCACATCCTTCAAGTATGTTACTTCACTCCATTCCACAGCTCACTGGGTAGCACCCCCTCAGTCCATCTTTCAAGTAGGAAGCTCCATGCTGTCCTTGATTCCTTCCTTTCTGTCAGGACCCTTCTCTCCCAACTACGTAACATCAATCACTAATTAATGAAGTCCACGTTCTGCTACATTTGCCACCTAAAGATTGTTTGAAACCTCTCCTTCCACCATCCTATCATGGCCTTACCATGATCTTACCTATCATGGCCTTCACCAAAAACAGTGGCCTATTGCCTGAATCTTCTGCCTGCAATCATGTCCCATTCAAAACTGTCATCAAAGGGTGCCTGGGTGACCCAGTTGGTTAAGTGTCTGACTCTTGATTTCGGCTCAGGTCATAATGTCACAGTTCGTGGGACTGAGCCCTTTGTTGGGCTCTGCACTGACAGTGTGGAGCCTGCTTGGGATTCTCTCTGTCTCCATCTCTCTCTGCCCCTTCCCCCCCCATAAATAAATAAACTTAAAAAAGAAAACCATAAACTGTCATCAAAGCAGCATCAAAGGTGCTACCCACAAATTTGATCATGTCATTTCTCATTTAAAGCCCTTCAATGGCTATTTCTTTTACAATATTCAAGTACCTTAACGCCATGAGCATGATCTAGCCCCTACCTATCTCTCCATCACCATCTTCTCTCACCCCCCGTCTTCTTTCAGCCACACTGAGGTACCTGCAGTTATTCCTCACAAACCATGCAATTTCTTACTTTTGTGACATTTTTCATTTTATCTCCTCCACTCGGCATTCACTTTGTCTTCTCAACTCCTGCTGGAAGCTTTTAGATACCCATCTGGGCCAAGCTACATCTCAGTAATTCTTTCAGACCTATTCAGCAATTGTTTTTAGGAAACTCCCCTGACCTAATCCTCCCAGCTCTCTGCTGTGCTGCCAGAGTGCAGTAGGTATAGGTACCAAACTCCACCAACCTGTTAATCCTGGTGCTAAGAACAATGCATGATACAAAGTAGGTATTCAATAAATAGTCCTTCATAAATGGAAGAGTTTTAGAGAAAGATAATTTCCATGCGCAACCCAAGTTTTTTTCCCTAAGTGACTTTTGCAAACTTTCCATCTATAGAGTAATTTCAAAATGTGTTGCAAAAAAGAAGCGCCGTAAATGCTAATTATGATAAATACAAAACATAAGGGCTCAAAATCAGAGATAATTTACATTTTTATTATAACCATAAAGGTACTTTCATTATACTTCAATAATGTATTCCAGAAGTTTTTCTCATTTTTTCCAAAGTAAGCGTTTTTCATTACCCATGTAATAACTTGCCAATTGCATCAGGTCTAGTTCACTGTGCATTAATCATTGTTCAGCTTTTATTAGCTCCAAACAAGGAACATAAAACTGAACCTAGTGTTTCCAATTGTGTGGAGCTGGAAGAAAGGGACTAGAATGAGTGTTTGAAGAGATGCATTCTGTTCATCCAGCTTTGGCACACCTTATGTGGTAATGTTATCCTGAGACAGTCACTGTATATTTTGATTTCAAGTCCTTTAGCAAACTATGAAACCTACTTATCGTTTAAACTAACAAGAATGGAATTGGAATTGTAGAGCTGAACTAACATTTAAATTTGAGGGAAAATAATACAATATCTCTCCATGTAGGATGAAATAATAGTTTCCAAATTCTTTAATAAAATTTTCCTAATGTTTATTTATTTTTGAGAGAGAGAGAGAGAAAGACAGAGCATGAGAGGGGGAGGGGCAGAGAGAGAGGGAGACACAGAATCCGAAGCAGGCTCCAGGCTCTGAGCTGTCAGCACAGAGCCCAACATGGGGCTTGAACTCATGAACCGTGAGATCATGACCTGAGCCAAAGTGGGACACTAAACTGACTGAGCCACCTAGGCGCCCCAGTTTCCAAATTCTTTAAAACAAGCTATATTATTCTCTCTTAAATTATGTTTGTTTCACTAATGACAGCGGTAAAACCTTAAGGCTTTCTTCAATTGCTCCCTCTATAATGTTCAGTTTCTTGCATTCTTTAGCATCTGACCACTTATCTTTGTAAAAACTGGAAAGTATAAATGGCTTGAGCTAATATTAGAGTAAGCAAATAAGATTGATAAAGTCTCAAGAAAATCGATCTGAATCCTTATGGGAACAAGGGAAGCTTCCTTATTTCTCTGTTCTTCAGCCTGAAACATGTCATGCACTGTACCCCTCAGGAATGATCACGTGCTCCTGCCATACTGAGTAGATACAAGTGCTCACAAAAATACTTTCTTAGAGATTTTAAATTAACTAATTAATTTTTTAAAGCAACCATTTTGTGAATCTTAATGGAAGTATATGACAGAATCTATTGAATCTAATTTAAAAAATCAGGGGCACCTGGGTGGCTCAGTTGGTTGGGCGTTCGACTTTGACTCAGGTCATAATCTCACGGTTTGTGAGTTCGAGTCCCACCTCAAGCTCTGTGCTGATAGCTCAGAGCCTGGAGCCTGGTTTGGATTCTGTGCCTCCCTCTCTCTCTGCACCTCCCCCTCTCATGCTCTGCCTCTCTCTCTCAAAAATAAATAAACATTAAAAAATTAAAAAAAAAAATCAAAGCTCATGCAATTAAGCCAGATTAGAGGAAGTACAGACAGAACTCCTTAAATTACACCAGGGGGTGCAATCAGCAAAATCCAGAAAATGGGAAACTATGGCACCAACTCTTCCTATCTTCAGTAGATAAATTGCAAAGGAAAAAGAGAAATGGAAATATGTTTATAGATTAAAAGAGATTTAAGACACTTATCAACTAAATGCAACAAATGGACCTTATTTGAATCTTGTAAGCCATAAAAAAAAAATGAGGCAATCTAGGAAATTTGAGCACTGTGTAAATATTTGATGATATTAAGGACTTCTTAAAAATTATTTTAGAAGATATCTTAAAAATAACCATGTCCTTCCATTTTTTGAGTCATTATCATGTAGAGATATATACTGAAATATTTAGGGATGAAATGACCTAATGTCTGGGATTTGCTTCAAAATAATTCTTTTGTGGTGGTTGTGGGAAGTGGTAGGAATAAAAAGGAATGTTTGGCCATGTACACATAATTCCTGAAGCTGCATGTTAGTACATAGAAGTTCAATGTATTGTTCTCTCTACTTTTGTATGTTTATAATTTTCCATAATAAAAGGAAAGAAATGAAGAAATGGAACTTACATTAGCACGTTGAGAAAAGTTTTTCTCTATCAACTCGACATGTGGGAAAGGAATAGTCATGCTCCTATTTTGAGGGGATGTCCTCAGATGCACAGTGTGAATCCCACTTTGTAGCATAGGCATCACATTGGGCAGCTCCCATATTACCATAAGGCACATATCATCTTCCTTACCCTTCAATAGAAATACAGTGAGTATATGAAAAATTCAATTCAGTGTTTTATTTTGAGCTGTTTTAAAGGTATAGGAAAAATAGAACATACAATGATGTACCCCCCATCTGGCTTTATCAAATCTTAAATCCTGTCTAGATCTCTTTAATATAGTCCTGTTTCTTCTTCCTTCTCCAGAGGTAATTAGTAACCTGAATACAGTGTTAGTTATGGAAGTTTTAATATTTCTACATAAACTTATATGTGCATTCTGCATATACATATATTACATATTATTGTACGTATATATGTGTACATATAATGATATTTGTTTATGCCTATTTATAAATGCTGTCAAACTGTATGAATTCTTTAAATTTCTTCACTTAACATCATATTTTTGAGATTTGTACAAATTATTACATATCTTATAAAAGGTTTCTTATGTTTCTTCATTCTCTCAATCCTTAATCAGCACCTGCTTGGGGCAGAGCAGGAATACAAATATGAATAAGAGAGGTTTTCAGTCTTCATCAAGCTCAGTCTATGGATTTTTGAAACATGAAGAACCAGAATAATCAAAATGAGCAATACTGCAATAAAACCGAAACCAATTTTGACTTGGGAACAGCACCAGGCTTTTTTTTTTTTTTTTTTTTTTTTTTTTGGAATGGTTAAAAAAGGCTTGTTTATAATAGACACTGTATATTAGGAAAAGCATACTGGTGGCCAGTTGCACTCATTGAAAGAAGGGAAATCAGTATGTTGTCATGTGGGAGAGTGTATAATAACTAAAACATTCCTTTCTATGGTGCTATCTGGATTGCTCAGACAACATGGGAAGAGTATATTGCATCAGGGATGTTTTTCACTCCTTTTTTCCAGCAGCAGGGACATCAGTCACCTTAATCAATGCTGAAATTTCATGATTGCTTCCCTAATTTAAGATTTTTTTTTCTGATTTTAGCTTTCAGAAGGGGAATAATAAATTCAATGAGTCCTCGAGTTCCAGGCAGAGAGAGATCCACTCAGTAGCCAGGATAAATGATCTATCCTTCATTTTAAATATGAAGAAGGCATTAGCATTCTTAGGTGGTAATAGACTCGCAGAAAAAATAAATTAGCCTACCTCAATCCTCCCGAAATGGCCCTGAGCAGATTGCATCGTTAACCTCAAAGTAAACAAAGCAATTTTGGTGACAAACTGAAAAAGTGACTTGAGCATCGCTGAATGCATTATGAGTTCTGAGAACACAGGGGAATCATTGCTCCCTTACACCGAGACTGCTGGGGAGCAGTTCCGCCAGGGAATTATCCCCGGACGAGGGTATAAACAATGTCTGAGGTGGCAGCTGTGGGTCAGTTTCACCTTTGTGATACCTGCTCCAGGGGCTGCTAACTAATCCTTCAGCAAATGCTGGCTGGGCGAGATGCTGTCGCTGATCAGCTATTCTTTTTTGTTCTTTGCTTGGACCTGGACAAGGATGCTCTTAATTGGGAGCCTCTTAGGAAGACTCGTGGAGAAATGTTATCCTCAGATGACTGGTGAGAGAGGCGTGAAATGGGGATCATCCATGGACTCCGTTGATTTCCCCAAGAAGAGCACATAGGGTACAAATATAAAACTGAGATTGCAAACCTGGATCATTTTGATCTTCCCGTTGTGCTCCAAGGTGAGGATCAAGTACTGGTATTTTTCCTGAGCTTTCAGGAAAATCAGGCGCCGTAGCCAGTGCTCTTCCTCCTTCCAGTCTTTCCCTTCAGGCAACATTTTCATCTCCTGCCCGCTGCCAAAGTCCCAGATTTTAATTGTTCCTGAGCACACAGGAAAAAAAAACTATGTAGATAAAAATAATTTATAGAAATCTTGGCTTTTATCTCAGACAAAACTGATCTAGGAGTGCCTGGGTGGATCAGATGGTTAAACATCCAACTCATGATTTGGGCTTAGGTCATGATCTCAAGGTTCATGGGATCCAGCCCTGCGTAGAGCTCTGTGCCAACAGTCTGCTTGGGATCCTCTCTCTCCCTTTCTCTCTGCTCCTCCCCCACTCACACATGCTCTCTCTCTCTGTCTCTCTCTCTCTCTCTCAAAATAAATAAATACACTTTAAGAAATTGATCTACCATTTATCCTATGTTTATTTCCTACTATGACGTGTGAGTCTCCCTAGCCTTGCTGTGCAAAAAATGAATCTCTGTATGCCTTTATTTGTCACAGGCTAATACAAATTAGCAGGACTAGGCAATGTTTTGAAATTTGTGACAGGTTTTTTGAAACACTCAAACTCTCCTAGCTGAGCTTTCTGTATGAAGTAGATCTTTCCGCCCTGACTCTTCCAATGTCCTCCAGTTCACTAAATACCCTCCAATATCTTCCTATTTATCTAATATTTTGTCACAGTCGTCAGCTGTAGTGAAAGATCAGTCCAATAATGTCACATTTCCTAAGGTGCTGACATGTTTGAAGAATTTAGCTCTTACTAGGTAATAAAATATTTAAGAGAATTCCAGCAGGTAGGAATCTATCAAGCTTTGAGTTGTTTTATTGGTTACATGGGAAGGAAATGCAAAAGGGGTACTGAGTTTCTTTTTCCATCTGAAATCATATTTTCTTTGTCATTAACTTGGGTCATTTGATTTAGGGGAACTTGATGAGGGGCCAGGAGGCTTGATTCACTGCGTGGCTGTTGAATGTTTGTTGCTAGGTCATCACTCCATGTAGGAATCGTCTCATGTAGGCTTTTCTAGGGGTCACCTCAGGTTTAGAATCCAGTGGACAGCCCCTCACGTCACTTTCCTCCCCTTGTGTCACCCTAATCCCACCCTGTCTCCTGCTTCTTATTTCCCAGCTTTACTCTTGCTGGACATCCGGAATGTTCTCACTGTGTTCTTTTACTCCCTTTATGCCAGGTACTCTCTATCAGCAACACTCACAACTCCTACCATTTGTTTACTCACTAACAACATCATTAAACGCTGACTAAATTCTCCCTATATACTCAGCACTGTGCGAGTAGCTGGGAATGAAAAGTGAACTGGCATCGTTCCTGCCCTCAAGGACTTTATGGTGTTGGAGGAACACAGTCATGCAAACAAATGAAAGAAAGAATGCTTCCATTCAGTCCTGGATATGTGGACTACAGTCTCATGGCCCAGATTTCCTGCTACTTTGGAACTTTCGCAGTCAGATTTAATGGGGACATAGAGAGCCAGAAGAGGTACTGCTCAGCTTAGGTGTGTGGGTCGGTGGGAATGAGGGGGACCTGATGGCTTGTGAGTAGAGCTGTTCTGAGACCCGAAGAATCCTGCTTCCCAGGCTGTCCTAGAATGTCTCTGCACCTTTGTCAATTACCTCTGTGGAGGACAAACTGTCCAAGTTTGAAGAAAATCTCCACCCTAGCACTAATAATGAAATGTGACTTGCTTGTCCAAAAGTAATACTATCTTAGTCATCTGTATGAATTGCTAATGCGTATGCCTGATAATAGTTGTGTACATTGCTCAGAATTTCTATTTTAACTAATTTTCATATGTATGTAGAGTGTGCTTATAGGACAGGAAGTCTGTTTTCTTAAGAATTGTCCACATGCAGGGGCACCTGGGTGGCTCAGTCGGTTGAGCGTCCGACTTCAGCTCAGGTCGTGATCTTGCGGTCCAGGAGTTCGAGCCCCGCATGGGGCTCTGTGCTGACAACTCAGAGCCTGGAGCCTGTTTCAGATTCTGTGTCTCCCTCTCTCTGACCCTCCCCCGTTCATGCTCTGTCTCTCTCTGTCTCAAAAATAAAGGTTAAAAAAAAAATTAAAAAAAAAAAGAATTGTCCACATGCAGAGCAGTTGCACCAATTCACACCCCAGCACTTAGCATTCATGATTTTATTTCATGTGTATTGTCTGCCACACTTTAAAAAATCAGACTTTCACATCAGCATGTACACACATCCCACCAACAGGCTTACAAGCAAGAATTTCTTTGGCAAATATATCTCTAGAATAAATAAACCATGAGTAGTGCATACAAGTTGACCATATGGTCTAGATGAAGTAGTTCTGTTGTGGGAGGTCAGACCAAGGTGACATGATAGGTGAGGCAGCTGGAGTGCTTAGTTCCAGAAGGTTTTACACAATGCTCGATAGATAACACAAGGAGCAGCAAGTGACCTAATACCACTGGAGACTGATATCCTCTCAGGTGTGACCTGCTGTATGCTCCCAAAGAGCTTAGACATATCAACAAGTCCAACAGAGAATTCTAGGTGTTGTATAACAATGTTGGCTGGATTTTTGTCTGGTCCTCAAGTCTACTGTCAGTAAAAATATTATCAGCAAGCACTAAATGTAATGTCCATCTCTTAGCTGAAGGTACCCAAAACGAAAAGGGCAAAAGGAGTCAATGCAAGTAATGCAATGCAAGTCAATGCAAGTAAATCCCACCAAAGATAGAATGAGATATGCAGGAAAGACTTTTGCAAATGTTAAAGCAATAATATAAATGTAATCTCAGGTATTGATATCAGGGCTCTGGTGCTCATTAGAGAAGAGTCACTAAGGCAGAGCACTCTCTGGCATGCTGACCTTTCCAGCCTGATTCATGCTCTCTCTAACCCACACAACTAATGAGTTCCTAGCACAAATTCTCAGGGCACTAAGGCAGGGAGGCCATATTCTGGATACGAGTCTGACCATTATATGCTCCTGTGGCAAAAAGAAATCCACTTTCATTAATAGCTGCAGAAGTCAGTTCAACACTGAAGCCATGAGGGTCTAAAATCTGGTATATTTGGAGGCCAGTCTCGATTTCCCATACCTGTAGGAAAGAACAACAACAACAAAAATAAAATAATCCATATACCCTTCAGTTATCAGCAAATTTTACAACATTCAAAAAGCCCCAGAATTGGTACTATGCACTTCTAAAATCTTTCCCAACATCCTGTCATGAATGTTGGTTTGAGCAAACAAAGTTCTAAAAGATGCATTGCTGTCTAGTAGTTACTGTGCTACCCTGGACTGTGTCTGCTGTAGGTGGCTGAGACAGGCAGTGACTATTCCAGGCACGCTGGCTGTGGAGGAAGTAGTCAATTTTGCCACTGTAAGCACGAAGCAAGATTCGCAGCAAGATAGAAATGTAACAATTGTAACAGACAAAACAATGAAACGGGATTTATTCCCTGTTGACATTTATCCAAATTGGCCACGGTCACAGGACAGAATCTGTGGTTGACACATGGAATCTAAGAGAACCCAGAGGAAGGTCAGGAGCTCACTGGCCTTTCCAAGAAGTGTTCTGATTAGGGACACAGGCATCACTTTTAGAGACAGAGAGAAAGACTTCAGAGAAAGCTGTCTGTGTCATCAGGCTGGATGTGACTGAAAAATCCAGAAACATGTCAGGACACATCATTATTTCTCTTTGGAAACATGGGAGAGGCTCTACACCTCCAGTCTTCCAGTCTAAATCTCTTCTTTTTCATGGATCTGTCATGCTCACATGTGAACTGGGCTGTCAGTGAGTAATCAAACAGAATTGGCAAGCACAGAATGGTGGCTCTCAAGGTATCTGGGCACAGGGACTGCATAAGCAAAGGGCCAGAGATGGGAAGGTGCATTGTCCCTCCGGGGAGCTGAGAGGTGTTGCAGCTGGAAGAGGGAGACAGGGACCAAATGGAGCTCAATGGAATCACCTGGAGGCCAGGTAGCCAACTGAGGGCCACCAACTGATCTGAATGAGGCCAGTTTGGCCCTAGAGCCCACGTGGTCAACGTCTGAGTGCTCCCGAGTTCAGACAGGGTACTCAAGGGAGAAATGAGTGATGCTGCATGAACAGGTTTCAGACGTCATCCATTTCCTGGCCTGAAGTAGGATCACTCTTCAACCAATCAATCATAATGAAAACTCACCTAGATGCATTCCTTCCCCCACTGCTTCTCTTACAGGGAAGACATTTTCTCCATAGTTTTAGTTTTCCTTTACTTATTTTGTAGGCAGATTATCAGAAAGAGGTGATAATTAAGTGAACTCAGGAGATTTTGGCCCGAGAAAATTTCCAGCAGATGAGCACAAAAGGTCAAAGATTGAGAGGGGATTTAAAGGGTCCCCACAGGATGCTCTCTACTGCTCGAGCTCTCGCCTTCTGGAGATCATGCATGAAATGAAAGGACAACACTCTGAAGAAAACACTGCCAGCCATCACTGCTGGATGGCTTCAGTGGTTGTAATTACAGGTGTACTCAGGATAGCTACATACCCTGGCCCCTGGGGAACACAGTAATGACAGGGCAGAGGAATGCAGAGAAACAGACATAGGTATCTACATCAGGCAAACCTGGATTCATATCCTAGCTATGATGCTTACTAGTTATATGATCTGGGGCAAGTTTCTTGATTGCTATGAGTCCTAGTTTCCTCATCTTTAAAATGTAAACTTTTATGTGTCCACAGAAAACCAATGTGGAGATTAAATAAGATCATGGGTTTGAGGCACTTGGCATACATCCTGCACCTATAGGGGCTACAGTAAACATTATAAATTTCTTTCCCTTCCTTCTTAACATATCTTCTTCCCATAGCTCAGATTTAAAAATCATCTATCTATCATCTATCATCTATCTATCCTAGTTCTCTTTCCTTGATATATTTCCTTTAAAATTTCTATTCTGATAGTAAAAACGAGCTTTATATATTTAATTGAGTGTGTGGCCTAATAAGCAGTGTAGGGGTGCCTGGATGGCTCAGTCGGTTGAGAATCAGACTCTTGATTTCAGCTCAGGTTGTGATCTCATAGTCATGGGATTGAGCCCCAAGTGGAGCTTTCTGCTGAGCACGGAGCCAGCTTAAGATTCTCTCTCTCTCCCTCTGCCCCTCCCCTGCTCATGTGCACTCTCTCTTGAAAGAAAGATAGCAAGCTGTCTGAGCTGGCTTAAAATACTTGTTTTTCACATGTGCATGAACGCTTAAAAATAGCTCTACTGTTGAGTCTCATCAAATGCACCACTACAGTTACTTAATTTCCCAAAGACTTACCTGTAAAAAGAGAAAATTCTATTAGCTCTGACTTTTTCTTTCTGAAGAGCCACTATGTACTCACCTTAATTATGGATTCAGAACAGATAGTAAGGACTTGGTGAAAATATCTGTTGTAAAGCATGACATTGATCTCTCGTTCATGAGTGTGAGGAATCTGTTTTGTATCTTGTACCATCCTCGTCAGAGGATACATGTCCATGACACCAGATCCTAGAACAGAAATAAATATCTCACAAATACCCAATATTAGAAGTTTTGAATCACAAAGGATTTTACTCAATCATTTGTGTTTGGAAAGAACCAATCAGTGGGATTAGTAATATCAGTTCCTAGGATATCTAATGAAGTGAAAACACATTCTTTTTCTCTAAAACATTTTTGACAAATAAAGCCTATGTTATTCAGTAAGAGAAAAACATTCATTTTGACGGCTTCATTAATTTTCAAGTACAGGCGATTTGGATTCGCTGATATCCTATTTTCAGTGGCCCCCATTTTTCTATTTTTTTACAGTCTACTGTTTTCCTTCTTCTAGAGAGCCTACCACATGCCTCTCCATCTGGTATATAGTAGCTTTCTGCTGAAAGGTCAGCTTTCTGCTGAAGGTAAACTTCCATTTAGTGATTGGAATTTATTGTTAGAGAGCCTTTTCCAACCAACAAATGATAAAGCACTCTGTAAACACATTCCTATTAAATGTAATGAAAGAATGGTTGCAAGCCAGTGCTTGCAACATCAATATTAAATAAGATTAATTTCTAAATCACCATGGGGAAGTAGATGGAGAGCAGATATTCCTTATTTACATTTTCCTAAGGGGGTAGTTTGGCTTTACAGGAATATATAAATGGCAAATATGATTTAACTCTCAAAATCAACTGTGTATTCTGTTTCAGTGTAATGTCTAGAAATATAAATAAGAATCTCAAAGCATTTCAAAGATCAAACAAAATGAAACTTCTCTGTTTTATTGATGTGGAGATTAAATTACCAAAGATAAACCCTTTGTATTGAGTTTCTCATGACTTTCCAATCCCACCTGCACCTGTAGGAAAAGGTTCAGCAGGAGTTACTAAGCACTTTCCTAAGGTGCTTAAAATTTAAGATGAAATCTGTTCACGTGTAAAGAAGGACTTAAAAGGCTTTTCTGGTAATATTTCTCAGTTTGAATGTCCCAGTATGGACATGTGAGAGGCAAATAGTAACCAAATAACCAACACTCAGAGCTTTTTGGTAGATCATTTAACATTATATTGTGACTAACTGTTTTCAGAACTCACATCAACAAAGCTAGATACGCTTATGAACCAATGGTAATGCTCTACATTTTGGCTATGCAAACAATGCAGTTACAGAGAAAGAATGTGGTTTCAGGAACCAGAAGCTCTGGGAATGAATCCCAGCTCTACCTTTTAACCTTGTGTTTTAAAACTAGTCAATGGAACTGTTTTAATATTTAGTTTGTCATTTATAAAATAGGATAAGCAGTAATTCCCAACTCATGGGGTGGTTGTGTGGGTCAAATGAAAGTACATGAAAGCACTTTGTAAAAGAACTTTACAAAAGGTAGTTGTATTAACAGAGGAATAATAAAAACGACAGTAACAACAGTATATTCTACAAAACATTTCCAGAATGTGGTGCTGCTGTCATTGGGGTTTAGAAGATTACTATGGCGGTTTCATTTGAATCAAAGCATGAAATAGAATCTGAGAGATAAGCTTCATGTAATTCTGATGTCAAGTTGATGGTTGCAGTTGATGTAAGCAATACACAGAGCTCTATATTTTTGTAGGTAAAGTACTGTCAAGATTACATAAAACTGGGAAGTAATCTTGATTTTCTCTTCTCCTTCCTCCTCTTCCTTCTTTTGTCTTGATACTTGAGTCCTTAGTTACTCTGATGATAAGTGGGTTGTAAATGCTGAGCCCACTAATCAAATATGCAAGTGGGGATACCAGGAGAATATGCTTACAGTCATTAGCATGCTATTTTCAGAGGAGGTAATAAAGAGGAGGGGTGCTTATACCTAGAATTAAGTTCTGTTTTACAAGGTGGAAAATTGTCAAGTATGAAATGCTGGTTTGGAAAAAGACCCCCAGAGTTAAAAAATAATTATATTCTCCACCGACAGAGATAGCATCATTTCCCTGCTCTAATTAATCTCACAGGAACTCAGAACAGGTGGTCAGTGGGAAAATGCTTAGGAAATGCATTCTGAGTTGGTGTTCCAGAAGGAAGAAGTACTGTTAATATTGTGTATTTTTTCTTCTAAAGCCAGAAGGCATGCATGTGAATCACATTTAACCTAAATGCCTTAGCAGAATCTTTTGTGACTTTAGGAAGCATTTTTTGTTTGTTTGTTTTTTAAGAGACAACAAGAAAAGGAAACAATCTGTTAGCATCAGCCCTGGGGATCTGTCATTTGGAACTCTATCCTCTCTCTCCACTTCATTGTCTAGAAGCAAAGACAGGTGGGAGGGTCAGCACCTTCTAACTGACTGTCTCAGCACTAGAATGCATGGGGCTAAATTGCCTCACTGAACAAAGGGGGCATTGATTCAGCGATCTGATATAGCCACTCTAAAATGGATTATATTCCAGTGTCTGAGAGTCATAACAGAGCTGGCTTGCCTTCTATGCAGCAACACATCACATCCTACTTCTTGCTCAACCCAAGCCATCATCCTAGACTCAAGAACTTAGAGCACTGACCTTGTCTTTTTGAGGAAGTTCAGTCACACATTTTATCTACCCAGTAATGGAAAGACAGGAGAGGGTGGAACTGAATTAAATATCTACTGTGATGGGGACACCTGGATGGCTCAGTCGGTTGAGTGTCCGACTCCTGATTTCAGCTCAGGTCATGATCTCACAGTTGTGGGATCAAGGCCCAAGTTGGGCTCTGCACCGAGCATGGAGCCTGCTTACAACTCTCTCTCTCTCTCTCTCTCTCTCTCTCTCTGTCTCTCTTTCTGTCTCTCTCTCTCTCCCTCTACCCCTCTCTCCCACTCACACACTCTCTCTCTTGCTAAAAAAAAAAAATAAAATCTACTGTGATGAATCACAGTTTACATATTCCCCTTCTACTTTTGCTTTTCTTCTGGTTAGTTTTCTTCAAGTGATAGTTAAAAAAGGTTAAAAGTCAAGATAAGAGTTTTGTCTGCCATTAATTGGGTACACTTACCTGTAATAAGCATGCCATTATTAGAGTCATATACCATAGAATAAATCTGCATATCTCCTGGTCCTCCCTGGCTGTCATGGAAGATTTGTAACAGTGAAAGAGTCTGTATATCCCACACCCTGAAAACCTGAAGAAAGAAAGAGCACAGTTCACCACTTTTACACCCTATGTTCCCCACTCAAAGCTATTTAGGTGAAGCATTTTCAAAGCCTGCAGTATGCTCTTAAAATCTTGCAGCAAGTGTGATTTATGTGATGAGCACACATTTGCTAAACTCCAATTTGGTTCTTGGTTCAATCATTGTCGGTTAATATCAAGTAAATAGCAGCGACGATTAAAAGTTTGCCTAGAGGAACTAGATTTTTCTATCATTACAGAGAAACAGTATTCTTCTTTAAGAATCTGGAGGGCTGATCATGACTTACAGTTCAAATGAAGCCATCTCTCTACATTATGGATTGGAGAATAAATAGAAGATTTGTATTTTATTTTATTTTATTTTTTTCACAATGGGATTTGTATTTATTTATTTATTTATAATATGAAATTTATTGTCAAATTGGTTTCCATACAACACCCAGTGCTCCCCCCAACAGGTATCCTCCTCAATGCCCATCACCCACTCTCCCCTCCCTCCCACTCTCCCTCAGTTTATTCTCAGTTTTTGAGTCTCTTATGCTTTGACTCCCTCCCTCTCTAACTTTTTTTTATCCTTCCCCTCCCCCATGGTCTTCTGTAAAGTTTCTCAGGACCCACATAAGTAAAAACATATGGTGTCTGTCTTTCTCTGTATGACTTATTTCACTTAGCATAACACTCTCCAGTTGCATCCATGTTGCTACCAAAGGTCATATTTCATTCTTTCTCATTGCCAAGCAGTATTCCATTGTGTATATAAACCACAATTTCTTTATCCATTCATCAGTTGATGGACATTTACGCACTTTCCATAATTTGGCTATTGTTCAGAGTGCTGCCATAAACATTGGGGTAAAAGTGCCCCTATGCATCAGCACTCCTGTATCCCTTGGGTAAATTCCTAGCAGTGCTATTGCTGGGTCATAGGGTAGAACTATTTTTAATTTTTTGAGGAACTTCCGACTGTTTTCCAGAGTGGCTGTACCAGTTTGCATCCCACCAACAGTACAAGAGGGTTTCCATTTCTCCACATCCTCTCAAACATCTATAAGCTCCCGATTGGTCATTTTAGCCACTCTGACCAGCGTGAGGTGGTATCTCAGTGTGGCTTTGATTTGTATTTCCCTGATAAGGAGCGACGCTGAACATCTTTTCATGTGCCTGTTGGTCATCCGGATGTCTTCTTTAGAGAAGTGTCTATTCATGTTTTCTGCCCATTTCTTCACTGGATTATTTGTTTTTCAGGTGTGGAGTTTGGTGAGTTCTTTATAGATTTTGGATACTAGCCCTTTGTCCGATATGTCATTTGCAAATATCTTTTCCCATTCTGTTGGTTGCCTTTTAGTTTTGTTGGTTGTTTCTTTTGCTGTGCAGAAGCCTTTTATCTTGATGAGGTCCCAATTGTTCATTTTTGCTTTTAATTCCCTTGCCTTTGGAGATGTGTCAAGTAAGAAATTGCTGCAGCTGAGGTCAGAGAGGTTTTTTCCTGACTTCTCCTCTAGGGTTTTGATGGTTTCCTGTCTCACATTCAGGTTCTTTATCCATTTTGAGTTTATTTTTGTGGATGGTGTAAGAAAGTGGTCCAGGTTCATTCTTCTGCATGTTGCTGTCCAGTTCTCCCAGCACCATTTGTTAAAGAGACTGTCTTTTTTCCATTGGATGTTCTTTCCTGCTTTGTCAAAGATGAGTTGGCCATACGTTTGTGGGTCTAGTTCTGGGGTTTCTATTCTATTCCATTGGTCTATGTGTCTGTTTTTGTGCCAATACCATGCTGTCTTGATGATTACAGCTTTCTCATAGGGGCTAAAGTCTGGGATTGTGATGCCTCCTGCTTTGGTCTTCTCCTTCAATATTACTTTGGCTATTCAGGGTCTTTTGTGGTTCCATACAATTTTAGGATTGCTTCTTCTAGCTTTGAGAAGAACGCTACTGCAATTTTTATTGGGATTGCATTGAATGTGTAGATAGCTTTGGGTAGTATTGACATTTTGACAATATTTATTCTTCCAGTCCATGAGCATGGGATGTTTTTCCATTTCTTTATATCTTCTTCAATTTCCTTCCTAAGCTTTCTATAGTTTTCAGCATACAGATCTTTTACATCTTTGCTTAGGTTTATTCCTAGGTATTTTATGCTTCTTGGTGCAATTGTGAATGGGATCAGTTTCTTTATTTGTCTTTCTGTTGCTTCATTATTGGTTTATAAGAATGCAACTGATTTCTGTACATTGATTTTGTATCCTGCAACTTTGCTGAATTCATGTATCAGTTCTAGCAGACTTTTGGTGGAGTCTGTCGGATTTTCTATGTATAATATCATGTCTTCTGCAAAAAGTGAAAGCTTGACTTCATCTTGGCCAATTTTGATGCCTTTGATTTCCTTTTGTTGTCTGATTGCTGATGCTAGAACTTCCAGCACTATGTTAAACAACAGCGGTGAGAGTGGGCATCCCTGTCGTGTTCCTGATCTCAGGGAAAAAGCTCTCAGTTTTTCCCCGTTGAGGATGATGTTAGCTGTGGGCTTTTCATAAATGGCTTTTATGATCTTTAACTATGTTCCTTCTATCCCGACTTTCTCAAGGGTTTTTATTAAGAAATGGTGCTGGATTTTGTCAAAGGCCTTTTCTGCATCGATTGACAGGATCATATGGTTTTTCTCTTTTTTTTTTGTTAATGTGATGTATCATGTTGATTGATTTGCGAATGTTGAACCAGCCCTGCATCCCAGGAATGAATCCCACTTGATCATGGTGAATAATTCTTTTTATATGCCGTTGAATTCGATTTGCTAGTATCTTATTGAGAATTTTGGCATCCATATTCATCAGGGATATTGGCCTGTAGTTCTCTTTTTTTACTGGGTCTCTGTCTGGTTTAGGAATCAAAGTACTACTGGCTTCATAGAATGAGTCTGGAAGTTTTCCTTCCCTTTCTATTTCTTGGAATAGCTTGAGAAGGATAGGTATTATGTCTGCTTTAAACGTCTGGTAGAACTCCCCTGGGAAGCCATCTGGTCCTGGACTCTTATTTGCTGGGAGATTTTTGATAACCGATTCAATTTCTTCGCTGGTGATGGGTCTGTTCAAGCTTTCTATTTCCTCCTGATTGAGTTTTGGAAGAGTGTGGGTGTTCAGGAATTTGTCCATTTCTTCCAGGTTGTCCAATTTGTTGGCATATAATTTTTCATAGTATTCCCTGATAATTGTTTGTATCTCTGAGGGATTGGTTGTAATAATTCCATTTTCATTCATGATTTTATCTATTTGGGTCATCTCCCATTTCTTTTTGAGAAGCCTGGCTAGAGGTTTGTCAATTTTGTTTATTTTTTCAAAAAACCAACTCTTGGTTTTGTTGATCTGCTCTACAGTTTTTTTAGATTCTATATTGTTTATTTCTGCTCTGATCTTTATTATTTCTCTTCTTCTGCTGGGTTTAGGCTGCCTTTGCTGTTCTGCTTCTATTTCCTTTAGGTGTGCTGTTAGATTTTGTATTTGGGATTTTTCTTGTTTCTTGAGATAGGCCTGGATTGCAATGTATTTTCCTCTCAGGACTGCCTTCGCTGCATCCCAAAGCGTTTGGATTGTTGTATTTTCATTTTCGTTTGTTTCCATATATTTTTTAATTTCTTCTCGAATTGCCTGGTTGACCCACTCACTCGTTAGTAGGGTGTTCTTTAACTTCCATGCTTTTGGAGGTTTTCCAGACTTTTTTCTGTGGTTGATTTCAAGCTTCATAGCATTGTGGTCTGAAAGTATGCATGGTATGATTTCAATTCTTGTAAACTTATGAAGGGCTGTTTTGTGACCCAGTATATGATCTATCTTGGAGAATGTTCCATGTGCACTCGAGAAGAAAGTATATTCTGTTGCTTTGGGATGCAGAGTTCTAAATATATCTGTCAAGTCCATCTGATCCAATGTCTCATTCAGGGCCCTTGTTTCTTTATTGACCGTGTGTCTAGATGATCTATCCATTTCTGTAAGTGGGGTGTTAAAGTCCCCTGCAATTACCACATTCTTATCAATAAGGTTGCTTGTGTTTATGAGTAATTGTTTTATATATTTGGGCGCTCCGGTATTCGGCGCATAGACATTTATAATTGTTAGCTCTTCCTGATGGATAGACCCTGTCACTATTATATAATGTCCTTCTTCATCTCTTGTTACAGCCTTTAATTTAAAGTCTAGTTTGTCTGATAGAAGTATGGCTACTCCAGCTTTCTTTTGGCTTCCAGTAGCATGATAAATAGTTCTCCATCCCCTCACTCTCAATCTAAAGGTGTCCTCAGGTCTAAAATGAGGCTCTTGTAGACAGCAAATAGATGGGTCTTGTTTTTTTATCCATTCTGATACCCTATGTCTTTTGGTTGGCGCATTTAATCCATTTACATTCAGTGTTATTATAGAAAGATATGGGTTTAGAGTCATTGTGATGTCTGTATGTTTTATGCTTGTAGTGATGTCTCTGGTACTTTGTCTCACAGGATCCCCCTTAGGATCTCTTGTAGGGCTGGTTTAGTGGTGACAAATTCCTTCAGTTTTTGTTTGTTTGGGAAGACCTTTATCTCTCCTTCTATTCTAAATGACAGGCTTGCTGGATAAAGGATTCTCGGCTGCATATTTTTTCTGTCTAGGACACTGAAAATCTCGTGCCAACTCTTTCTGGCCTGCCAAGTTTCAAAAGAGAGATCAGTCACGAGTCTTATAGGTCTCCCTTTATATGTGAGGGCACGTTTACCCCTTGCTGCTTTCAGAATTTTCTCTTTATCCTTGTATTTTGCCAGTTTCACTATGATATGTCGTGCAGAAGATCGATTCAAGTTACGTCTGAAGGGAGTTCTCTGTGCCTCTTGGATTTCAATGCCTTTTTCCTTCCCCAGTTCAGGGAAGTTCTCAGCTATGATTTCTTCAAGTACCCCTTCAGCACCTTTCCCTCTCTCTTCCTCCTCTGGGATACCAATTATGCGTATATTATTTCTTTTTAGTGTATCACTTAGTTCTCTAATTTTCCCCTCATACTCCTGGATTTTTTTATCTCTCTTTTTCTCAGCTTCCTCTTTTTCCATAACTTTATCTTCTAGTTCACCTATTCTCTCCTCTGCCTCTTCAATCCGAGCTGTGGTGGTTTCCATTTTGTTATGCATTTCATTTAAAGCGTTTTTCAGCTCCTCGTGACTGTTCCTTAGTCCCTTGATCTCTGTAGCAAGAGATTCTCTGCTGTCAGCTATACTGTTTTCAAGCCCAGCGATTAATTTTATGACTATTATTCTAAATTCACTTTCTGTGATATTATTTAAATCCTTTTTGATCAGCTCATTAGCTATTGTTATTTCCTGGAGATTCTTCTGAGGGGAATTCTTCCGCTTGGTCATTTTGGATAGTCCCTGGCCTGGTGAGGACCTGCAGGGCACTTCCCCTGTGCTGTGGTGTATAACTGGAGTTGGTGGGCGGAGCCGCAGTCAGACCTGATGTCTACCCCCAGCCCACCGCTGGGGCCACAGTCAGACTGGTGCGTGCCTTCTCTTCCCCTCTCCTAGGGGCGGGATTCACTGTGCGGTGGGGTGGCCTGTCTGGGCTACTTGCACACTGCCAGGCTTGTGATGCTGGGGATCTGGTGTCTTAGCTGGGGTGGGTAGGCAAGGTGCACAGGGGCAGGAGGGGCAGGCTTAGCTTGCTTCTCCTTAGGTGATCCACTTCAGGAGGGGCCCTGTGGCAGCAGCAGGGAGTCAGATCCGCTGCCGGAGGTTTGGTTCCGCAGAAGCGCAGAGTTGGGTGTTTGCGCGGAGCGAGCAAGTTCCCTGGCAGGAACTGGTTCTCTTTGGGATTTTGGCTGGGGGATGGGCGGGGAAGATGGCGCTGGCGAGCGCCTTTGTTCCCCACCAAACTGAGCTCTGTCGTCCGGGGGCTCAGCAGCTCTCCTTCCCTTTGTCCTCCAGCCTTCCCGCTTTCTGAGCAGAGCTGTTAACTTATGACCTCCCAGCCGCTAAGTCGCGCTTGCTGTCGGAACACAGTCCGTCAGGCCCCTCGGCTTTTTGCAAGCCAGACTCGGGGGCTCTGCTTGGCCGGCGAGCCGCCCCTCCGCCCCGGCTCCCTCCCGCCAGTCCGTGGAGAGTGCACCGCCTCGCCGCCCTTCCTACCCTCTTCCGTGGGCCTCTCGTCTGCGCTTGGCTCCGGCGACTCCGTTCTGCTAATCCTCTGGTGGTTTTCTGGGTTATTTAGGCAGGTGTAGGTGGAATCTAAGTGATCAGCAGGACGCGCGGTGAGCCCAGCGTCCTCCTACGCCGCCATCTTCCCTCCTCTCCCATCTTTGCCAATTTTGATGGCTTTGATTTCCTTTGTTGTCTGATTGCTGATGCTAGCACTTCCAACACTATGTTAAACAACAGCGGTAAAGGTGGACATCCCTGATCTCAGTGGGAAAGCTCTCAGTTTTTCCATTGAGGATGATATTAACTGTGGGCTTTTCATAAGTGACTTTTATGATGTTTAACTATGTTCCTTCTATCCCGACTTTCTTGGGGGTTTTTATTAAGAAAGAATGATGAATTTTGTCAAGTGTTTTTTCCTTTTCTTTTACTAATGTGATGTATCACGTTGATTGATTTTCAAATGTTGAACCAGCCCTGCATCCCAGGAATGAATCCCACTTGATCATGGTGAATGATTCTTTTTATGTGCTGTTGAATTCGATTTGCTAGTATCTTATTGAGAATTTTTGCATCCATATTCATTAGGGATATTGGCCTGTAGTTCTCTTTTTTTTTCTGGGTCTCTGTCTGGTTTAGGAATCAAAGTAATGCTGGCTTCATAGAATGAGTCTGGAAGTTTTCCTTCCTTTTCTATTTTTTGGAACAGCTTGAGAATGAAAGGTATTATCTTTGCTTTGTATGTCTGGTAGAATTCCCCAGGGAAGCCATCTGGTCCTGGACTCTTATTTGTTGGGAGATTTTTGATAACTGGTTCAATTTCTTCGCTGTTTTTGGGTCTGTTCAAGTTTTCTATTTCTTCCTGTTTGAGTTTTGGAAGTGTGTGGTGTTTAGGAATTTGTCCATTTCTTCCAGGTTGTCCAGTTTGTTGGCATATAATTTTTCATAGTATTCTCTGATAATTGCTTGTATTCCTGAGGGATTAGTTGTAATAATTCCATTTTCATTCATGATTTTATCTATTTGGGTCATCTCCCTTTTCTTTTTGAGAAGCCTGGCTTCTCAAAAGGCTTATCAATTTTGTTTATTCTTTCAAAAAACCAACTCTTGGTTTCATTGATCTGCTGTACAGTTTTTTTTAGATTCTATATTGTTTATTTCTGCTCTGATATTTATTATTTATCTTCTCCTGCTGGGTTTGGGGTGTCTTTGCTGTTCTGCTTCTATTTCCTTTAGGTGTGCTGTTAGATTTTGTATTGGGATTTTTCTTGTTTCTTGAGATAGGCCTGGATTGCAATGTATTTTCCTCTCAGGACTGCCTTTGCTGCATCCCAAAGCATTTGGGTTGTTGTATTTTCATTATCATTTGTTTCCATATATTTTTAAATTTCTTCTCTAAATGCCTGGTTGACCCATTCATTCTTTAGTAGGGTGTTCTTTAACCTCCATGCTTTTGGAGGTTTTCCAGGCTTTTTCCTGTGGTTGATTTCAAGCTTCATAGCATTGTGGTCTGAAAGTATGCATGGTATGATCTCAATTCTTGTATACTTATGAAGGGCTGTTTTGTGACCCAGTATGTGATCTATCTTGGAGAATGTTCCATGTGCACTTGAGAAGAAAGTATATTCTGTTGCTTTGGGATGCAGAATTCTAAATATATCTGTGAAGTCCATCTAATCCAATGTATCATTCAGGGCCCTTGTTTTTTTTATTGATCCTGTGTCTAGATGATCTATCCATTGTTGTAAGTGGGGTATTAAAGTCCCCTGAAATTACCACATTCTTATCAATAAGGTTGCTTATGTTTGTGAGTAATTGTTTTATATATTTGGAGGCTCCCGTATTCGGTGATAGACATTTATATTGTTAGCTCTTCCTGATGGGTAGACCCCATAATTATTATATAATTCCCTTCTTCATCTCTTGTTACAGCCTTTAATTTAAAGTCTAGTTTGTCTGGTATAAGTATGGCTATTCCAGCTTTCTTTTGACTTCCAGTAGCATGATAAATAGTTCTCCATCCCCTCACTTTCAATCTGAAGGTGTCCTCAGGTCTAAAATGAGTCTCATGTAGACAGCAAATAGATGGGTCTTGTTTTTTTATCCATTCTGATACCCTGTCGAAGACTTATATTTTAGATGGAGGGTTTCACATTGCTCTTTCATGACTTAAGAAGATAAACCATCTTGGGGCACCTGGGTGGCTCGGTCGGTTAAGTGTCCGACTTCAGTGTCATGCTCTCACGGTCCATGGGTTTGAGCCCCGCGTCGGGCTCTGTGCTGACAGCTCGAAGCCTGGAGCCTGCTTCAGATTCTGTGTCTCCCTCTTTCTCTGGCCTTCCCCCATTCATGCTCTGTCTCTCTCTGTCTCAAAAATAAATAAACATTTTTAAAAAATTAAAAAAAAAAGAAGATAAACCATCTTACTAAATGAGGTTTCTAAGAACATCCCCCTCCTGCTTCCCACGGATGTAAGTATTATAGAAAGCAGTTTAGGGATGGTATAGATATAGTGGGAGTGTGGGGAATAGGTTATTCAAGCTCTCCTTTGAGAAAGGAAAGAGAATTACATAATTACTCAAACAGAGCTCGAATTGATATAAAAGAATAGAAAGGACAATAAAGTACAAATTCAGCAAAAGTAGGTCAAGTTTACCCTTTGTCTTTTGAGATAACTGGTCTGTCTTAGTCTTATTAATTATTCTGTCCTTGTAAGCAAGTTACAGTGTGATTGAATTTCAGAAATAAGTTTGATTTGGTCAAAGTTACATTTTCTAGCATGCATCCTTAAATAACATTTTCACTTTATAATAGTTACTATTAGCCTAATCATTTGGAATATTTGTTGAGCAAATGAATAATTATTATAAGAACTACCTATAAAGTAAGTAGTTTCGTTTAGAGGGATATACTGTCTTCTTATTTGAGACACTTGTAAGTGAGTTAAAGGAGCTCAAAACTTCCCTGTTGCAAAGGCAATTTGATTCTTATATGTAGGAGCATAAAGTTGTCTAAGTCATGTGATTTAGGGAACACTGGTAAGGAGTTTTGCCTCAAATGCATACCCTTTGTACGCCAGTGTTACTCAGAATTTGTACAGTTGGAAGTTACTTCCTTTGTTCTAGTAAAAACACAAATTTGGGAGAGGGTAGCTAGAACATTGAACCTTACCAGTCTTTTGTATCATAGGGTAAATGAGTATAACGGACTATTTATGAATTTAGGTTCAGAGCCCAGAATAAGAGACAAGTAGGAGAAAAACCTAAAAGTGAAACTGAGGACTGCCCAAGAAATTTATCTCTATTCAAGTTGTTTCTGATTGTATTGCTTTCACCAAGATGCATTCCTGGGAGGCAGGCTTTTTACTATATGTGTATCTGTTCTGCATTGTGGTTGCTAAAAAGAACAAGGGAATGAGGCAAAAGAGGATCTGCGTTTCAGTTATAGCCCATCACTTAAATCCCTTGAGCCTCTGTTTTCGTGATTCTACAACAGACATATAACATATAGCACTCCGCACCTCACTGAATTGATGTGAACATGCTTTCAAATCTGTAATGTTTTCTATAGACTCATTCTGTTTTCTTTTTTTGTGTTTCTCTCTTCTTTAGTGTTCTGTTCTTCAGGTTTTTTGTGTGGTTTCAGGGAAGTGGTGACTGCTGGGCTGGCTGATCATGCTGCAGTCTCAGGGCTCTCTGCTGCCCACTCCCTCATGTTGCCTCTGTTACCCTCACACTAGACTGCTCCTAATTTCCAAAACCCTCTTTCTTTTTCTGGTCTCTGCACACCACATACTTTTCTTATCATCTACAATTTCCTTTCAACACCCTCTATTGTGTAGTTAACTGCTACTCCTTCCTCAAATCTGTCATAAAGAGAATTAAGGAGTCACAGTTCAGTAAGTTTATGCCCTGATGAGCCATTTCTTCTCCCAACACAGAGAAATAGTAGAAAAAATATTAAAGAAGAGAGAGAGAGAAAGTAAAAGAAATAACAAGGCTTCAAAGCAAGAGACATATCACTATGGATCCAAACAAGAGGGGGGCAGGACCAGAAGCACCTCAGTGCTCCAAGGCAGAACATGTCAGTGAAACTGAGAAGCAATAGGCTGTGCTTTACTTTCTTTCTTTCTTTCTTTTTTTTTTCAATATATGAAGTCTATTGTCAAATTGGTTTCCATACAACACCCAGTGCTCATCCCAAAAGGTGCCCTCCTCAATACCCATCACCCACCCTCCCCTCCCTCCCACCCCCCATCAACCCTCAAAAATTGTTCTCAGTTTTTAAGAGTCTCTTATGCTTTGGCTCTCTCCCACTCTAACCTCCTTTTTTTTTTTCCTTCCCCTTCCCATGGGTTCCTGTTAAGTTTCTCAGGATCCACATAAGAGTGAACACATATGGTATCTGTCTTTCTCTGTATGGCTTATTTCACTTAGCATCACACTCTCCAGTTCCATCCACGTTGCTACAAAGGGCCATATTTCATTCTTTCTCATTGCCACGCAGTACTCCATTGTGTATATAAACCACGATTTCTTTATCCATTCATCAGGTGATGGACATTTAGGCTCTTTCCATAATTTGGCTATTGTTGAGAGTGCTGCTATAAACATTGGGGTACAAGTGCCCTATGCATCAGTACTCCTGTATCCCTTGGGTAAATTCCTAGCAGTGCTACTGCTGAGTCATAGAGTAGGTCTATTTTTAATTTTTTGAGGAACCTCCACACTAACCTCTTTTTTGTGCTCTACTTTCATCTGGAGGTATAGTGTTGAGAAAACTGGGAGACCGGGGACAGAGGGGGACACTGATTTCTGACCTGGAACTAAACCAAGACTACTTCTGGCTCAGGAACTAGACCTATTTCTAGACTGGATCCCAAGGGGACAGGTGGGGAAAGGCTATATATACAGAGGAGTGAGCATACAGACACACGTGCCAGTGTGTGCACACATACACAGAGCCCTAAATATGTAAAAGGAACTATAATTTTTAGAAAAACTTAGAAGAGGATATCCTTATGCACTTAAGAGTTGAAAAATATTTCTTCAATAAGCAAAGAAAGCATGAGCCATAAAAGATTGGTACATTTAACTGAATTAGAATAAAATATCTCTGTTCAACCAAGGCAACAATCCCAAAGCCACAGAGGGTAGAAACAAGTCCAGTGGTCATTGGTCAAGTTGGATAAATATGTGATACACATACGATAGAATACTGCATAGCCGTTAAAATAAATGAACTAAAGCCATATGTTATAACACGGATAAATCTCAGCATATAGTGGTGAGTGGAAAAAAGGAAATTTCTGTAGGATTTATTCACTATATTTATAAAGAACATTGAAACATGCAAAATAAAACTATCTACAGTTTAGGGACACTTATATGTGTACTACTGGCATAAAAACATAGCACTTGTTCAAAATGAAAAAAAAACAAAAACAAAAAAGCAAAAGGTCAACTTCTTTGGTCACCCTCCTAGCTCTAGATGCCCATAATATCTGTATACAGTAATAGCAATTAGAAATTGTCATACGATGTCATATGTCATATGATGATTTACTCAGTTGCCTTCTCTACTAAACTGTGACTTGCTTAAGGGAGAAACCATGTGCTATTTGATTGTTTTCTCAGTGTCTTCTGTGTTCTCTGTAGTTAGGTTGGTTACTTAGCTGGGTTTTGGTCTGCTCACTTGCTTATTCTCTGTCTTGGTCCAGACCTTGAAGGAATTTATAATGTTGCAGCACTGTGTAGGCAGTCAGTATGCTGTAATCGGATAAATCAATTAATAAACGGGGTAATGTCAGAAAACATAATTCATTGGCTCTGTTTTTAGGTGGTCTTAATGTATTAGCTACTTTGGAGGAAAGGAGGGTAGTGTTATCAATTAGGCTCTAGAATCTGTCGATTCTAGTTCTCTTCTCTATGCATTTCCCTCAGGGTGGACAGTGTTCCTGTGGCCGGTGTTAGTGCCTCAAAGCCTGAGAGATAGAAGTGGAGCCAGGTTGGGCCTGAAGGGGATTAGGAAGGGCAGCATTTCAGAAAGAGACTGAGCTGCTGTAGAAAGAAAATAATCTGAGAGGATAGATGGCTTCCACTAGAGAAGCCCTTGGATGCAGAATGCAGTATTTATAAATTATAAATTAAATATTATTACATATCTGTCTAACACAGAGATTACAAAAAATATTCACCTTCTAGTAGCATTAAAAATAATGATTTTCAGGTGCACCTGGGTGGCTCAGTTGGTTAAGTGTCTGATTCTTGGTTTCAGCTCAGGTCATGATCTCAATGTTCATGAGTTCAAGCCTCACATCAGGCTCCGTGCTGACAGCATGAAACCAGCTTTGGATTTTTTGTCTCCCTCTCTCTCTGTCCCTCCCCCAACCATGCTTGCGCACACTCTCTCTCTTAAAAATAAATAAACTTTTTTTTAAAAAAAGACAGTTTAAAAAATAATAAAATGATTTTCAAACAAATTGGGAATGCAGGGGTTCAGTGACAGGATTTTTTTTAACACCAGGAAAAATTGAATTGCAAGGCTGCAAGTCTTTGAGGATAAAGTTACTCATCCCCAAATATGAAAGAGAAGGACAATAGGAAGGCCTCCCCTGAAGCTTTGTGAGGAAAATTAATAAATAATGATAAAGTAAAAATTTTTGGAAACTCTACATGCGTCTGAGCCAGGAGTGAGGATTGTTTTGATTCAACCAGGTTTTTGGTCTTTTCTTGCAAACTCGATGCCAATCACTATTATCCAAACACATTAATAAACTGCTCTTTTTTTTTTCTTGATGGGTGTTTATTACAGAGTGACTAGAGCAGAATATCAGATGTGTAGACATTGGTTTTGGATGCATAGAAGAAGGATTGTAAAAAGGTGCAAAACTAACATGATATGCATGATTCCTTATACAGCAAATAACTCTGGAACTCTGAGCTAGCTGCTCCAGAAACAAAAGATCAGTAGAAGCACTATACCTACTGTTCTTGGACAGACCCTCATCGAGGCAGGAGAGTAGATATGACACATGACATTATCATGCATTGTGAGGGCTATATTTGAATAGACGTTTGAACAATTGTGGGATGCTAACACTTGTATTAGTAAAAGTCTTTAGAATTGCAGTGTCATTTAATAGAGGGAGGGACATGGGGATTTCAGCATTTTTGATTTGTCAAGGGAAGCTGGGATTTTGCCAGCCTTCCTAATTTTACCTAATGTCTACAAGAGGTTAATTAGGTTTTAGACCCCAAACGAATCAAATTAGGGTTACATTATTTTACATAGGAAGAGCCTAAAGATCTCTGATATTATGACTCTTTTGAGGGCTAACACAGTATTATAGACAAATACTATATTTGAAAGCAGGGGTATGTATAAGAGTGCAATAGAAATGGTAGGCATTCAATGTTGATTGTGTAGCGAATTCAATGCAAAAATGTATTTTTTAAGCTCTTCCAAATAACAAGAAGAAAAAAAAATTCCTACGTGGAACTAAAACTGTTGATTCTGTGATCTTGTTCTCACATTTTTCCTGTGTGATAACTGGCAAAACGGAAATGAAATGAGGACACCCAGCATGCCTTTAAAAATTAACTTTTTAATTACCACGTTATTATATGTGCCTGGTAGAAAATTTCAAACAGTACAAAACCCAGAGTACCCTTTCCCACCTACCCACTCCTTCTGGGATCTCCAGTTCAACTTCTTAGGTTAATCACTGTTGGGAGATACCGCCTCTGAAGGCAGAAAACTCAGTGGAATCCTCTTTCACCATTTACTAGCTGTGTGACGTTGGCCAAATCTCTTAACATCTCTGAGCCTTAGTTTTTACATTTGTAAGGGAGATTATATCAGAACCTGTCTCACAGAGTTGTCACAAACGTTAAATGAGGTCATATATAGAAAGAGCTTACATCAATATGAGGGCATATTTACTGAAATGTACTTCATTCTTTTTAATGGCTGTATAGTATTCTGTTGTATGAATGCTCCATAATTTATTTTAATTAGTTCCCAGCTGATAGAACTATGCTTATTTCCTTTATTTTCTTTTAGTAAAGTGATAGTGAACCTCCTTGCACATGTAATTTTTTATAGTAGTCTAAACATACCTGTTTGATAAATTCCAGAAATGGAATTTTTGTGTCAAAGGGTATGAGTGTTTTAAGTTTTGTTAGATTGCCAAAGTCAACCTTGCTTTTTGAGAATATTACAATTTGATGACTTCCTGATTTCAAGTTGCAAAACCAGCTTTCATAATTTACTCCAGTTCTGTAAGAGAACTGAACTTGATGTTTTTGTCATTCCTAGGTTTTGCCATCAAAGATTTTTGGAAGTTTTGCCTTATTTACTCAACTAGATTTTTAACTCCCTTTGGGCAGAGATTATATCAAAAGATGTTTAATCACAGGGCCTGATACAGTATTAGACACTTAGCAGGGGATCGCATATTATTGGTTGATTCATATAGACAAAGTAGGAAGTCAAGATTTCCAGGAGGATAGCTTTGAGATATATCCAGTTTACCAGCCAAAGAACAATGTCAGGCTTTTGCAAGAATTACATTTACTAAGGAATGAAAGTTAATGGCAACTGTATACCCAGAGAGCTACCTTAGGTAGACTGTAGTGAATATGTGTGTGTGCACATGCAAATATGTGTGTGTATTTGTGCAAGTGGTCTGGTGGGCAAAGGGGTGGGGTGAAGAGGGAATAGTCCCAAAGGGCAAAACTCAGAAGCTCATAGCCCATCTTGAGCAAACGTGTAATGACAACAAAGTGTCCCAGGTTATACAAATAGAGAGTGACAGCCACAAACGGAAGGAAGTTTCATGTAGGGGCTGGTTCTCCACTGTTTTGTGGGGCACATTGTCTCCCATCAGTCAGAACTATCAACAGAGTCTTTTGAAGATGTTCGATGAACTATTCTGGGATTAGAGACAGAAGGAAGGCAAGATGTGTACGTAAGCAAAAAGCTTTCAGACTCTTCAGACTCTTCAAGTTGAGTCTGAATCCCAAAGCATGTGTCCCTTTCCCTTAGTTTGTATTTTTTCTTTACAGTTGGTCACTAAGGTTTTACTAGCTAAGGATTCCTAACATATATTGATCTTCCCCAGAAAAATTTCCAACAGTCTGCTTCGAGGACAGATTAGAGGCAAGTAACTCTTCCTCCTGAGGATGTTGCAAATCACAGTTTACCCAAAATGGAATGTCCCAAGCAGCAAAGGAAGGACAGAAGGTGACAGAATGCTGAGAGTAGTAAAATCTGGCTCTTAATCATGGATGCTTCCAGTTATCCAAAAACTAGGGGGAAAAAGCCCAACTGGAATTTACATCATATAGAATAATCTCATACAAGAAAAAAGGCATAAGGAGTAAAAACCAGAAAAGAGTTCTGATTTTTATGAGTTAAGGGTAACATATTTTTAAAGGTCAGCTTTTCCTCCTATCCCTGGGTCTGTTTCAAGGACCCACATTTCTTATTCACCAAAAAGAGATGAACTCCAGCTTTCTCTTGGTGAAAGCTTCATGGAGGATGTGATATTGCACTGACATCTAAAGGCTCAGTAGAACAGCTGAGTATGGGAGGAAAGCATCTACAGACACAGGCAGGAAAGCATAAAGACTTTGGGGAAGGGCTGGGTGAAGTTTAGACTATCTGAATACAAGTAAGTAGCAACAAAACTAGAAAAGGTATCTGGTTTTAGACCATGAAGAGAAAACTAGAAAAGAGAATTTGAACTTTATTTATAAGGCATGAGGTGGCTTTGATGATATGTAAGAAAGTTAAGTAGGTAAGAGGATGATCAACATGACAGTGTAATATTCGGATGATGGGGAGATGGGAAGGACTGAAGTAGGAGGACCACAAGTGCCTTCTCATGTGACTATGTAACTGGGAGCCTCTCAGTGGGTCTGCATGAAGGCCATATCTGTGGGAAGAAGAATGAGGCACCCGATACGAAAAACATTGCAGAGGCTTGGAGACTGGCCAATGTGAGGGGTTAGAGAGTCAGAAGGTTTAAAAGTGACTTTGAATTTGGTCATGGTTCTGTGGGGAACAGATGCTATCATTAACAGCTAGAAGAAGACCAGAAGTCAGGAAAAGGAGATTTGACGTGGGAAATTAATTCAGTTTTAGATAAGCAGGAATTTTGGAAAGGATAAATAAGAACCAAACGATCCTTTAAGGAACCTTGACGATAGAGACGTTGAGTGTAAGAAGAGAACTGATGCGACAAGGGTCTTAATGGTGCAAGGTTAGACTAAGAGAACGAGAGTAGGGATTTGATTCAGGAAGGAAGAGAAATTTTTGGCCTTGGGCAGGAGGAAAAGAGAGAAAGTAGCTAAAAACCCAGAAAAACACAAATATTTTGAGGTGGGTAAGATGGAAGTTAATGAAGCGACTCGACATTGTCAGCTTAGTAGAAGATGAGGTAGCTTGTGGAGCGTGAGAGCCATGTCAGGGGCTCAAGGAGAGTAGATTTTGTTTAACCTCATGTAGACTTGACAGGTGTTCAGCATGAGATGAATATAAATGACTGAGTAGCATGAGAAGCATGGGCTTTTTGGAAAGCCTCACCCTGTTCCATGCCACATACCACACCCATAATCTACCCCTGTGTGGCCGCAGAGGAGGCTCAGGACAAAAGCAGGTAGATCAATACAAGTCCTGTCCCCACTATGGAGAGTGGGGAGCACCCATCTTTCTGATAACTGCGGATGTTAATGGTGGGGGGGGGTGTTACATACCAGGTACTGTGTGCGTGCTCCTTACCTTATCTCATTGCATCATCCTCACATCAACCCTATGAGGAAGGTATTCTATTACACTCCTCAGCGATCTCAAATAACTCATCCAAGGTCACACCACCTATAACTGTCAGAGTAACTCTTCAATTTAGGTCTGCCAGGTTTTGGAGGCCATTCTCTTAGCCATGCTGCCTGGGAGCAAGACAGTAGTGTCCTCGTCACTTAGGACAGGATCTTAGACAAGGTCAGGAATAAGATGGCATCTAGCCAGACTGCAGGCCAAGCAGGCAACCCCTCTGGCTTGCTTTGACATTATGCACCTGGCACCTGACTTCAGGATATTGACTCTTGCTCTAAGGCACACTCCCAGTCTAGTCAAGCTGCGCCTTTTCTCAGGTTCCTTCATATCACTTCCAAAGTGAAAATTAAAAAAAAGAAAAAAAGCAACTGTTAAACACCCATTTGCAATCTGTTAGAAGTCATCAAAGCATGTATATTTCTCTCCTCATAGCAAAAAGAAAAATAACCTTTGGTATCTAGACTGTGCTTGAGAAAGCTGACCACCATGTTTCCCACTTTTTGTTTCTTCCTGCATCTGTCAGGGTTCATCAGCTCTTCAGGAGCAGGAGGTGTGGCTCAGTGGCTAAATGCTTGAGCTCTGTGACCAGAAATACAATTTTAACATCTGCAGAAGAAAATACTATCTGGGTGGAAAGTCTGCAGAACTAGGAGGAAGGATGAAAATCTGCTGTAAGGGCTTCGGAAAAGGCATGTCATAGGCACGTGACTGGCCAGTCATTTATTTTATTTTGTTACTATTCTTCTTAAATCTTTCTTTTTTGAGAGAGAGAGAGAGAGAGAGAGAGAGAGAGAGAGAGAGAATTTTTTTTTATTTAACTTTATTTTTTATTTTTTAAAATTTACATCCAAAATTAGTTAGTATATAGTGAAACAATGATTTCAGCAGATTCCTTAATGCCCCTTATCCATTTAGCCCATCCTGCCTCCCACAATCCCTCCAGCAACCCTCAGTTTGTTCTCCATAATTATGAGTCTCTTTTGTTTTGTCCCCCTCCCTGTTTTTATATTATTTTTGTTTCCCTTCCCTTATGTTCATCTGTTTTGTCTCTTAAAGTCCTCATATGAGTGAAGTCATATGATTTTTCTCTTTCTCTGACTAATTTCACTTAACATAATACCCTCCAGTTCCATCCACGTAGTTGCAAATGGCAAGATTTCATTCTTTTTGATTGCCGAGTAATACTCCATTGTATATATATACCACATTTTCTTTAACCATTCATACATCGATGGACATTTGGGCTCTTTCCATACTTTGTCTATTGTTGATAGTGCTGCTATAAACATGGGGGTCCATGTGTCCCTTCGAAACAGCACATCTGTATCCCTTGGATAAATGCCTAGTAGTGCAGTTGCTGGGTCATTGGGTAGTTCTATTTTTAGTTTTTTGAGGAACCTGCATACTGTTTTCCAGAGTGGCTGCACCAGCTTGCATTCCCACCAACAAAGCAAAAGAGATCCTCTTTCTCTGCATCCTCGCCAACATCTGTTGTTGCCTGAGTTGTTAATTTTAGCCATTCTGACAGGTGTAAGGTAGGATCTTACTGTGGTTTTGATTTGTATTTCCCTGATGATGAGTGATGTTGAGCATTTTTTTATGTGTCGGTTGGCCATCTGGATGTCTTCTTTGGAGAAGTGTCTATTCATGTCTTTTGCCCATTTCTTCACTGGATTATTTGTTTTTTGGGTGTTGAGTTTGATAAGTTCTTTGTAGATTTTGGATACTAACCCTTTATCTGATATGTCATTTGCAAATATCTTCTCCCATTCCTTCGGTTGCCTTTTAGTTTTGCTGATTGTTTCCTTCGCTGTGCATAAGCTTTTTATTTTGATGATAGTTCATTTTTGCTTTTGTTTCCCTTGCCTCCGGAGATGTGTTGAGTAAGAAATTGCTGTGGGCAAGATCAAAGAGGTTTTTGCCTGCTTTCTCCTCGAGGATTTTGATGGCTTTCTGTCTTACATTTAGGTCTTTCGTCCATTTTGAGTTTATTTTTATGTATGGTGTAAGAAAGTGGTCCAGGTTCATTCTTCTGCATGTCGCTGTTCAGTTTTCCCAACACCACTTGCTGAAGAGACTGTCTTTATTCCATTGGATATTCTTTCCTGCTTTGTCAAAGATTAGTTGGCCATACGTTTGTGGGTCCATTTATGGGTTCTCTATTCTATTCCATTGATCTGAGTGTCTGTTCTTCTGCCAGTGCCATACTATCTTGATGATTACAGCTTTGTAGTATAGCTTGAAGTCTGGGATTGTGATGCCTCCAGCTTTGGTTTTCTTTTTCAAGATTGCTTTGCCTATTCGGGGTCTTTTCTGGTTCCATACAAATTTTAGGATTATTTGTTCTAGCTCTGTGAAGAATACTGATGTTACTTTGATAGGGATAGCATTGAATATGTAGATTGCTTTGGGTAGGATTGACATTTTCACAGTATTTGTTCTTCCTATCCAGGAGCATGGAATCTTTTTCCATTTCTTTGTGTCTTCTTCAATTTCTTTCATCAGCTTTCTATAGTTTTCTGTGTATAGATTTTTCACCTTTTTGGTTAGATTTATTCCTAGGTATTTTATGGGTTTTGGTGCAATTGTAAATGGGATCGATTCCTTGATTTCTCTTTCTGTTGCTTCATTGTTGGTGTTCAGAAATGCAACCGATTTCTACACATTGATTTTATATCCTGCAACTTTGCTGAATTCATGAATCAGTTCTAGCAGTTTTTTGGTGGAATCTTTTGGGTTTTCCATATAAAGTATCACATCATCAGCGAAGAGTGAAAGTGTGACCTCCTCCTGGCTGATTTGGATGCCTTTTATTTCTTTGTGTTGTCTGATTGCAGAGGCTAAGACTTCCAATACTATGTTGAATAACAGTGGTGACAGTGGACATCCCTGTCTTGTTCCTGACCTTAGGGGGAAAAGCTCTCAGTTTTTCCCCATTGAGGATGATAATAGCGTTGGGTCGCTCATATATGGCTTTTATCATCTCGAGGTATGATCTTTCTATCCCTACTTTCTTGAGGGTTTTTATCAATAAAGGATGCTGTATTTTGTCAAATGCTTTCTCTGCATCTATTGAGAGGATCATATGGTTCTTGTCCTTTCTTTTATTGATGTGATGAATCATGTTGTTTTGCGGATATTGAACAAGTGCGCGCGCGCGAATCTTAAGCAGGCTTCACATTCAGTGCAAGCCTGACTCAGGGCTTGATTCCATGACCCTGGGATCATGACCTGAGCCCTAATCAAGAGTCAGAAACTTAGCAGACTGAAGCCACCCAGGCGCCCCTGGCTGGTGATTTATTAAAGCTTGATGGGTTGAAAACTAGTTTATATGAAGCAATTTGAAGGAATGCTAGATGTTTAAAAATATGCTATTTTTGCTGTAATTAATGATATTACTACTAGAAATGATGATGGCAGCTCTAGAAAAAACATGTATGGGCCGAATTTGGTGTTCTCTCTGGCTAAATTGCTCATTTCTCAGATCTTTGTGGGGCTGGCTCTTCTGGTCGTCCTGGGTTCAGCTTTTCTGTCACCTCTTCCGAGGTGATTTTCAGTCACATGACATGATTGTAATTTCTTTTCATTAGAATACTTACCATGCTATTTTCCTGTTTATTTGCTACTTCGTTCAGCTCTCTCTTCCCCCAGAATGTCAATGTCCTGTGAAAAGGGCCTTATCTGACTCATTCAGTGCTCCCTCCTCTAGAACCCAGAGCAGTACCTGTCACATAATAGATGCTCAAGAAATAAATGCTTCCTGAATAAGTAATGAACGAGATCATTTAATTTTTATAATAACCCTGTAGGCAAAAATATACTTTACACATGAAGAACCGTGTGGAATTATATCAAGTAATTTGCCCAGTGAAGCTGCTGGGGTGTTTGAATGAGCATCATAATGTTAATACACCTGTTACGCTTACAACAAACGGGAAATCTAATCGCTTATGTCTCTTCACCTCTAGACATGAATGGCCTAAATATTTGCTAGACAGGTATCTTTGTTGTCTTTAATTTCTCTAGAGGGGACTCCAGTTCTCAATTCATAACATGGTTTAATTTTAGTGCCTCAAAACCTTCACTGTCTTTCCAGTACCATTAATTTTTTTAATGTAATTAAAATTAAAAATAGTTTCCTTATAAAAGCAGTACTTACTGTAAAAAATAGGTAAGAAAAAAACACAAAAAAAATTAATCCATTCACAATTTGTCACCCAGGTAATTACAACATCTTGCTAATCACCCCTGGTAATGTATGATAGACAAAGAAATGTTTTAAAACAAAATAATTTCTTACATGCTTTTCATTATATTTCCCAATGTTTACCTAATGTTTAGGTATTTTCCCATCAGTGTTCATCTATATAACACTGAAAGTCTGTATGATATTACTATGATGTGAAAGGACACATCACAACTTACTGAATGAAGGGGAGGGGTTGGGGATGTAGGGGGTCACAAGGTACAAACTTCCAGGAACAAGATACATAAGCCACAATGACTGTAGCTGACACTGCCATGTGATGTGTGTGGAAGTTGTAAAGAGAGTAGATCCTGAGAGCTCTCATCACTGGGAAAGAATTTATTTTCTTTCTTTCTTTTAGTGTTTTTCTATCTACATGAGATGGTACGTGCTCACTAAACTTACTGTGGTAACCATTTCACAATATGTGTAAGTCAAACCATTATGCTGTGTACCCTAAACTTATGCAGTACTGTGTATCAATTATATTTCAATAACACTGGAGAGCAAACAAACAAGTAAATAAAATAACTTACTGAATCAAAGCCCTATTTTTAGATTTTGAATTTCTCACTCTCCTTCCCATACCTCTCTTTTTTTTTCTTTCCTTCCTTCTTTTTTTTTTAATTTTTTTAATGTTTATTTATTTTTGAGACAGAGAGAGACAGAGCATGAACAAGGGAGGGTCAGAGAGAGAGGGAGACACAGAATCTGAAGCAGGCTCCAGGCTCTGAGCTGTCAGCACAGAGCCCGATGCGGGGCTCGAACTCACGGACTGTGAGATCATGACCTGAGCCGAAGTTGGCCGCTTGACTGACTGAGCCACCCAGGCACCCCACTTTCGTTCCTTCTTAAATCAGTGTACAAGCAACAGTGCAATGAACATCCTGTTTCATGGGTCTTTGGACACTTACCTGATTATTACATTAGAATAAATGCCTAGGGGTGCCTCAGTGGCTTAGTCACTTAAGCCTTCAACTTGATTTCGGCTCAGGTCATGATCTCATGTTTCATGGGATCAAGCCCCACGTCAGGCTCTGTGTTGATGGCTCAGAGCCTGCTTGGGATGGTTTCTATCTCTCTCTGCCCCTCTCCCACTCGCTTTCTTTCTCTCCCTCAAAATAAATAAATAGACATTTTAAAAAAGAAGAAGAAGAAATGCCTAAAAGTTTATTTGTTCAAGGATCTTATTCCAGTTTTTGTTATTTTTGTTGCATTTTTGCCCCTCTGCTAATCTGTATTTAACATTTTTAATAATGTATAGGGCAACTGTTTGGGGTTGGGACAGATGGGATGGACTATATTTAGCCACTAAGTAGCTATGTGACCTTGGGTAAGTTACTTAGGTCTCATTTACCTTTATACATAAAAAATTATGATAATTACTTTATAGGGCTGTTATTAGCATCAAGTGAGTTGAGTAGGTAAAATATGTACCACAGTGTCTGGCACTTGGTGAATATTTGATAAATGGTAATTATTATAATTCACAGAAAGTTTAAATGTTTACATAGTCATGTTTCTTTTTCTTTCTTTTTCTTTTTTTTTAGGTTGTAGCAAAATGTGCTTGTTTTTTTTTTAAATATGAAATTTATTGTCAAATTCATTTCCATACAACACCCAGTGCTCATCCCAACAGGTGCCCTCCTCAATGCCCATCAGCCATCCTCTCCTCCCTCCCGCCTCCCATCAACCCTGAGTTTATTCTCAGTTTTTCAGAGTCTCTTATGGTTTGGCTCCCTCCCTCTCCCTTTTTTTTTTCTCCTTCCACTCCCCCATGGTCTTCTGTAAAGTTTCTCAGGATCCACATAAGAGTGAAAGCATATGGTATGTGTCTTTCTCTGTATGACTTATTTCACTTAGCATAAAACTCTCCAGTTGCATCCATGTTGCTACCAAAGGTCATATTTCATTCTTTCTCATTGCCAAGCAGTATTCCATTGTGTACATAAACCACAATTTCTTTATCCATTCATCAGTTGGTGGACATTTAGGCACTTTCCATAATTTGGCTATTGTTGAAAGTGCTGCTATAAACATTGGGGTACAAGTGCCCCTATGCATCAGTCCTCCTGTACCCCTTGGGTAAATTGCTAGCAGTGCTATTGCTGGGCCATAGGGTAGAACTATTTTTAATTTTTTGAGGAACTTCCAACTGTTTTCCAGAGTGGCTGTACCAGTTTGCATTCCCACCAACACTGCAAGAGGGTTTCCGTTTCTCTACATCCTCTCAAACATCTATAGGCTCCTGATTTGTTCATTTTAGCCACTCTGACCAGCGTGAGGTGGTATCTCAGTGTGGTTTTGATTTGTATTTCCCTGATGAGGAGTGATGTTGAGCATCTTTTCATGTGCCTGTTGGACATCTGGATGTCTTCTTTGGAGAAGTGTCTATTCATGTTTTCTGCCTATTTCCTCACTGGATTATTTGTCTTTCGGGTGTGGAGTTTGGGGAGTTCTTTATAGATTTTGGATACTAGCCCTTTGTCTGATATGTCATTCGCAAATATCTTTTCCCATTCCGTTGGTTGCCTTTTAGTTTTGTTGGTTGTTTCCTTTGCTGTGCAGAAGCTTTGTATCTTGATGAGGTCCCAATTGTTCATTTTTGCTTTTAATTCCCTTGCCTTTGGAGATGTGTCAAGTAAGAAGTTGCTGCAGCTGAGGTCAGAGACGTTTTTTCCTGCTTTCTCTTCTAGGGTTTTGGTGGTTTCCCCCTGAGATCAGGAACACAACAAGGATGTCCACTCTCACTGCTGTTGTTTAACATAGTGTTGGAAGTGCTATCATCAGCAATCAGACAACAAAAGGAAATCAAAGGCATCAAAATTGGCAAAGATGAAGTCAAGCTTTCACTTTTTGCAGATGACATGATATTATACATGGAAAATCTGATAGACTGCACCAAAAGTCTACTAGAACTCATACATGAATTCAGCAAAGTCACAGGATACAAAATCAATGTACAGAAATCAGTTGCATTCTTATAAACTGATAACGAAGCGACAGAAAGACAAATAAAAAAACTGATCCCATTCACAGTTGCACCAAGAAGCATAAAATACCTAGGAATAAACCTAACCAAAGATGTAAAAGATCTGTAATGCTGAAAACTATAGAAAGCTTATGAAGGAAATTGAAGAAGATATAAAGAAATGGAAAAATACTCCATGCCCATGGATTGGAAGAATAAATATTGTTAAAATGTCAATACTACCCAAAGCTATCTACACTTTCAATGCAATCCCAATCAAAACTGCACCAGCATTCTTCTCAAAGCTAGAACAAGCAATCCTAAAATGTGTATGGAACCACAAAAGGCCCCGAATAGCCAAAGTAATTTTGGAGAAGAAGACCAAAGCAGGAGGCATCACAATCCCAGACTTTAGCCTCTACTACAAAGCTGTAATCATCAAGACAGCATGGTATTGGCACAAAAACAGACACATAGACCAATGGAATAGAATCGAGACTCCAGAATTAGACCCACAAAAGTATGGCCAACTAATCCTTGACAAAGTAGGAAAGAACATCCAATGGAAAAAAGACAGTCTCTTTAACAAATGGTGCTGGGAGAGCTGGACAGCAGCATGCAGAAGAATGAAACTAGACCACCTTCTTACAACATTCACAAAAATAAACTCAAAATGGTAAAAGGACCTGAATGTGAGACAGGAAACCATCATATTTATTTTTCTGTAGTCACAGGTCCTATGCTTAGGAATTACTCTAAGGTTATAGGAATATTCACCTGTATTTTCTTCTGGAAAATTAGAGAACTTCTATGTTTTTATATTTTACATGTAAGATCTTTAATGTGTATGGGATATTTTGCTGTTCATTATGAAGTGATCATCTAATTATATATATTTTTTCCTTCTATGGTTAATCAGTTTTCCCAACGTTTAATGAACTACCATCATCCTCAAAGACTTGGGTTGCTATTTTTATTATATACAAAATTCCCCCCCACACATGAATTCATTCTCGCCTTTTTTGTTTCATGGATGTGTCTAACTCGTTCTGCATTTAATACTGCTTTGTTTTATTTATTGCAACTTTTAAATTTTTTTTTCAACGTTTATTTATTTTTTGGGGGGACAGAGAGACAGAGCATGAACGGGGGAGGGGCAGAGAGAGAGGGAGACACAGAATAGGAAACAGGCTCCAGGCTCTGAGCCATCAGCCCAGAGCCTGACGCGGGGCTCGAACTCACGGACCGCGAGATCGTGACCTGGCTGAAGTCGGACGCTTAACCGACTGCGCCACCCAGGCGCCCCTGCAACTTTTAGAATATGTGTTGGGGTGCCTGGGTGGTTCAGTTGGTTAAGCATCCGACTTCAGCTCAGGTCATGATCTCACTGCTCATGAGTTTGAGTCCTGCATTGGGCTCTAGGCTGACAGCTCAGAGCCTGGAGCCTGCTGAGGATTCTGTGTCTCCCTCTGTGTCTGCCCCTCCCCCATTCATGCTCTGTCTCTCTCTCAAAAATAAATAAACATTAAAAAATAAAAAAAAGAGTATGTGTTAATATCTGACAGAGGAAGAAATGCTGGCTTATAATGATATTTTCCAAAGTTTCTAAGATACTCTTGTATATCAGTAGTTTGACATTAACACTAAACCACAAACTGATGCTTAAAATAATCATGAATGCATTAAAAAATAATAGCATTAAAAATTGTTCAGTTTGATGGAGAATATCTTTTATAGTACCCTATTCCCATGCAGAAAACATAGCACATACCTTTGTTCATGTTCTTCAATAAAAGTACCTCAGAAAAACCTAATTATCTTAATATTAATGGTGAATATTGCTTGTTAAGATTATTTCTAGGTATTTCACAATTTTTGCCCTCGTGAATGCTATCTCTTTGACCATTGTGGTTATTGCTCTTGCATAGAAATTTATTTATTTTTTAGAAATTGCTATTGTCACAAACCACCTTACTGAACAATCTGCTCTTAAAATTTTAAACTGATTTTGTGTGTCAACTATCTTCAATTTAAAAAATTTAAGACCTGAGAGGAGGAAGATGGCGGCGTAGGAGGACGCTGGGCTCACCGTGTCCTGCTGATCACTTAGATTCCACCCACACCTGCCTAAATAACCCAGAAAACTACCAGAAGACTAGCAGAATGGATTCTCTGGAGCCAAGTGTAGACCAGAGGCTCACAGAAGAGGGTAGGAAGGGCGGAGAGGCGGTGCGCGCTACAAGGACTGGCGGGAGGGAGCCGGGGTGGAGGGGCAGCCCACCGGTGAAGCAGAGCCCCTAAGCCTGGCTTGCAAAAGTGGAGGGGCTGGACGGAGTATGTTCGGACAGCAAGCGGGACTTAACATCTGGAAGGTTATAAGCTAACAGCTCTGCTCGGAGAGCAGGAGGGCTGGAGGACAACGGGAGGGAGAGTTGTTGAACCCGGACAACAGAGCTCAGCTTGGTGGGGAACAAAGGTGCTCGCCAGTGCCAAATCCCTTGCCCATCCCCCAGCCAAAATCCCAAAGAGAACCAGTTCCTGTCAGGGAACTTGCTTGCACCGAGCAAACACCCAATGCTGAGCTTCTGCAGATCCATCTCTCAAGCGGTGGGTCAGACTCACTCCCAGTGCCCCAGGGCTCCTCCTGAAGTGGATCACCAAAGGAAAAGTGAGCTGGGTCTGCCCCTCCCGCCCCTGTGCACCTTGCCGATCCACCCCAGCTAATACACGAGATCCCCAGCACCACAAGCCTGGCAGTGTGCAAGTAGCCCAGATGGGCCACGCCACCCCAGTGTGAATCCTGCCCCTAAGAGAGGGGAAGAGAAGGTACACACCAGTCTGACTGTGGCCCTGTGGTGGGCTGGGGACAGACATCAGGTCTGACTGCAGCCCAGGCCATCAACGCAAGTTATTCAAGACAGCACAGGGGAAGTGCCCCACAGTTCCGCACCACTCCAGGGACTATCCAAAATGACTAAAGGGAAGAATTCCCCTCAAAAGAATCTCCAGGAAATAATGACAGCTAACAAACTGATCAAAAAAGATTTAAACAATATAACAGAAAGTGAATTTAGAATAATAGTCATAAAATTAATCGCTGGGCTTGAAAACAGTATAAAGGACAGCAGAGAATCTATTGCTACAGAGATCAAGGGACTAAAGAACAGCCAGGAGGAGCAAAAAAATGCTATAAATGAGCTGCAAAATAAAATGGAGACAACCACAGCTCGGATTGAAGAGGCAGAGGAGAGAATAGGTGAACTAGAAGATAAAATTATGGAAAAAGAGGAAGCTGAGAAAAAGAGAGATACAAAAATCCAGGAGTATGAGGGAAAAATTAGAGAACTAAGTGATACACTAAAGAGAAATAATCTACGCATAATTGGTATTCCAGAGGAGGAAGAGAGAGGGAAAGGTGCTGAAGATGTACTTGAAGAAATAATAGCTGAGAACTTTCCTGATCTGGGGAAGGAAAAAGGCATTGAAATCCAAAAGGCACAGAGAACTCCCTTCAGACGTAACTTGAGTCGATCTTCTGCACGACATATCATAGTGAAACTGGCAAAATACAAGGACAAAGAGAAAATTCTGAAAGCAGCTAGAGATAAACGTGTTCTAACATATAAAGGGAGACTGATAAGACTCATGACGGATCTCTACTGAAACTTGGCAGGCCAGAAAGGAATGGAGGAAATCTTCAATGTGATGAACAGAAAAAAATATGCAGCCGAGAATCCTTTACCCAGCAAGTCTGTCATTTAGAATAGAAGGAGAGATAAAGGTCTTCCCAAACAAACAAAAACTGAAGGAATTCATCACCATTAAACCAGCCCTACAAGATCCTAAGGGGGATCCTGTGAGACAAAGTACCAGAGACATTGCTACAAGCATGAAACCTACAGATATCACAATGACTCTAAACTCATATGTTTCTATAATAACACTGAATGTAAATGGACTAAATGCGCCAATCAAAAGACATAGGGTATCAGAATGGATAAAAAAACAAGACCCATCTATTTCCTGTCTACAAGAGACTCATTTTGGACCTGAGGACACCTTCAGATTGAAAGTGAGGGGATGGAGAACTATTTATCATGCTACTGGAAGTCAAAAGAAAGCTGGAATAGCCATACTTATATCAGACAAACCAAACTTTAAATTAAAGGCTGTAACAAGAGATGAAGAAGGGCATTATATAATAATTACAGGGTCTATCCATCAGAAAGAGCTAACAATTATAAATGTCTATGTGCCGAATATGGGAGCCCCCAAATATATAAACCAATTACTCACAAACATAAGCAACCTTATTGATAAGAATGTGGTAATTGCAAGGGACTTTAACACTCCACTTACAGAAATGTATAGATCATCTAGACACACGGTCAATAAAGAAACAAGGGCCCTGAATGGTACATTGGATCAGATGGACTTCACAGATATATTTAGAATTCTGCATCCCAAAGCAACAGAATATACTTTCTTCTCGAGTGCACATGGAACATTCTCCAAGATAGATCATATACTGGGTCACAAAACAGCCCTTCATAAGTATACAAGAATTGAGATCATACCATGCATACTTTCAGACCACAATGCTATGAAGATTGAAATCAACCACAGGAAAAAGTCTGGAAAACCTCCAAAAGCATGGAGTTTAAAGAACACCCTACTAAATAATGAATGGGTCAACCAGGCAATTAGAGAAAAAATTAAAAAATATATGGAAACAAACAAAAATGAAAATACAACAATCCAAACGCTTTGGGATGCAGCGAAGGCAGTCCTAAGAGGAAAATACATTGCAATCCAGGCCTATCTCAAGAAACAAGAAAAATCCCAATACAAAATCTAATAGCACACCTAAAGGAAATAGAAGTAGAACAGCAAAGAAACCCTAAACCCAGCAGAAGAAGAGAAATAATAAAGATCAGAGCATAAATAAACAATATAGAATCTAAAAAAACTGTAGAGCCGATCAATGAAACCAAGAGTTGGTTTTTTGAAAGAATAAACAAAATTGATAAACCTTTAGCCAGGATTCTCAAAAAGAAAAGGGAGATGACCCAAATAGATAAAATCATGAATGAAAATGGAATTATTACAACCAATCCCTCAGGAATACAAGCAATTATCAGGGAATACTATGAAAAACTATATGCCAACAAACTGGACAACCTGGGAGAAATGGACAAATTCCTAAACACCACACACTTCCAAAACTCAATCAGGAGGAAATAGAAAGCTTGAACAGACCCATCACCAGCGAAGAAATTGAATCGGTTATCAAAAATCTCCCAACAAATAAGAGTCCAGGACCAGATGGCTTCCCAGGGGAGTTCTACCAGACGTTTAAAGCAGAGATAATACCTATCCTTCTCAAGCTATTCCAAAAACTAGAAAGGGAAGGAAAACTTCCAGACTCATTCTATGAAGCCAGCATTACTTTGATTCCTAAACCAGACAGAGACCCAGAAAAAAAAGAGAACTACAGACCAATATCCCTGGTGAATATGCATGCAAAAATTCTCAGTATGATACTAGCAAATCGAATTCAACAGCATATAAAAAGAATTATTCACCATGATCAGGTTGGATTCATTCCTGGGATGCAGGGCTGGTTCAACATTCGCAAATCAATCAACGTGATACATCACATTAATAAAAGAAAAGATAAGAACCATATGATCCCATCAATCAATGCAGAAAAAGCATTTGACAAAATTCAGCATGATTTCTTAATAAAAACCCTCCAGAAAGTCGGGATAGAAGGAACATACTTAAACATCATAAAAGCCATTTATGAAAAGCCCACAGCTAACATCATCCTCAATGGGGAAAAACTGAGAGCTTTTTCCCTGAGATCAGGAACATGACAGGGATGCCCACTCTCACCGCTGTTGTTTAACATAGTGCTGGAA
>NW_024412436.1:7727545-7728516 GCF_014898765.1 Herpailurus yagouaroundi | reverse complement strand
GCATAAATAAACAATATAGAATCTAAAAAAACTGTAGAGCCGATCAATGAAACCAAGAGTTGGTTTTTTGAAAGAATAAACAAAATTGATAAACCTTTAGCCAGGATTCTCAAAAAGAAAAGGGAGATGACCCAAATAGATAAAATCATGAATGAAAATGGAATTATTACAACCAATCCCTCAGGAATACAAGCAATTATCAGGGAATACTATGAAAAACTATATGCCAACAAACTGGACAACCTGGGAGAAATGGACAAATTCCTAAACACCACACACTTCCAAAACTCAATCAGGAGGAAATAGAAAGCTTGAACAGACCCATCACCAGCGAAGAAATTGAATCGGTTATCAAAAATCTCCCAACAAATAAGAGTCCAGGACCAGATGGCTTCCCAGGGGAGTTCTACCAGACGTTTAAAGCAGAGATAATACCTATCCTTCTCAAGCTATTCCAAAAACTAGAAAGGGAAGGAAAACTTCCAGACTCATTCTATGAAGCCAGCATTACTTTGATTCCTAAACCAGACAGAGACCCAGAAAAAAAAGAGAACTACAGACCAATATCCCTGGTGAATATGCATGCAAAAATTCTCAGTATGATACTAGCAAATCGAATTCAACAGCATATAAAAAGAATTATTCACCATGATCAGGTTGGATTCATTCCTGGGATGCAGGGCTGGTTCAACATTCGCAAATCAATCAACGTGATACATCACATTAATAAAAGAAAAGATAAGAACCATATGATCCCATCAATCAATGCAGAAAAAGCATTTGACAAAATTCAGCATGATTTCTTAATAAAAACCCTCCAGAAAGTCGGGATAGAAGGAACATACTTAAACATCATAAAAGCCATTTATGAAAAGCCCACAGCTAACATCATCCTCAATGGGGAAAAACTGAGAGCTTTCCCCCTGAGATCAGGAACACGACAGGGATGTCCACTCTCACTGCTGTTGTTT
>NW_024412436.1:7621339-7727445 GCF_014898765.1 Herpailurus yagouaroundi | reverse complement strand
TCATCAGCAATCAGACAAAAAAAAAAAAAAAAAAAAAAAAAAAAAAAGAAATCCAAGGCATCAAAATTGGCAAAGCTGCAGTTAAGCTTTCACTTTTTCCAGATGACATGATATTATACATGGAAAATCCGATAGACTCCACCAAAAGTCTGCTAGAACTGATACATGAATTCAGCAAAGTTGCAGGATACAAAATCGATGTACAGAAATCAGTTGCATTCTTACACACTAATAATGAAGCAACAGAAAGACAAATAAAGAAACTGATCCCATTCACAATTGCACCAAGAAGCATAAAATACCTAGGAATAAACCTAAGCAAAGATGTAAAAGACCTGTATGCTGAAAACTATAGAAAGCTTATGAAGAAAATTGAAGAAGATATAAAGAAATTGAAAAACATTCCGTGCTCATGGGTTGGAAAAATAAATATTGTCAAAATGTCAATACTACCCAAAACTATCTACACATTCAATGCAATCCCAATCAAAATTGCACCAGCATTCTTCTCGAAGCTAGAACAAGCAATCCTAAAATTCGTATGGAACCACAAAAGGCCCTGAATAGCCAAAGTAATTTTGAAGAAGACCAAAGCAGGAGGCACCACAATCCCAGACTTTAGCCTCTACTAGAAAGCTGTAATCATCAAGACAGCATGGTATTGGCACAAAAACAGACACATAGACCAATGGAATAGAATGGAGACTCCAAAGTGGGACCCATAAAAGTATGGCCAACTCATCTTTGACAAAGTAGGAAAGAATATCCAATGGAAAAAAGACAGTCTCTTTAACAAATGGTGCTGGGAGAACTGGACAGCAACATGCAGAAGGTTTAAACTAGACCACTTTCTCACACCATTCACAAAAAGAAACTTAAAATGGATAAAGGACCTGAATGTGAGACAGGAAACCATCAAAGCCCTAGAGGAGAAAACAGGAAAAGATTTCTCTGACCTCAGCCGTAACAATTTCTTACTTGACACATCCCCAAAGACAAGGGAATTAAAAGCAAAAATGAACTATTGGGACCTCATCAAGATACAAAGCTTCTGCACAGCAAAGGAAACAACCAACAAAACTAAAAGGCAACCAATGGAATGGGAAAAGATATTTGCAAATGACGTATCGGACAAAGGGCTAGTATCCAAAATCTATAAAGAGCTCACCAAACTCCACACCCAAAAGACAAATAATCCAGTGAGGAAATGGGCAGAAAACATGAATAGACACTTCTCTAAAGAGGACATCCAGATGTCCAACAGGCACATGAAAAGATGCTCAATGTCGCTCCTCATCAGGGAAATACAAATCAAAACCACACTCAGATATCACCTCACGCCAGTCAGAGTGGCCAAAATGAACAAATCAGGAGACTATAGATGCTGGCGAGGATGTGGAGAAACAGGAACCCTCTGGCAGTGTTGGTGGGAATGCAAACTGGTGCAGCCACTCTGGAAAACAGTCAGAGGTTCCTCAAAAAACTAAAAATAGACCTACCCTATGACCCAGCAGTAGCACTGCTAGGAATTTACCCAAGGGATACAGGAGTACTGATGCATAGGGGCACTTGTACCCCAATGTTTATAGCAGCACTCTCAACAATAGCCAAATTATGTCAACTGATGAATGGATAAAGAAATTGTGGTTTGTATACACAATGGAGTACTACATGGCAATGAGAAAGAATGAAATATGGCCCTTTGTAGCAACGTGGATGGAACCGGAGAGTGTGATGCTAAGTGAAATAAGCCATACTGAGAAAGACAGATACCATATGTGTTCACTCTTAAGTGGATCCTGAGAAACTTAACAGGAACCCATGGGGGAGGGGAAGGAAAAAAAAAAAGAGGTTAGAGTGGGAGAGAGCCAAAGCATAAGAGACTCTTAAAAACTGAGAACAAACTGAGGGCTAATGGGGGGTGGGAGGGAGGGGGGGGTGGGTGATGGGTATACAGGAGGGCACCTGTTAGGATGAGCACTGGGTGGTGTATGGAAACCAATTTGACAATAAATTTCATATATTTAAAAATAAATAAATAAAGAAATAAATAAATAAATAAATAAATAAAAATCCAGTTAATATTCTCATTTCCCCCAACTGTCTTACACAGACAACATACATATATATTTGGTCTATGTGTTTAATCAGCAGGCAAATAAATTCCAAATATTATAATTAAAAAATAAAAATAAAAGAAAATAAACATAAAATAATTTAAAAAATAAAAAATTAAGACCTGATTTTGTTGTATTTTTTGAGGAGGTAATCATTATTATTTGCAAATATAATGACTCAGTCATTATATAGCTAATATTCATAACTCATTTTTTCTTATTTTAGCACATTGGTTAGAACATTTAAGACATTGTGTAATAACAGCAACAGAACCGTCATGCTTTCTGTCTTTGCTGATGATGTCCTGTCTGCAACAGGAGAGCCATGCCTGGTCTCTTTCCAGCACAACCTTCCTTTAACGCTTATATTTAATCATGTTCTTTTACATGCTCTCATCAGCAGGAACAGAACAGTGGCTCATCATTTCCTTCTCCACATCGACAGTATTTTTCTCAGTGTCAAGCAGCTATTTCAGTCAAAAATTGTATGTGTTCTAGATTTTCCAGTGGCTGATTTTAAGGGGAAAAAACGGTCTATTTCATTTATGTTGTTTTCTGTTACCTTTGCAGAGGAAAGGCTGATGATGTGTTGATCTTTCTCATTGGTTACGATCTCGGTGATACTGAACATGTGCCCCACAAGTTTCCCCACCGGCTTGGTGCTGATGTTGGGATGCCACAACCGGAGTACCTTGTCGTCTCCTAACAAGGAGGACATGGGGAGGTTATTTGTTTTCTCAGGGATACAGGCAGCTGTACGGACAGCTGGTCAAAGTTTAAAAAGTGACTCTCACTCAATCATATCCTTCTCATCCTTCTAATACCAAATCACATTCTGCTTCTTCCAGGATGCCGTCTATGATTGACTTGCTAAGAGGCCAGGCTTGCTTTAGGGCCACTTCCTCCTGTCAGGCTGTTTTGCAATAATTGTATTTACACACGCGAATGTGAATTCTTATAAATATTTTATGAGTCCTTTTCTTGATTCAGTACTTTCCCACTCATTCATGCATTAATGTATTATTTATATTTTATTTACTTCCCAAGGTATTTTAGACAGATGTTCTTTTGTCTTCACATTGAGAGGAAGAGGAATACTGCACATAATCTCTACCATTATAACAAATCAACTGTTTTCCTGTCTCCATCCTCCCTTCTAGCACATATCCATAAGCATCTATAATTTACACATACTTACTATCATAGCATACATACTATTTTTTAATTGTTAAAATCATATGCGTACACGGTAAAAGATTTAACAACACAAAAGGCTATAATTTTGTCAAAAATGTCTTCTTTTCCCTCAGAATCCCTACTTCACCTCCCTATAGATAATCACTGCTAACTGTTTTCTCCCTCTTTTTTAAAAATAAACTTTTTATTTTCAGAGTTAAGGAAAACACTTTTCCATTCGTATTGAAATGCATTGAATTATTTTTAGGGGGTATTTAGATTACCATTTCTCAACAACAAAAAATCACTATTACTAACTTTTATCTTTGATATACACATTTAAAAATATATAATATAAATGTTTCCAAAATAAAAAAAAATCACTGTTTTTTAAAATGTATTTTTACCAAGAAATCACAGCATGCTATCTTGAATGCAGAGAGAGGCCAACCGTGTTATTTTATATGTGGGGATCACAAGGCAAGTTGCTTTCTGTTTTTTCCCCCAGGGTTATTGAAATATAATTGACATACAACATTGTGTGAGTTTAAGGTATGCAACATGATTATGTGATATAAGTATATATTGCAAAGTGAGGTTAGTTAACACATGACCACCTCACAGTTACCTTTTTTCCTTGTCGTCAGAACTTTTTAAGATTTGCTGTCTTCATAACTTTCAACTCTACAATACAATACTGTTAACTATAGTCACCATGTAGACTTTATATCCCCAGAACTTATTCATCTTATCACTGGAAATTTGTATCCTTTTGTAAAATGCAAATTTTATATGTTCAATATAATTCATATTATACACACACACACACACCATTTTTTTTTTTTGCATTTGTGGAAAAGCACAGGTCCACACCTTCATAATTATCATTTTGGCTGCTACATCATCATTTTTTAACATTTCCTATCAATAAATGTTCCTGCTAATTCTAGTCTTTCACTTTATTCAGCAACTTACGTATTTTTTTCTTCTTTTGGATATTGTTATTGAGGATAAATTTCCATGTTGTTAGGTTGTTTTCTAAAATGGTCATACCAAATTCCAAAGCCATCAACTATATATGATTATACCAGTTTCATCAAACTTGGGCCAGCAAATGGATTTTATCATAATTTAAAATGTTTGCTATTTTAATGTCTAAAATGACACTATGTTTTTATTTAATTTATATGACAACTGATGCTGCTGAATTTTTTCTCCCACGTATATCTGCTATTGTATCTCCTCCTATGAATTATTTAATCATAGACTTTACCCATGGTCTATTAGAATTCTGATGATCTTAAAAATTAAAACCTAATAAAATTTTATTATCATATGCATACACACACACATCCACTTTTATGATAAAGACTAGCTAGTTGTTTACCAACTCTTATTGTCTCTTACTGGGTACACAGCTGGACTATATTTCCCAGACTCCCTAGCAGTTAGGTGTGATCAGGTTACTGACTTTAAGCCAGTGAACTAAGAGAATTGATATCAGATTTGACATGAGTAAGAGAAATACATTTCCATTTTGCTTGAGTCATTATACATTTTGGGATTTATTGTAAGGAATAAGTTTAAGAATTCTCTGACCTTGCACCAATGGGTTAACAAGGCTTAGAGTGGAAAGCTGCCACAGGGTAAAAGTGCCTCCAGAGTAGAACAAAGCATAGAGCAGAGTGGAAAGCCCCTTGCACAGGAGGAAACTGTCCAAGAACAGATAGAGGTGGAAAGCTGCTGCAGCAAGGTGAAAGGGCTGAGAGCTAGTTAACAACAAAAATGCCTTGTTAACCCTGAGGTAGCATGTTCTATTTGTCTTAGCACCTAGAAAAGTTAAGATAAACAGATACAGGACCTGGTGCCTGTAGTAAATGGCCATGTGCTCAGTGCCAGGACTTTGATTTGTATTGATCTTAACACCTAACACCTCATACCTTTAAAACCCCCTTTCTCTCACACACATGAGTTAATGATCACTGTTTTATTGTCTCTTTAAAGATCACTGTTTTATTGTCCGTCACATTTTTAAGCCTTCTGATCCTAAATACCGAGCAAAGATCCTTACTCAGGGTTCTTGTATCCTCCTGGACATTAGCCTCTCTCGTATTCAATTTTGTGTCCACTCTCTTGCTGGACAAGAGAGAACTCCAGACTCAAAGTCTGTGACAATTTGTTACAGCATTATCTAATGCGTAGTTGTAATCTATTTTAAACAAGCAACCTAAACCATGTATAATAGTTTACAAAATATAGAATATTTTTATTTTATTAAGCTTATTTATTTTAGGAAAGAGAGAGAGAGAGATAGAGAGAAAGGAGAGAATGAGTGGGGGAGGAACAAAGAGAGAGAGACAGAGACAGTGAATCCCCAGTAGGCTCCATGCTGAGAGTGCAAAGCCTTATGCGGGGCTCGAACTCATGAACTACAAGATCATAACCTGAGTGGAAATCAAGAGTTAGACCCTTAGCCAACTGAGCCACCCAGTTGCCCCCCAAATACAGAATATTTTTAATATATTGGATGTCCCATTTCACAAATAATTAAATCTCATTTTGAGTCATATAAAATCATCAAAGAATTTCAAGTTGGAACCCTAGGAATATATAATCCAACTCTCTTATATCAGAAAAGAAACTAACTCCTACATATTAAGTGATTTTCAATTAAATGATTTACTTTACTTTCATGATTTAAGTGTGATTTGTCCAGAATCACATATCAGAAAATGGTATCACATTAGGAATATTATGGCACATTCTTGATAATTTATTATCAAGGACCTTCAGGGCACTAGAAAAATAAGATTGTACAATAACACTATAACTTAAGGTATAATTTATACATACGTTATATAAGACACAATTTGTGTATTAAAAAATACAAAATTCAAAGTGGCCATGTGAGTTAATCAGGTATCACATATTTGGCCACCCACAGGATGAATTTGCTGATATAAATTGGATTTTTTTATGGAAATAACACTTATCCACACCAGTCAGTTAGGGAGGAAAATTAGATAACTTACCAGCTGGACATTTATAGACCAAAGAAATGTTCTAGACACAAATGTTTTCATAATTCTATGACTATTTTGCCAGGTTCCATAAAAAGAAAAAGGAACATAGTATTTTCTTTCTCTCCTTTGAGTATTCCAATCCATTCTTCAAATCTTAGCATACCTTTACCTCCAAGAATATTTCAAAATGTCTTCATATTCTTTAAAACCAAGTGCCCCTGCCTATGTGTTCGCTGCCCCAGCATGTTTTATAATTAATTATTCATTTTTCTCTACCATCCACTCGAGGGCAGAACTTTTTCTTTTTTATCATAGTATCTCAAGTGTGTAATCTACAGTGGGAGTTCAAATATTTATTGAACAACTTCCACAACTTCAACCTTGGGATGCTGAATCCTAGCTCAGAAGTTTAACTATCAAGTGGCACAAGACTGGGAAAACATGTATCCAAACAAAAATAATCTTTGTTGAATGTTCGCCTGATTCCTTCCACTCCAGAAGTCGTTGGGTTATGGAATCTTAGTAGAGTCAGGCTGAAAAATCTCAGGACACAATTGACTCTTATCTTCTATTTCTCAGGCAACTTGTATGGATTGAATCATGTCTCCCTAGAATTCTTATGGTGAAGCCTTGACCCCCAATGTGATGGTATTTGGAAATGGGGTCTTTGGGAGATAATTAGGTTAAAATGAAGTTTTGAGAGTTGGGCCCTAATGATGGGATTACTGTTCTTATAAGGAGAGACACCAGAGAGCTAGCTCTCATGCTCTCTCTCTATCTCTCTCTTCTCTCTCTCTCTCTCTCTCTCTTTCTCTCTCTTTGCCATGTGAGGATAGAGGGAAAAAATGGCCATGTGCTGGCCAGCAAGAGAGCTCTCACTAGACATTGACCATGCTGGTACTTTGATCTTGGACTTCCAACTTCTAAAACTGACAAAATAAATTTCTGTTGTTTAAACCATCCAGCCTATAGTATTTTGTTATGGTACCCTAAGCTGACCAAGACGGTGACCAAGATATTTTAAGTGGGTAAGGGGGATGTTTTGTTAAATTTAAAACTTCCATATTGCTCTTATTAACAAGAAAAAAATATCTTAAGAAATTACTTCATGCTTGGCATTTTGTTAGATGTTGAAAAAATTCTAGATACTGACCCTACTGAAAGTCTTTTTCAGAAGACCAAAACTTATACGTTCTAGAACTTATTTCCAATATTTCCTCCCTAAAGCTGCCCCTGATCACTGTCCCCAGCCTCAGATGGTGTTAAGATTTCTTCCCCATTCTTAGGTTGTTTTCTTCCTGTTTTGCTGATAGCACAAACCCTATTTAATTATTATTATTATTATTTTTTTTTGCTTAAATATCTGTTTACTCATTATCTGGCGAGTCTTATATTTCTCATTTACAGCAGGGTTTGACAAATAGTAAGTGCTTAATACATGTTTGCTAAGCGAATGAATTGGCTAGTAGAGTCACTCAGGGAGTGCTTACAAAATATGTATGTGGGGAAAGTCTACCTTGATTTGAAACCTGGCTCTATCACTCACTAGCCTTATGGCTTTAAGTAAGTGACTTCATCTCTCTATATCTGGGTTTTCTCATCTGTATATATATCAGGGATTACTGGAACTTTCGTCATAACCTTATTGTGATATTAAATGGGGTCATACATGGATAATCTGAACAGTTCCTGGACTATGAGTGGACTATTACTAGGACTCTATTCTTCTTCTTCTAAATCGCTGTCATGTGTAATGTATTTTATATAAAATGTTTGGGGGAGAGAGAGAAGAATGCATTCACAGTGATACAAAACATGCCCTGATCTTGAGAGTTTATAATCTAGTAGAACCACTAAGGCAAGCATAACGATCTGGAGGTAAAGTAAGCATTCATAGAAAATATTTCAAATCTGAAGGTAGGATTTTCTACTATAAATGATATATTATGGGTCATAAAGGGTTAATTCCTTGTTCTTTTGTTATTTTCCATTTATTTTAGTTTCTCTCTTCCTTTTTTTTTTTTTTTCCACTGTGATTTAGATAAGGCCACATATAAAGATAGGATTTTCTTTCCTTTAGCAAGCTCCTATTTCAGCTGGTGAGTCAGTGGATCCAAATGCCTCACTCTTGATGAGATGAGCTGGCTCAATGCAGAGAGAAAAGCAAGGGAGGGAGAGACTGTGTCAACCAGATTGCTGTGGTCCAGGGGTTGCAAAAAGGGGCTGGGAGCAAAGAGAACTGACTCGAGCTCAGGTTTCCGAGACGACCGGTTGCATGATGAATTGAGGCAAACCATTCTCTTTTCTGGGGCCTCAATTTCCTTATCTGCAAAATTTTGATCTCCCGAGATTCCTTCCCATTCTAAAGTTTTATGATTGTGTGCTGTGGAGGGAGGGCATTACTACAGTGAGAGTACAGAGCAACCAGGAATTTGTAAAGGTAATGAGAAAAACTCCAGATTATCAGCTACATGATTCATACTGAATAATTCCTATAATGCAGTATCTTCCTTGCATTCTCTTTTCATTGGCAAGTATGTTCAGAACCTGAGCCTCAGGCTCACAGGTAGTTGGGCTTTACCACTCCTGGAGGATGAAGCCAGGCTATCCTCAGAAGAAAATCTGTGACTTGTATGACACAGGAAGAGGGATACAATAAAAGATTATGACTTGAGAAATGTGGCAAACGAAGAGTTTTGTCCAGTGTGCATCATGAAAGAAACCCATTGTGTGCTACCAGAGTCTTCCAGTTGGGTTTGTTTTTTATTGATAGTAATGGAATCCTTACGTGGTCTGTGTGGTGGTTATTTGAAGCCAGAATGATCAGAAAGGGACATGATACTAAGCTCTAAATGTCTACAGTGCTTAATCTGTATTGTTATTGTTACGATTATTAATCTGTTGACTCATGATCGATGTTGTATTATAGTTATGTATTAATATCTTATTTGTATGATTAAATTTAGAATTCTAGAAGGTTAAAATACAACTGATCTCTATGACACATAATGCCTAGTCTGTAAAGCTGTGCAAGAAATATTTGTTGAATGAAATATTAACAAGTGCATGCAGAGCCTCCAAGGTACCTTGGATGGCAGAGAATTGTTTTTATACACTGGAACTTCCAAAGTAGGAGTTTAGCTCTTAAAATGCCAATAGAGATGGGTATTAGCTTTAAAAAAAATTCTTCATGGTCACTACAACAATGCTCAGGAAGTTTGCAATTTTTTTGTTTGTTTTGTTTTGTTTTTGTAAATACCTTGTCCTGGTTTGGCTTTTTTTTTTTTTTTTAACCTCCCTGCAAGAGCTTCTATTTTTTCAAGCTCATCAAATGTCCCTGCATATTTCACACATTCAACTATGCCTAGCAAAGCTACTTTCATAGTATATTTTGAGTCATCAGCTGGTACATACAGTACATTTAGCAATGTGCTTGGCTGAGTCACTAATCAACAAGAGTATTCTCCTGAGGAAAATGTGTTTTCAGTTATTGAGGAATTGCATTTTCTACTAATAGAACCTCTGTAACTGTGACAATTTAATAAATTTTGCATGGTGGAAAGTATCAGTTGCCTGTCAGTCATACTGCTAGATGTTTTGGTTTTGTAAGAAAGCTAGAAAACCTATAATTAATAAGATTTCAAAGCTATAGCTGGGCATCTTATAATATAATGACCACTGAAGTTATAATGAAGGTCAAATACCGTATTCCATAAACACTGAAGTGGTTTGAGTTCCAGAATTTTACCAAACACGTTTGAGTTTTTTCCCCCTCAGAAATGATTAAAATACCTAATATTACAAAATATATGAAACCTGGTCAATTCTTACATTTTGAATTATTTTGTGTGAGAACAAAGGGCTGTTCAAAGGAGTTGATTAAGATGGAAGTGACAGTTTGTCTTTTCAGAAGAATCCAATTTAGGAATCAGAGCTCACTATAACTGTGCCATTTTGCTTTCTTATAGGGTTTCCTGAGGAGGGTCTGAGTTGAATTAGGATAGAGGCCACTATATTTTCACCAAACTCAAGACATGCCATGCTGGGGACAGAGTCCATGGTAGTTTTATTCTCTGTCCCAGGACCACTGTGCTCTTGCCCTCATCCCCAGAACACCCCTACCTCCTTCTGATGAGTGGTCAGCATCATTTCCTCACAAGGAATAAGCCAAGACAGTCATTGGCTCAGCAAAGGGCAATGGGGATCAAGAAATTGTGAAAGAAGGACATCGCTTCTTTTGAAAACATGTGATCTCTTATGTGTTCTAGACTTCAGTGCGGGGCTCTTTAAAGGATAACCTCAGTGCACCTGGGTGGCTCAGGGGGTTAAGCATCTCACTGTTGGTTTCAGTTCAGGTCATGATCTCACAGTTCCTGAGTTTGAGCCCCGTGTGGGGCTCTGTGCTCACAGCGTGAGGCCTTGTGTGGGATTCTCTCTCTTCCTCTTTCTCTGCCCCTCCCCTGCTCACACCATCTCTGTCTTTTTCAAAATAAATAATAAATTAAAAAAATAAATAAAAGATAACCTCAATTAGCACAGCTTAAAGACTTGGATCCCTGTTCATTTTGAGAATTATCATCACCATGCATCAGGAAACTCGCCCCCTGTGCAAGCCATGACTCCCACATACTACTCTGCAGACTCCTTATACATATGCTTTGCTTTCTTGATGTCCTTGCTTGAAATTTAGAAGTCTGTGGCGCATTAATGCCTCAGTTTTCTGAGTACACAAAGCTCTGACTATATATTGAGTAATACCTAATTAGCAGACTGGGTTCCAAAATTTCCAAAGAACATTTTAATTTATCTCCCTATGAACAGGAATTTCCTTAAACGATAGAATCAGGGTATTTTAAGCTCAAGGGAATCTTGGAATTGATGTAGTTCAACTTCCTCTGTTTACCAGATAAGGAAAGGGAGCAATGGGAGAGATTACATGATTGTTGAAAATCAGAAAGTTGGTTAGTGTCCAGGTTATGACTAAACCCAGCTCTTCTAACTTTTAGTGCATTATTTTTACTTGTTTTGCTCTTCGATAGACTACTGTATATATTTTTAAAAATAATATTCAAACCATAAACTAGTTTTAAGTAAGCGTTGTGAAAGGGCCCAAACCTGAGCACAAATTTCAATATAAACTTCAAATATAAACTTGAAGAAAACTTTAGCTTTATGTCCTCGGGGGAGATTACCCAGGTTTTCAGAGACAGTGTGACTATCTTTACACAGTTGACCCTTGAACAACACAGGTTTGAACTGCGTGGGTCCACTTATATGGGGATTTTTTTTTTTTATAAATACACTATGGAGCTATAAATGTATTTTTTTCTTCCTTATGACTTTCTTAATAACATTTTCTTTTCTCTGGCTTACTTTATTGTAAGAATACAGTGTATAATACATCAAACATTCAAAGAATGTGTTAATCAGCTGTTTAGGTTATCTGTAAGGCTTCTAGTCAACAGTTGGCTGTTGGTAGCTAAGTTTTGTGGGAGTTAAGAGTCACTTAAAGTAGGGATTTTCTACTATAGGGGGTCAGTGTCCCTGACCACTGCATTGTTGAAAGGTGGACTGTACTTATCAATATTGCACTTCAGGGCTGAGGCATGATAGGAAACTCTTGATAGGAAAACAAAGGTGTGTGTGTTTTGGGGGAAGGAATTTGAAGGAGCCAGTTGCATTACTCACTGAACAGTTTTGCTCTTTTAATAAATATTTTTGCTCTAAGAATTTACCAAATGGTACGTTTGTTGGTGACAGCTTGCTTCTTAAAAATCTTGTTTGCTCTTTCCCTTGATAAAGTTCAGATCTCCAGTATAAGCCATTTTCTTGATGTTTGTTTGAGTTTCTGTTTTGTTCATTTACATCTTTCAAGTCTATGTGATCTTTATTTAAGGTGACTCCAATCTCCTTGAGGTACCCCAGGAGCTCTTCTTCTCACTCATGTAGGCAGCCTGGGGCCGCCACATCCCCTACATCCAACGAGGCCTTTTTTTTCATCACCAAAAGGAGCATCCTCTTGGGTGTCTAATCACATGTGACATTTAAGTTCAAACTTGAGATCTGCTTGCTCTCCTTCCCATATAAGCAACCTCTTCCTGATCTCTGGTGACAATACAGCTGCTGGTCTTCTGTTTCTCCTACTTTACACCCTTGCAGCTGGCTGATCCATCTTGTTAATCCCAATGCCATTCTTACTTCAGGTTTTATGACTAGTTTCTTTCCCAGGCCTTTGGGACTGGCCCTCTCTTTTCTTTTTCCATTGCTCCTACAATTCAGACCCTCACCACTTCACTCATGACTTCTGGAACAGCCTCCTAACTGGAACCTCTGAGTTCTTTTTATTCCAATAAAACCCCCATATGTTTGCCAAAATGACTTTGCCTGTGTGTTATAGATGGATTGAATTAATACTTATTGAAAAGCAACTATGTGCCAGGCGTACATTATCTCAGTTAATCTTAAACACCACCATATGTGGGTTTTGTTATTGTTAGTATTATTATTTGTAGATTTGTATTGAGTACTTATGTGCTAAGTACTTTATTTGAATTTGAATTCTTAATATAATCTTATGAATAGATACTATTATCAGTCTCACTTTCCAGTAGATGGAAGCTTAAAGGAATGAAATAAACTCCCCAAGGCCACACAACTTGCTGGAAAGACAACCAGGACTTTCAGCCAAAAGGTCTGACTCCAGAGCTCAGGCTCAAACCATCCTCCTGCACCCCAGGATTATAGGTGATGAGTCTGAGGCTCAAGGAACCTCTTCATCCTCCACTTTCCCCTTCAAGCTTCATCTTTCCCTTACTCTCCACAGATGACCTTGTATCCTATATTACACCATACTTAACCCTTAAATACTAGTGTGTTTCAAGGCTTGCTCCCTGGCCTCTTTTCTCCTAACTCTAAAACACTGGCCCCTGACCTTGGTGGTCATGTATCCCATTGAAGATTTGATCAAATTTGGAACTACCTTTCCAGAAAAATGCACATAGACACACAAGTGTCATTAGCTTTCAGGGGCCTCCAGAACTCCTTTAAAACCCTGGGGGACCCAGTCTAGGAACTCATGCTCTCACATGTTGAAATAACTTCTAGAGAGATTAAAGGTCTGAAGGTAAAATATAAATAAAGCAATAAAAAACTATAGTAAATACAGGAGAAAGTATATTACATATTCTGGTGCTAAGGAAGAACTTTCTAACTGTGCCATCAAATCCAGAAGGCACAAAGAAAAAGTCTGACAGATTTAGGCAAATTTTTTAATTCTCTAAAATGTTTTCCTAGGAGTAAAATTCTGTAGGCTTATGAGGACCACCATATTAATGAAGGAGAGCGCTGTTTGCCAAGTAGAAAATCTCTGTATGATATGAACTATTTCCTTACCTCCAGTGACAATCACGTTTGCCTTTGTACAGTAACAAAAAGTGTTTGCTCCTCTTGGCATGGAGAACTCTCTGACAGGCCTGGGAAACACAAATGAGATGTAAAGCTTCTACATTTTTCTTTATAAAGCAAATTCTAACTTATACATAGGTTATGTTCAGTAGACTCATTTCTAAGCTGGTTGTAAATCAGGAAGTATGGTAAATAATGATGACATCTTCACTGGCCCACAGAATCCATTCATTCCATAATGTGATTTACCACAGCACTTTGTATTCTTTCTGCTTAGCGGGAAATCAAGTCTTCCACCCTGGGAACTATGCTTGTGCTCATGGAAGGACTGTCAGACACCGACCATTCTCAATCCAGAAAGGCTATTGGGCGGCTGACTGAGTCCATTTGGTAAACACAACACCAGGAATGCCTTTGGACACGTCCTCCTCTACCACCACCCACATGCCACCTTCTGTCAAGTCCTCTAAAATATACTGAAATATTACCACTGCTTCTTGTTTCCACTACAGTGTCCAGGTTAAAGCCTCCATTCCCTCTGACCAGACCTTCTACAACAAACTGCTAACTTCTTAGCCTCCACCATGTCCATTCTCCTGTCCACATTCCCACCTCAAGTTCTGCTGTCATGTGACAGCCAGGGTGACCCCTAAAACCTGAATCGGAGCACACCACTTCTGTCCAGGGATTTCCTGAAGTTCTAAGAGGATCCAAGCTCCTTCACCTGGCCCACTTGGCCCACATGGCCTTGGGTGGCCAGGCTTGTTCCATGCCTTCTCCTTTCCTTTCCCTTCATGCTGTGATCCAGCCATGTTACTCTAGCCACCCTCCCTCTGGCCACACTAAGCTCCTTCACTCCCCCCATAAGACATTCTGCACAGGCCAAAGATGTGCTTGCTTGAGATCCCGGTCTTTCTCCACCCATCCTTCTGTGAGCATCAGTTCAAAAGCTACTTTATCAGAAAAGCCTTGCCTCAACTCCACCCTCTTGCCCCCACCAACTAAGCAGTATTTTTTGTGTTATTGTCTCTCCTGGTACCATATTATTTTCCCTGTAGCATATAGCATCTACCATATAATTTTAGTATATAGGTTTTGAGTGCTAATGTAGTATCTGTGAGTAGTATTGTGCTGTACTTAAAAGAGCCCAGGCTTCAGTGAAAATGTGTGGGCTTAAATCCTGGCTTCATCACTGTGCCTTCTGACTTATTGTTTTCTTTGTTTTTGTTTTTGTTTTTAGAGAGAGAGAGACAGTGAGCATGAGTGGAGGAGAAGGGTAGAGGGAGAAAGAGAGAATCCCAAGCAGGCTCCATGCTCAGTATGGAGCCGGAGACGGTGCTCAATCCCACAAACCATGAGATCATGACCTGAGCCAAAATCAAGAGTCGGACGCTCAACCAACTGAGCCACCCAGGTGTTCTATGCCTCCTTGTTCATTAGATGAGATAATAATAATAATACTGACCTCTGATACTAGCAATAGTTGAAAGCTGTTACTGCATCTGACCAGATGGGGTGAAGGAAGAGACGTGTTTATGTGAAGAGGGACACCTGGAGGGAGCCCTGGATCAGGAATTAATGAGGCACTGAAGCAGGGAGGGAGGGGAAAGACAGCAGCTGGCCTTCATCTCCTCTTGCCTTGGATGTGTGTGTTATTTCCTTTCCTTTTTTCTTAAGCACAAATGGCAGCATATATCATTCTGTTCCTTGCTTTTTCATTTCATATTATATCTTGAAGATCCAAATCCATACATAAAATACTTCCCCTTTCTTTTCCCCAAAGTTCATGAAAAGAAGCCTCAATGTAGTAACAGAAATCTAAAGTCGGAATTTAGAATTTTTAAAATGTTTAAATGTCCCAGATAAGAAATAGAAAGTTTTGGCGGGTGACTCATTTCAAGTTTTGCCAATGACACACTTGGTAACTGTAGTTGGTTGACTGACTGAACTAAGCTTGATGGGGTTACACACCAGGAAAGACATCACTCTCTTCTACCCTTGTCTCCAAACACGGTCTCTTATGGTGTCACTTTGTACCAACAGCACAGCCTCTTGGGCTACTTTGCGTTAGCACAGCTTCTAAGATATCTACTGTGTCTCACAGGACATTCACACTGCCTCACCACGCAGAAAGGTGTCACCCCTCCCCATTGTCCTCGGTCCCTCTGCAAGAGAAGAATGTGTCCATTAGGCATGGAAAGCACATCACCTCAGGCTCACAGTACTTTCAGCATCCTACAAAAATGTTCTAGTTGTTCTTAATCAGAAGGTTAAGAACAGGACCAGGGTGCCTCAGTGAACCCTTATCTGTAAACACCCCCCAAAGCAAGATGGCACCAGCCTCAGTCTCATGTACAAGGTAGGCCCACATGGTCCATTCCATAGAAAAGAAAATGTAGCCACCATGGCACTTTGAGCATAGAAGACTCCCAATAAATATTTGTTTGAATATCCTTAAGATATGAACACCAGATAGACAACACCCCTTTCTGGAATCACAGAGAATAGAAATGTATTGATTCTGGGAAGTTCTCTCTGAAGTTTTCCCTGCTACTCTTGAGACAATGGCACTTCTGAAAGAGAAACATTTTCTAACAATTTCTTTAAAAAAGTAAAAATAAAAACTCACTCTACTCTCAAAAAGCCCTGACTGAATGATAGTGTCCTTCGCCTCAGCTTCCCTGTTATTGTTACACAAATCCAAGCCTGGGAGGGAAGAGGTCAGTTAAGGAAGTTAAAGGGGTGACTCTTAGCGCATGTGTGTCACATGACTGGTGCTGTTTACTGGATGGAAGATGGTGCCCAGACACAAAGGGACTCCAGGGAGATCCTGTGATCGATGAAGAAGGGCCATTGAGCAAGTAGGGTGTCTTCCTATCTTTTCTTCCCTTGGAAGTAAGGATAGTTAGTGGAAGTGAAGGCGGGATGCAAGGAAGAAGGTATTTTTATTTTCTCCTTGAGAATGTGAAGTAGGAAATTTCAGAGTGACTCACATCAAGGTATTTTTTTAAGTGGCCCACACTCTGCATTGTTACCTGCCACTGATCCATAGTGTGCCCATTCCCAAGGGACAAGTAAGTACGCAATAGAAAACTAAATCAGGAGTTGGTAAACTTTTTCTTTAAGGAGCCAAATAATAAATATTTTAGACTTTGCCATATAGTCTCTGTTGTCACAACTACTCAACTCTGCTACTGTGGCATGAAAACAGCCATAAATAATACATAAATGAGTAAGCATGGCTGTATTCCCATACTACTTCATGAGCAAAGAAATTTGAATTTCACATAACTTTCATGGGTCATGAAATGGGTCATCCCTTTGACTTGTTCAACAATTTGGAAATGTAAAAATAATTTTTGGTTTGCAGATGTAACAAAAACAGATGGCCTAATGGATTTGGTCCTTGTGGTTTTATGACCCCTACTCTCAATGACAGAGCACAAGGCCCAGACCACGACAGCTCTATAGTAGCTTCACCTGTTCTTAGTATTCACACTCATTTTTTGCTGCTTTTCAGCATCTTTACAAAGGGAACAAAAAAAAGAACTTACATTTATTGAGTACTAACCATGTACTCACTTTACATGAGTTAACTTAGGTCATTTTCCTAAGACTATAAGGTAGGTACATTCATTCCCGTCTAATGATGGGGAAACAGATTAAGAAGAGGTAATGTTACTGTGTTCACGGTGTTCAGTGCTCAGAAAGCTAGTGGTACTAGGATGGAAACCAGCTCTGTCTGGGTCCACAACGACCCTATTATGAGGCAGTATACACTTCCCAGTATAAAAACCTGCCTCTGAGTTGGGTAACTGAGAAAAAGTAACGCTGAATAGTTAGTTGTTCATCTCTGGGAAGTTGTCAAGCTATCGAAGGGTTAAAGGTTCAATTTATGTCTTGCAACAGGCCCATATGCTTTACATGGTATAATTAATTGCAGATGTTCATTTTCTTGCTGGTACAAAACTCCATTTGTGAAATTACCATACAAAATTATAACCAAAATGGTAATCATGTTTGAAATGGAAATTTTTTTGAGAGGATTTTTTTCCTGCCTTCTTGGGAGTTGTGCTAGCTCCCATTTTAACAGCTGGCCAATTACGTATTAGGATAATTGCAGTTTCATCGGGCTCAACTTAAGACTCATTATAGGAAATTGCAGAAATAGGAATATGTTGAATCTAGGGATGAAATGGACCTGACTCTCCTTCTATTGAGATGACTTTCCAGTGGCACCGACAGTTCAGGAAAACATTATTATACTGTATCACTTGAGAAATCTCTTTAGCTTCTAGATTTAGGAGAGTGGCCCAAGGAAATAGTTGAAAAACTCAGCCATAATCTTACTGAATGGATCGATGATCACCGTTTGCTGAGGTTGGCTGAGTATTTTTATCTCAGTTTCCTGACTCCCTCAGGCTGAATGTATCATCAACCACATTCCAGAAGTTATGGTAAATACTAGGAAGCTCAGAATTGGGCTCAAAGACAAACTCCTGACTCTTGCAAAATAGATGATTTCAAAGCAAAGACCAGAAGTATTGGCTAGTTTGAAAATAAAATCTTCTAGCAATCTGTTTATGACTACTAAGTACCAAATCTATGGAACACTGTGGAGACTAGGAATTTAAATTCCCTATAATACCATTACATAAATTAGAAATACATACAAATATAGATTTTGAAGAAAATGTATAAACAAAAAGATACATTGAACCCAATAGAATGGTGTTGTGTGTGTACGTGTGTATATGTGTGTGTGTGTGTGTATGTCTGTGCATGCATGCATGGGAAAATGGATTGGAATCCAGGATAAAAAGGAATACAATAAGTGAAGGAGAATGTAAACAACTTAGTCCTGCTCTTGAGGTTACTCCACTGGGGGAGAAAAGAAATTAGATTGGCTTAGAATCATGCTAGTTGAAGGGCATATTTTCCCTCACAAAAAGAAGGCATACAATCTAAATGAGATCAGGAAGATTACCATCTTGTTTAAAATCTAACACAAGAATCACCACCTGATAGATAGATCCTAAGCTTTGGAAAAAGGGAATATGTGCCCCATCATAACTTGTTCCCCAAGGAAAAATATTAGTGCTTTTCTTTCCCTCCCAGTATTGTCATTATTATGGATTTTGACAGTGCATGGAAATCAATGTGTTCTTTAAAAATCAATTCTTTGTGAAAGAGCATGAACATCTATAAGCAAATAATAAACCTTTAAATTATTACAGTATTTTACAGTTTCAAGGGACCTTCACTCATCTCAGCTCATTTGAGCAGTGCAAAAGTCCTGGGAGGTAACAAAGTTGCTATTTTCCCCATTCATTAATGAGGCTATTGAGGTTCAGATAAGTAACATGCCCAAGACCACTTGGCCAAGAAATAAGTGGCAGAAGTGACATTAGAAGTCATTTGCTTCCTCATAAACTTATTCCTTTACTAACATTCTCTCTTAATAAATAGCTTAGCCACGCAAATGGGCCTCCCAGACAGAAACCCAGCAGCCTGCTACTGCCCTAAGATTTCCTCTGGATCTTGGATGATTTGCTCTTCACCTCATTCAGTTCTTTGCTCAAATGTTAGCTCCTCAGAGCAGTGTCTCCTGACGATCCTATCCAAAATACTATCTGCAGTCACTCTATCCTGTAACCTTACTTCATTTCCTAAATTTCTATTATTTATAGGATTGTCTTTCCCACTTGGATATGTGCTCCAGGAGAGGAGAGAGTTGATCTTTTTTGTATACCATTATATCAATTCTTGGAACAGTTTTTGGTCTATAATAGTCGTTCAATGAATATTGTTACAAATGAAAAAATGAAATTTAGATTTCTCTCTTTATTTCTTTTATCCAGTAGGTCACCAATTCTTATCAATTTTACATGAATCTCTTCTCTCTCCATTTTTATTTCCACTGGTTAAGTTCAAGCTCTCATCAGTTCCTTTCTGAATTATTACCCTATATTCCCAGTTCTCTCTTTTACAACTTGCTTTTCCCCAATCCATTCTCCATCGTGTTGCTAAGGTGGTCTGTCAAAAATACTTCTTTGACCATTCTGCTTGCCAAAGCATTCAATAGCTTCCTATAGCTCTCAGGTTAATATTCCAACTCTTCAGCATAATATACTGGCTTTTTCATTTTTTCCCTGTCCCTCCTCATCTTTCCCAACACTTCTCCCTCTCTGTGTTCCAATAATATTGATCCACTTACAGTTTCTAGAACTCACCATTTTCTTTTTCACTTCCACACCTTTGTAAATGTCATTTCTTTAATGGGGCTATTTATCCACTCTCAATGCAATAGCTTTGCCTGGCTAATTGTTATCAGGTCTTCAAAACTCAGCATGCATGAGCCCTTCTTCAGGAAGACTTCGCCAATTTTTCTCCCTTCAAAATCCTATGTAGGATGCTCTAAGAACTCTTTTCTGCTCCCATACACCTCTCTAATATCTATATCATGACACTTATCAGCCTCTGTGGGAATCTATGTTTTCTCTCTCATCAGATACAAGATCAAGGAACTAGTCTTATTCATCTTTAAATTACCAGCACAGAGTACAATGCCTCAAATATAGTAACTCATAAGTAAGTATTTACTGAACAAATGAAGATTCAGACTCTGGAGCTTCTTCTTGTTTCATCAAATTCCTCAAATTATAGGACAATTGGTTAGACAATGTTAGATATAGTAATAGCTCTCGACAAACTTAGTGTCTTGGGAAGGCACACCCTTAATCATAATTAAAAGATAAATAAAAAGACTGAGGCACATAAAGGATACCTAAATCAGTTGGGAAAGGAGGTTCTGGGAGAAGGTCAGGAAAATTTCCGAGAGTTGGTATCAACTGATCCTTGAAGGATTATGGGATCAATTATACCTCAATAAAATTGGAAAAAAGTTAAAAACAAAAAACTTTCCTATTTTCCATGAAACAAACAGACAAACAAACAAACAAACAAACAAACAAAAGGATTGTGGAGGTTGAGGGAATAGAAGTAAGAGGAAGAGAGGGGAGAGTATTTAAGGCACCAAACAGGTATAAAATCCCAGCATGTACATGCTCCTACCCTGAGAGCAGCCACGAACTCAGAGTTACAGGAGCTTAAGTACAAGGCAGTGAAAGGCAGTGAAGGGGATGAGGTAGAGAGGCTGGAAGAGACTAGACCATGGAGATGCTATGGCAGGGGATGGAAAACGTGAAAGTTATTGAGATGGCTGGATATCATCTTTATCAGAATACTCTGGAAGATTAAGGGACAGTAGTCTTGGCAGGGATAAAACTGAGGCAAGACGCTAGTTGAAGATAGCCTAGGGATATAGAGATACAGAAGATAAGACAGATTCAATGAGTGTTTATAAGAGAACATAGAAGGATATGTTGATTGGTTGTTTGCGGGCACAGAGGAAGGAATCATATGGGGTTGTCAGATTTCTGCCTATGAGTTGATGGATCATAGTAATTGGATGGACCAAGAAAAAATATTTTAAAAATCCTGTAAAATATATAGCTTAAGAGGTGAAGGATTTAAGTTCAGTCGTGAACATGAGTTTGAGGGGCTATGAAATATCCAAGTGGAGATGGTGAGCAGGTATACGAAGTACAAAGTTCAACATAGGTTGGGTTTCATAGCATATAGATGTTCGTATGTTAGACAATAGGAACATCACCCAAGAAGTTCCTAGAAAGTGATAATTAAAGTTAGCTAAGCACAGAACTCTAGAGAACACCCCATTTAAGAGCAAATACAAAAAGAGGAGTCATAGGAAAAAGAATAATAAGATACCAGGAGAAAACTCTGGCTTCCCAAAAGCTAAGAAGATAGAGTTTCAGGGTGAGTGAGATCAGTAATGCCAAATGCCCTGAGGCTATCTGATATGTTAAGTTTCCATTGGTTTGACAATGTAGACATCATTGGCCAACTTGAGAGTCCCTTCTACAGAGTAGAAGGGGAGACGCTGCATGAGAAAAGGTTATGGAGGGAACAAATAATGTGGAGGTAGTGGAAGTGGTGAGTGTGGAGTACTTTTTCCAGGGAAAGTGTAGTATGAAAGCTCAAAGGAGGTTATAGGTCAAGAAAAGCATCACTCACATCAAAAGAGACTTAAGTATTGCAGGTGGAAATGAGAGACTAGGACAAACAGATTAGCAAGCTAAAAAAAAAAAAAAGCAAGGCCACCAATGGAGGCTTTTCTATTTCAACAAAAAAGAAAGATCAAGGATAGGTGTGGATATAGAAAATTCCAAATGATGTGGGATGTTGGGAATTACTCCAAAGGCCTTAGGGTTTTGTGGTCATGAAGGGCCAACATCAATGGAGGTGGGGATAGTCTGAGGTAAACAGAGAGGGTGAAATAAGGACTTTATGGAGCAGTAGGGTTGGGATTCTGATTGGTGCTTGACAGATGGGGTGCATGGTAGATGAGGTGCAGGGCAGAGAATGCTGGTGATACATGAGCTCAGATGACTTACCTGGGGTCCAGGTAAGGAAGGAGACAAGAAAGTCAAGGAGAGAACTGACAAAATTTGGAGATGAAGGATTAGAGGCCTCAGTGAGGTCATTGAGAAGGCGCAGAGAGAGTCACAGCTTTTAAGAGCCAACAGTGTAAGACAGAGAGGCCAGAGAGAGGGATACCGGGGATTCCGAAGACAAAACTTCTAGGTGCTTGTCAATATTATTCAGCCTAATCTTTTGATTTCCATTTTGTTTTAATTTCTTTTAAGAGAGAGAGAGAGCACACCTCTACACTCAACATTGAACCAATCCAGGACTCGATCCCATGACCCCGGGATCATGACCTGAGTCAGAATCAGGAGTTGGCCCCTGATCAACAGACTGAGCCACCCAGGTGCCCTGGGCTTCTACCTTGTAATGTGAGATTGACAATACCCAACTAAACACATCAATGTAAAGATATTCTTTAAGAAGAAATAAGCCACCTAATTCATCCAAAAATGGACTTGGCATGTTTATTGTTAGCTGCTATGACCTTTCTTGTTTAATAGAATCTCTGTTAAATTTATTTTCATCATCCCCTATATAAGGCTTGTTCTTATCTCCAATAGGCTTCCTTGAGGGCTATCATTTATCACTCTCTTTTCTAAGCTATTTGCCCATAATCATAAACCATTCAACTGAAATTAACATGTTTTGCTTTGCAATGTGAATTATCCTATGCAGTTGTGTGCGGGTAAATGTTTAATATTCAGCAGGGGCCAGGGAAGTGGAGGTGGGGGAGGGCATTTGTTTATAACATTTGCTGTTTTTCATTGTATAAATATTCCTATGGTGGCCAATTTCAAATGAGTAATGTGACGTCTCTGAACTTGGAGTCTGGAAAAGATACACAGTTATACACCATTATATAGTATTCCCATATTCTTAAGGACACAAAATCCTTGAGGATATACATAATAGTAAAATGGAGTAAAATAAAAAGTGATGAGCTTGGAGTATTTATTGCTTTTGGTTTTAATATACTGGAATTCTGAGCTTATATAAATTTTAAATGATGGCAGTGTTTAAGAAATTTGCCAAATTCCTGAAATCTTAGCAATCAGCTCTCATAAACTGATATGAGCTGACTCCAGCATGGCACTGATTTTATGTCTGTATTTCTTGTCATCTTACCTAGATTTTAAGCATTTAAAGGCAGGGATCACGACTTAAACATATTTGTATTGTCCATGGTGCTTACCACATAGTGACTTAGTAAATATTTGTTGAATTACTGATACACTTCTGGATTCAAGGCTGAACTACATGGACTGTATAGCTTTCTGGTCGCCATATTGATGGTTAGAATTACCCTGGTGAATGTACTGGAAATATTTGTGTGGGTAAAATCATGTGTGTAGATTTGTGTATCTTGGAAATGAAAATCCTTTCTCTGGATGTTGAAGTAGAATATATATCTACTATAAGGACACAGGGCATATTATATTTCATGTGCTTTCACAAATGGTTCTTTATGGTTATAAATGTATCATGAATTGCCAACACAATACAAAATCAATTAGAAATTAAGTTGCATCTATTCTTAATTAAATGTTTCAGAAATGCACTCCCTTAAAACGTCAGAGTGCAATCACTAGTAGTTAATTATGTTACAGAAACTAAGTGAAAATTAATTATGCCATAGAAATGATATTTATGGAATCAGATCTGGTGTTAAGAAATGAAACTATTTTTAATGTTCTGTGAAAAGTTTTTAATTCACTTCTCAGTGCAATATATTATACGTCAAGATAAATATTTTTTATCTTTTTCTGGATGATGGGAAAATATGTTTCATGAAGATTACAACTTTCAAGAAAATGGAGGGTAGTCAGTCATTTCAGAGATGTGATATTCTCTTCTTCCATAACATTTCTAATTTTGTTAGTCTGTTTCTTAAATTAAAATTCTAGCCCTGTATGTGTAGAGGCTATCTTTTTCTCTCACTTTTTGTGAATTTCGTTAAAAAACTCAATAGGAAGGACCTGGAAGTTACCATTTGTGTTTTGTTAGGGAAACACTATTCATTATTTTTTCTACTATGTATTTTAGTTCAACCCTAATGTAAAAGGGGAAAAGCCAAGTCCTATAGGTAAGACTCAATCTCTTGTTCTTTACATAGAAGAGCTGAAATTCATAAAAAATGATTACAGTGAGTTTTAAAGAAGGGAATTAAATTATCAAGAAGAGATTTTTATTGTTTTAAGTTTTGACCCTTAGTCTTTTGTTTTGTTTTTATCTTTTCAGGTTTTTTTTTTTAATCTGATATGTATATACATTGTGAAAGGATTCCTCCCCATCCAGTTAACTAACATAACCATCACTTTGAGTATTTTTCTTTGTTTTCTTTCTTTCCTTCCTTCTCTCTTCCCTTCCCTTCTATTCCCTTCCATTCTCTTTTCTTCTCCTCTTCCTTCCTCTTTTCTCCCTTCCTTCTTTCCTTCCTTCCTTCCTTCCTTCCTTTTTTTTCTTTCTAGAACATTTAAGTCCTACTTTCAGGAAATTTCAGTTATACAATATAGTGTTATTAATGATAGTCGCCAATACATCCTCAGATCTTATTCATTTGTAACTGCAAGTTTATACATTTTTCTAACTTTTCCCTATTTCCCCCAACCCAGCCCCTGGCAACCACTTTTCTACTCTTTGTTTTTGTGAGTTTGACTTTTGGGGGGAATCCCACATGTAAGTGATACCATCCAGTATTTGTCTTCCTCTGTCTGGCTTATTTCACTTAGTATAACTCTCCGGGTTCATCCATATTGTCACAAATGGCAAGGTTTCCTTCTTTTTATGGCTGAATAATATCCTATTGTATTTATGTACCAACTTTCATATCCATTTATCCATCGATGGATCGTTACTTTGTTTCCATATTTTGGTTACTGTAAATAATGCTATAAGAAACATGGTGGTGCATATTATCTTTTTGAATTAGTGTTTTGTATTCTTTGGATAAATACCCAGAAGTGGAATTACTGCATCATGTGGTAGTTCTATTTTTAATTTTTTGAGGAACTTCTGTATTGTTTTTCATAGTGACCGCACCAATTTACATTCCTACCAATAATGCACCAAGGTTCCCTTTTCCCTACATCTTCACGAACATTTGGTGTTTCTTGTACTTTTGACTTTAGCCATCCCAACAGGTGTGAGGTGATGTCTCATTGTGGTTTTGATATGCATTTCTCTGATGACTAGTAATGTGGAGCACCTCTTCATGTACCTGTTGGTCATCTGTATGTCTCCTTTGAAAAAAAATTCTATTCAGATCTTCTGCCTATTTTTAAATTGGATTGTTTTTTGCTCTTGAGTTGTATGAGTTCTTTATATATAAAACATATATAAATATATAATATGTAAATAAATTATATAAATAAATTAAATTAAATATTTTTATATAAGTATAAATATTCATAATATTTAGATATTAGCCCTTTATCAGTTATATGATTTGCAAATATTTTCTTCCACTCAGTAGGTGGTTTTTCATTTTTCTTAGGGCTTCCTTGCTGCACAGAAGCTTTTTAGGTTGATATAGTCTCACTTTTTACTTTTGCCTTTGTTGCTTTTGCTTTTGGTGTCAGATTTAAAACATCACAGCCAAGATTAATGTCTTACATTACTTACATTACATTTACTCTATGAGTTTTATGGCTTCAGTTCTCACATTCAGGCCTTTAATCCATTTTGAGTTCATTTTTGTGTATGGTGTGAGATAGGGGTCCAATTTTATTCTTTTGCATGTGGCTGTCCAGTTTTCCCAATACCATTTATTGAAGAGACTGTCTTTCCCATAGTGCATTCTTGGCTTCTTTGCCACAATTAATTGATCATATTTGTGTGGGATTATTTCTGGGCTTTCTATTCTGTTCCATTGATCTGTGTGTCTGTTTTTAGACCTATGCTATACTGTTTTAATTACTATAGCTTTGCAATACAATTTGAAATCAGGGAGCATAATGCCTCCAGCTTTGTTACTGTTTCTCAAGACTGATTCACCTACTTGGGGGCCTTTTGGGGTCCCACACAAATATTGGAATGCTTGCTCTATTTCTGTGGGGAAAAAATGCCACTGGAATTTTGATACAGATTATGTTGAACCTCAGATTGCTATGGGTAGTATGGATATTGTGATGATATTAATTCTTCCAATTCATAAGCATGGGATATCTTTCCATTTATCTGTATCTTCTTTAATTTCTTTCATTAATGTCTTATAGTGTTCAATCTTTCATCTCCTCGGTTAAATTTATTCATAGGTATTGCATTGTTTTTGATGCAATTGTAAATGGGATTATTTTTTTATTACTCTTTCCAATAGTTAATTATTATTTTATAAAAACACATCTGATTTTTGTATATTGATTTTGTATCCTGTAGTTTACTGAATTAATTTATTAGTTCTAACAGCTCTTTGGTGGAGTCTTTAGGACTTTCTTTTTTTTTTTTTTTTTTTCAACGTTTATTTATTTTTGAGACAGAGAGAGACAGAGCATGAACAGGGGAGGGGCAGAGAGAGAGGGAGACACAGAATTGGAAACAGGCTCCAGGCTCTGAGCCATCAGCCCAGAGCCTGAAGCGGGGCTCGAACTCACAGACCGTGAGATCGTGACCTGGCTGAAGTCAGACGCTTAACCGACTGCGCCACCCAGGCGCCCCTTTAGGACTTTCTTAAATTTTTTTTTTAATGTTTATTTATTTTGGGGACAGAAAGAGACAGAGCATGAATGGGGGAGGGGCAGAGAGAGAGGGAGACACAGAATCGGAAGCAGGCTCCAGGCTCTGAGCCATCAGCCCAGAGCCAGACACGGGGCTCGAACTCACGGACCGCGAGATCGTGACTTGAGCTGAAGTCGGACGCTTAACCGACTGAGCCACCCAGGCGCCCCAAGGACTTTCTATATATAATATCATGTCATCTGGAAATAGTGACAGTTTTACTTTCTCTCCAATTTGAATGCCTAAAAGGCATTTCTTTTTCTTGTTTCTTACTCTGGCTAGGATTTCAAATACTATGTTGAAGATGCAAAAGTGGGCATCTTTGTTCCTGATCTTAGAGGAAAAACTGAGCTTTTACTGAGTATGGTATTAGCTGTGGATTTGCCATATTCATTGTGGCTTCAATTTGCATTTTTCTAATGACATATAATGTGGAACATCTTTTCATGTGCTTATTTCCATCTGTATACCTCCTTTGGTGAAGTGTCTGTCTAAATCTTTTGCCCATTTTTAAAATTTGTTTGTTTTCTTATTCTTGAGTTTTAAGAGTTCTTGGTCTAAGAGTCCTCTATCAGATATGCCTTTTGCAAATATTTTCTCCCAGTCTATGGTTTGTCTTTTTGTTCTCTTGACGGTGTCTTTTGAAGAGCATAAGTTTTTAATTTTAATGAAGCCCAGCTTATCATTCATTCCTTTCATGGATTATGCCTTTGGTGTTGAATCTACAAAGTCACAGCCAAAACTAAGATTATTTAGATTTTCATCTAGGAGTTTTATAGTTTTGGGTTTTATATTTACATCTTTGGCCCATTTTGAGATGTGTGTGTGTGTGTGTGTGAGAGAGAGAGAGAGAGAGAGAGAGAGAGAGAGAGAGAGAGAGATACAAGGTCTGTGTCTTGATTTAGAGTTTTTACATGAATAGATTTTTTTCAAATGCTTTTTTGTATCTATTGATGTGATAATTGATTTTTCTTCTTAGCCTGTTGATATGATGGATATATTAAATAATTTTCAAATGTTGAACCAGGCTTGCATACCTGGTCATGGTGTATATTTCTTTTTATATCTTATTAAGTTCAATTTGCTAATATTTTGTCAAGGATTTTTGCATCTATACTCCTGGGAGACACTGGTCTGTAGTTTTCTTTGTAATGCCTGTGTCTGGTTTTGGTATTAGGGTACAACTGGCCTCACTGAACAAGTCTGAAAGTATTTCTCTGCTTCTATTATCTGGAGGAGATTGTAGAGAATTGGTATAATTTCTTCCTTAAATGTACAGTAGAATTCACCATTAAATTTACATGGGCCTGATGCTTTTTCTTTTAGAAAGTTTTATTATTAATTCAATTTCATTAACAAATTATAGGCCTATTCATATTATTTACCTTCTGGTGTGAGTTTTGACAGATTATATCTCTCAAGGAATTGGTCCATTTTTATCTAGATTATCAAATTTGTGGGCATAGAGTTGGTCATAATATTCCTTTATTTTTTTAATGTCCATAGGATCTGTAGTCATGTTACTTTCTTTACTTCTGATAGTAGCAATTTGTGTCTTCTCTTTTCTTAGTTATCCTGGCTAGAGGCTTATCAATTTTATTGATCTTTTCAAAAAACCAGGTTTTGGTTTTATTGACTTTCTCTATTGATTTCCTGTTTTTAATTTTATTGATTTCAGTTGTAATTTTTATTTTTTTTCTCTGCTTACTTTGGACAGTTTCTATTTTTGTCTAGTTTCCTAAGAGAAACTTAGAGTATTAGTTTTAGATCTTTCTTTTCTAATATATGTATCTAATGCTATAAATTTTCCTGTCAGTGCTGTTATATATACCTTGATCACATATATTTGTATATATCTCAATACATTGTTGCCATTGTTGTGAACAAACTGTTATCTGTTAGATAAATTAAGAGTAAGGAAATAAATGTTTTTATTCTTACCTTCACTTATTCCTTCTGTAATGATCTTCCTTTCTTTATGTAGGTCTTGATTTCTTACATACATTATTTTTCTCATCTCTGAAGAACTTCTTTTTACATTTCTTGCAAGTCAGGTCCATTGGCAACAAATTCACTCAATTTTTGTTTGTCTGAAAATGTTTTTATTTATCTTTCACTTTGAAAGGATAATTTTGCAGAAAAAATAATTCTGCATTGGTATATTTTTGTTTCAATTCTTCAGATATTTTACTGCACTTTCATCTTGCATGGTTTTTTTGAGGAGAAGTTGGATGTAAGTCTTACCTTTCCTCCTCTAAAGGTGAGGTGCTTTTTTCCATCTGATTTCTTTCAAAAATTTTTATCTTTGATTTTCTAGAGTTTGAATATGATATGCCTCAGTGTTTTTGTTGTTGTTGTTGTTATTTTCGCATTTGTCATGCTTGGTGTTCTCTGAGCTTATTATATACGTGGTTTGGTATCTGACATTAATTTGGGGAAATTCTCAGTCATTCCTTCAAATATTTCTTCTTTTCATTTTTCTCTTCATTTCCCTAGAATTCCCATTATGCATATGCTACAACTCTTGTAGTTGTTCCACAGTTCTTGGATATTCTATTCCTTTTTTTTTTTTCAGACCTCTTATCCTTGTTTTACCATTTGTTAATTTTTAAAAATGTTTTATTCAGTTTTGAGAGAGAGAGAGAGAGAGAGGGAGGGAGGGGCAGGCAGAGGGGGAGACAGAGAATCTGAAGCAGGCTCCAGGCTCTGAGTTGTCAGCACAGAGCCCAACGCAGGGCTTGAACTTGTGAGCTGCAAGATCATGACCTGAGCTGAAGTCAGACACTTAGCTGACTAAGCCACCCAGATGTCCCTTGTTTTATCATTTTTGAAGTGTCTATTGACATATTCTCAAGTTCAGAGATTCTTTCCTCAAGTAGTCAGTCTACTGTTGATCCAGTCAAAGGCATTCTTTATTTCTATTACAGTGTTTTTGATTTCTAGCATTTCTTTTTGATTTTTTAAAAAATTTTTAATGTTCATTTTTGAGAGAGAAAGAGACATAGTGAGAGCGGGGGAGGGGCACAGAGAGAGGGAGACCCATTCTGCAGCAGGCTCCAGGCTCTGAGCTGTCAGTACGGAGCCTGATGTGGGGCCTGATCCCACGAACCATGAGCTCATGACCTAGGCTGAAGTCAGACGCTTAAGCAACTGAGCCACCCAGGCACCCCTTTTTTTGACTCTTTATTAAAATTTCTATCTCTCTGTTTACATTCCCAATCTTTTTTTTGCATGGTGTCCATTTTATCCATGAGAGCCCATAACATATTACTCATAGTTATTTTACATTCCTGGTCTGCTGATTCCAACATCCCACCTATATCTGAGTTTGGTTTGATGCTTGCTCTATCTCTTAAAACTGTGTTTTTGCATTTTAGTATGCCTTGTAATTTTTTTTCCTTGATAGTAGGACTGAATGTATTGTGTAAAAAAAGGAATTGCTGCAAATAATCCTTTAGTAATGTGGTTGTAAGGTGGGTGGGGTGAAAGGATTAGATTTCAGTCTTTTAGTAAGACTGTCCTCTGAACTGTAGACTTCACAAATGTTCTGCAGCTCTCCTCCCCCTTAGGTAGGTCAGGATGGCTGGAGTGGGCTAGGTTTGGGTATGTCCCTTCTCCATTGTGCAAAGCTAGAGTAGGCTAGAGGTGGATATTTCCCATCTCCTTTCTGATCTCCCTGATCAGATCATTTCTCTGATCTCTATCAGTTTCTCTGATAAAACCTCAATAGTTTAGGCTCTGGTACGGTAGTTTTGCTGAAGGGAACTTGTTAAAAAGAACAGAATGTGGTGCATTTTCCTCTTCCCTTGTCAGAAGCAGGAGAGGATTTTTGTCCAATATTCACTGTGAGAAACTGGTCCCAGAAATAAACTGCACAAAAGTATGGGAACCCCTATAACTGGGTCCCTGGAGTTTTTAACTCTTAGACTTGTCTATGTTGAGCCCCCAGGGATTTATGTTTTCCTATCACAGTATGTTGGTTTCCTAGAGGTATCTGCTTGTGGATTTCTGCTCTGGTAAGTTGTGATTCTTAGTAAATACCTGCTTGTCTCTCTAAATTTGGGGGCAGCAGTTTGATCTGTGACTTCACTTCTTTCATGGATTTAAGAAGAATTGTTGATTTTCTGGTTTATTTATTTATTTATTTATTTACTTACTTACTTACTTATTTTACCTGTTGTTAGGGCTGAGTGATGACTTCCAAACTTTTTATGTGCCAGACTGGAAACTAGAAGTGTCTATGTATTTTTAAAGACAGTTTTGTTAAAGTATACGTTATATAACATAAAATTCACCCATGTGTAGATTCAATTGTTTTTACTGAATTTATACAGCTGTATAACAGTCACCAAAATAAGTTTTAGAACACTTTCAATATTCCAAAAATATCCCTTGTGCCCACTTGGGATCCCTGCTCTCACTGCCACTTCCTGGCATTCACTGATCTACTTCCTGTCTCTATAAATTTGCTTTTTCTGGACATTTGATATAAATGGAATCATTCAATATGCAGTCTTTTGTGTCTGGCTTCTGTCACTTAGCATAATGTTTTTGAGGTTTATCCGTGTTGAAGCATATAGCTCAATGCATTTTAAAACTGAAAATTAAAATATAGTGTCTGCTTTACAGTTAGCATATATTAATGTAATTAACACATAAGTAGTGTAGTGGGGCACCTGGGTGGCTCAGTTGGTTAAATGTGTGACTCTCGATTTTGGCTCAGGTCATGACCTCATGGTTCCTGAGATCAAGTCCTGGGTCAGGCTCCTCGCTGACATTGTGGAGCGTGCTGGGGAGTCCCTCCCTCCCTCTCTCTTTGCTCCTCCCCCACTTGCATGTACGTTCTCTCTCACAGTAAATAAACAAACTTAAGAAACCCACATAGGTACTATATAGTTATAATGTTATTACATATTAATAGTTATTAATGAATATTTAACGAGATAAAAAATAAAGCTACATACTATTCAAATTCACCTGTCTATAAGAAAGCCATTTCATGTATTTATTACACATGGAACATGTTTGTGCTATAGATATTCACAGGCTAGCCAATTGACCTGTAAGAATGATTTTCAAAGTGTAAAGGCTTAAAAAATTTTTTTTTAATGTTTATTTATTTTTGAGGAAGAGAGAGAGACAGAGTGTAAGTGGGGGAGGGGCAGAGAGAGAGGGAGACACAGAATCCTAAGCAAGCTCCAGGCTCTGAGCTGTCAGCAGAGAGCCCAGCGTGGGGCTCGAAATCATGGACTGTGAGATCATGACCTGAGCTGAAGTCGATGCTAAACCTGAGCCACCCAGGTGCCCCTCACAGTGTAAAGTTTTACCAACCGAACTACACTGGGAAACTATAGATATATCTGTATTGATTTATTCCAATACATTGTGTCAATAAACAACAAATGAGCAAAATTGTTGTGAGAAGGACACATCATATTCAGATTTGCATGAGTGATTTCAATTTCCTCTTAAAAATCTAATCTTGTCAAACAAATGAAATCATTAAGATCTGATGTTTTCTAAAAAAGCTCCATGCTGTCATGGGCTTATTACTTGTAAAAGGTCTGAAAGTCACAGAATGTTCATGTGTACAAACTACTGTACTTACAAATTATCCTCAAGTCTCTTCAAGGATTCCAAAACCAATGAATGAACACTGTCTAAGGAGCAGGACCCAAAGCAACTTAGGGCTGCAATGTATCTAATTTTCATAACCCAGTCATTATGCAGCTTCCTTTTAACACTGGGAATTAAAAGAAAAAAAGGAGGTGTTATGTTAGACACACAGAGACATTATGTTGAGTTTCTATTAAGCATTTCATTTGATTTTAACCAAGTCAAAACTCTGAACTGTGGTAAAGCCTGAAAGTACAAGACCATCATATGCATTATACCACTTTTAACTGTCTAACTAAATTTTTATCATATGGCGTATTTAAAGGAAAAATAAAAGTTTATCATCAAATTTTGAGCTGTAGATTCAGAATTAAAAGAATACTCTAGAAGAATCCTTGTTCAATATGGGCACTATTATCCTTACGTTACTGGTAAATTCTGGTCATCCAAAAGGACTGTGTTTCATATGGTTTTAGGTGAGTCAATGCACTTTCGTATTTTCCATGAACACTTTCAGAACTGGAAAACTGAGAAATTTGGAGTCCCAGTCACTGGTGAAGCTGAAGCTGCGACAGCCTTGCCAAAGTGTTGCTCACCAGTTCACAGGACACTTCAGTGAGAGGCTTAGCATTACGGGCCAAAATTTTTACGACAAAATTCTTACCTCAACTGGAAGAAGCCATCTTCCTGGTGTTATCTTTACTCAGATATTACAGTGTACTTGTTTCCTCATTCATGAACACTTATTGAGCACTTGCTGTATCCCAGTTAAAAGGACATAAGCATGACTAAGGCAAAATCCTTGTTCCCAAGCTCTTTAGATTCTAGTTGAGGAATGGACGTGTTTATAACTCAAGGCAGGGATGTTTGACAATATGAGATTAAACAGAATAGAGAGCTTTCTTTTTTCCATACTGGATTGCGTTTAATTTTGGACTCTGGGTGCTGGCTACTTTTTTCTTTAATTTGCACAACATTTTGCATACCAGTATTTCCTATCCACACCCCCCCCCCACCACCCATCTGATATAAATGTATTATGTGGATATCAACTGCAGGAAAACATTATGATGGCTCCAGAATTTAATTACCCCTTTGGCCCTAATCCTTTTCATTCTGTTGGGTTTAAGAATCTGTTTGGTGTAAGAATATGCCTCAACACTCAGCTTATCTATACATGTCAGTCTTAATAATTTAAATAATGTACATTATGATCATCTACATGAATAAATCATCTACATGTAAATAATCACCCAAAAGAACCAATGTGAATTAGCATTTATTTAACTGTACCCAGGTTCCTCAAATTTCTAACATTCAGCTAATGGAAACAGGAATGTAAAAGAGGCCATGTAATTTTCTGACAGGTGACACACATCTCAGAGAAAGAAAATTTATGTCTCAGCTTCTACTCCAAGAACCTATTATAATTGGAATGAAATTCTTTTTTTTTAATATATGAAATTTACTGTCAAATTGGTTTCCATACAACACTCAGTGCTCATCCCAAAAGATGCCCTCTTCAATGCCCATCATCCACCCTTCCCTCCCTCCCACCCCCCATCAACCCTCAGTTTGTTCTCAGTTTTTAAGAGTCTCTTATGCTTTGGCTCTCTCCCACTCTAACCTCTTTTTTTTTTTCCTTCCCCTCCCCCACGGGTTTCTGTTAAGTTTCTCAGGATCCACATAAGAGTGAACACATATGGTATCTGTCTTTCTCTGTATGGCTTATTTCACTTAGCATCACACGCTCCAGTTCCATCCACGTTGCTACAAAAGGCCATATTTCATTCTTTCTCATTGCCATGTAGTACTCCATTGTGTATATAAACCACAATTTCTTTATCCATTCATCAGTTGATGGACATTTAGGCATTTCCACAATTTGGCTATTGTTGAGAGTGCTGCTATAAACATTGGGGTACAAGTGCCCCTATGCATCAGTACTCCTGTATCTCTTGGATAAATTCCTAGCAGTGCTATTGCTGGGTCATAGGGTAGGTCTATTTTTAATATTTTGAGGAACCTCCACACTGTTTTCCAGAGTGGCTGCACCAATTTGCATTCCCACCAACAGTGCCAGAGGGTTCCTGTTTCTCCACATCTTCGCCAGCAACTATAGTCTCCGGATTAGTTCATTTTGGCCACTCTGACTGGCGTGAGGTGATATCTGAGTGTGGTTTTGATTTGTATTTCCCTGATGAGGAGTGATGTTGAGCATCTTTTCATGTGCCTGTTGGACATCTGGATGTCTTTTCTAGAGAAGTGTCTATTCATGTTTTCTGCCCATTTCTTCACTGGATTATTTGTTTTTTGGGTGTGGAGCTTGGTGAGCTCTTTATAGATTTTGGATACTAGCCCTTTGTCCGATACGTCATTTGCAAATATCTTTTCCCATTCCGTTGGTTGCCTTTTAGTTTTGTTGGTTGTTTCCTTTGCTGTACAGAAGCTTTTTATCTTGATGAGGTCCCAATAGTTCATTTTTGCTTTTAATTCCCTTGCCTTTGGGGATGTGTCAAGTAAGAAATTGCTACGACTGAGGTCAGAGAGGTCTTTTCATGCTTTCTCCTCTAGTGTTTTGATGGTTTCCTGTCTCACATTCAGGTCCTTTATCCATTTTGAGTTTCTTTTTGTGAATGGTGTGAGAGAGTGGTCTAGTTTCATTCTTCTGCATGTTGCTGTCCAGTTCTCCCAGCACCATTTATTAAAGAGACTGTTTTTTTTCCATTGGATATTCTTTCCTGCTTTGTCAAAGATGAGTGGGCCATACGTTTGTGGTTCCTAGTTCTGGGGTTTCTATTCTATTCCATTGGTCTATGTGTCTGTTTTTGTGCCAATACCATGCTGTCTTGATGATGACAGCTTTGTAGTAGAGGCTAAAGTCTGGGATTGTGATGCCTCCTGCTTTGGTCTTCCTCTTCAGAATTACTTTGGCTATTCGGGGCCTTTTGTGGTTCCATATGAATTTTAGGATGGCTTGTTCTAGTTTCGAGAAGAATGCTGGTGCTATTTTGATTGGCATTGCATTGAATGTGTAGATAGCTTTGGGTAGTATTGACATTTTGACAATATTTATTCTTCCAACCCATGAGCACGGAATGTTTTTCCATTTCTTTGTATCTTCTTCAATTTCCTTCCTAAGCTTTCTATAGTTTTCAGCATACAGATCTTGTACATCTTTGGTTAGGTTTATTCCTAGGTATTTTATGCTTCTTGGTGCAATTGTGAATGGGATCAGTTTCTTTATTTGTCTTTCTGTTGCTTCATTATGAGTGTATAAGAATGCAACTGATTTCTGTACATTGATTTTGTATCCTGCGACTTTGCTGAACTCATGTATCAGTTCTAGCAGACTTTTGGTGGAGTCTATCGGGTTCTCCATGTATAATATCATGTCATCTGCAGAAAGTGAAAGCTTGACTTCATCCTGGCCAATTTTGATGCCTTTGATTTCCTTTTGTTGTCTGATTGCTGATGGCTAGCACTTCCAACACTATGTGAAACAACAGCGGTGAGAGTGGACATCCCTGTCGTGTTCCTGATCTCAGGGGGAAAGCTCTCAGGTTTTCCCCATTGAGGATGATATTCGCTGGGGGCTTTTCATAAATGGCCTTTATGATGTTTAAGTGTGTTCCTTCTATCCCGACTTTCTCGTGGAATGAAATTCTTGATAGTGTATACAGCAGCACATCACATGTTACGAATTCCCCATCAGATTCTAATACTCTTGTGCAACTAAGTAATATGAAGAATGGAAAATGGAGCCAGATAGTTAATTATTGTGTCATTATCAGGATTTCAGAAATTGGCTAATTGTTGTTTTTTTTTTTTTTTAATTTTTTTTCAACGTTTTATTTATTTTTGGGACCGAGAGAGACAGAGCATGAACGGGCGAGGGGCAGAGAGAGAGGGAGACACAGAATCGGAAACAGGCTCCAGGCTCCGAGCCATCAGCCCAGAGCCCGACGCGGGGCTCGAACTCACGGACCGCGAGATCGTGACCTGGCTGAAGTCGGACGCTTAACCGACTGCGCCACCCAGGCGCCCCCCCTTTTTTTTTTAAGAAATTGGCTAATTGTAATAGTTTGAGATTTAAATTGCATATTCTAACTCTGGGATAAAATATTTGTTACATTAACGACAAAATATAATCCTGTATTTTTAAAAGTATTTTTTTCCTTATTCTAAAAGAAAATTTTGTGGGTGCCTGGGTGGCTCAGTTGCTAAGCATCTGACTTTGGCTCAGGTCATGATGTCACAGGTCCTGAGTTTGAGTTCCACATAGGTGAGCTCGAGTCCCGCTTCAGGTAAGCCCCACTTCTCTCTCACTGTCTCTCTCTCTCTCTCTCTGCCCGTCACTAACTTGTGCCCTCTTTCTCTCTCAAAAAAAGAAAAGAAAAATTTTCATTGCATAATTTAGAAAGTAGAAAAACATAAAGAGGAAAATAAAAATCACCTCTTCAAAGTCCCACAGAGAATCATTATTAATATACTGAGATATTTACATTCAATATTTTCCTAAATAGAAATATACTACACCTCTATGTGTTTTTTTATAAAACTGAATTCATATGTACATAGAAAAATTAATTTTTTTACCTAATATTATATTAGGTATACCAATACTCCACACCCAAAACCAAGCTCCACACCCAAAAAACAAGCAGGGAGTGCATGGCATTCCCTACTATGATAATACTATGATTTACTGAATGCTCTTGATACTTTAAATGTCTGACAAAAAACAGGAGTCTGACAAAAAATATATTTTACATATAAGTGTATTATATTTATGTGGACATATTTATAAGATAGGTAAATATATACTTGTAGAAACTGTATTAGAGCTTTTAGACATTTATACAGTATTGAACTGACTTAATCATTTAAGTTAATCATTCCTCCATTGTTGGACACTAGATACTTTACTGCTGGGAATAATGCTGTGATAACCATACTTTTTTTAAACACATGTACATCCTGGGTCCTAATGTGTAAAGGTTTATGCAGACACTTGATGTGTGTGCTCAAGTTTCCCTCCAGAAAGGGATCTAACTCATACTTTCTACCACCAATAGTGTGGGAGAATGCCCATCCATAAAATCTCCCCCATTTTTAATCTCTTCCAATTTTATAAATGAGAATTTGTATCTTATTTTAACTTGTACTTTTTTGATTAAGAGAGAGGATATATTTAATACAAAATTTGTTTCTCTGCTAATAAAAGTAATATATGCTTTACTCTAAAAACTTCAAAGACAACACAATTATAAAGACAATAAAAATCACCTATAATCTCATCACTTGGACATAATTGTTAGTATTTTTGCCTGATGACCATTTTGAAATGTTTATTGAGTATTTGTACTGTGAGTGCCTGTGTGTGAATTATCTGGTCATAGTCTTTGACCATTTTTCTCAGGGAATTATTGTTTTTTAATAAAACTCCAACATCTATTAAAGAGTATTAGCCCATTATTTGTCATATTTATTATAAATATTTATGCTAGCTTATTTTAAAATGTTATCTCTTGATGTCCAGAAATTTTGATTTTGTCAAATATCCAATTTTTTCTTCGAATTTTACATTCACTGCTTTCATGTTTATACTCTTCTTCATTCAGGTGCTAGTAAACAGTCATACATGTCTTTTATAGTTTTTTCATGATGTAATTTTTTCACTTAACTCTTTCGTTTATTCAATTACCTATAGATTTATTGTTAATTGAAATTTCAGGGGCTAATTATTTTCTCGTTTCTCTTCCCAATTACACTGCAAGTTCTTTGACGTAAGAGTCATTTCTTGTTCAGCTTGGCATTTTAGATCTCTACCACGGGGTCTAGCACATTGTGCTCACTATATAAATACTTGAACACAGTCTATATTAAAACAATTGAGCTGCCCATGTACTACCCTTACCTTTTAAAGTTCTTTGAGTCTAAGACTTGGTTTTGTAAATTTTTTTTGGCTTTTGCCTGCTTCAGTCCAAAGTCATCACTATTTACTGTGAATTTGTTTACGAAACCACCATCATCCCCCAAGAGGATGTCATCTCGGCAGACCTGGTCAGGCAGAGACACTACGCACACACAAAGGAGGCAGTGATCCACAGGCTTTATGACAAAATAGTTTTCCTAGGAACAGAAGAATGCTTTTAATAAGTTATTACATTGCTCTACTATCCACATATTAACTATTGCCCTATTATTTGATACAAGTTTTACTTTCTGATGTATCTCATTTTAGATACTCCCACGGGGTTCAAGAAACTTGAAAAAAAAATGTCCAAAGTTAACCAAGTAAAAGTTAATGACCATTCACCATGATCCCATCAGTGTGCTTTTGGGGGGTTTGTAGGGAAAAGGGTGAGGCACCTTTGGTTCAATATGTAATGAGATTTTCTGTGGTGTTACTGGGTCCCAAATTTATGGGAAGTAACAAGGTTGGGGTGTTACAAGACCAGGGACATAAAACTGGATGGTAAATAGGAAAATCAAGTATTAACACCCCAATTATTTTACAAGGAGTTATCAGGAAAAACATATCCTAACAGCCAAGTTCATCCAGAAATAGTCAGCAAGCATTTATCAAGCTGACTCTGGGCTATTGGATTGGGTTCACTGGGCTATATATCGAGTGCTCTCTCAGAATTCACTCTCTACCTAAGAGAGAGGGAAAAAAACTATTAAAACAACTGTTTTGTTTTATTTTATTTAGAATGTGTGAGACTTGAATATATTTAGAGCTTCATTCAGTCAGTCAACAAATATTTGTTGAGCAACTACAATGTGCCAAGAACTATTGTAGGCATGGGCCATGTGGGAATGAACAAGTCAAGTTTCTGACTCTGTGGAGCTACCATTCTAGTGCAGGAATACAGGTATAAAGAAGCAGATCATTTAAGATCATGGGCAGTGCGCTGAGGAAATAAAGCAGGGTGCTGTGATAGTGACTGGAGAAGCCACTGTAGGTCCCATAGTCAGGGAAGGTGCCCTTTGATCTGGGATATGAACTGTTTGACAGAAAGATTCAGAGGTGGTTGAAAGGAATGGTTTAGAAGGAGAATTGAATGTCAAAAAGATAGAAAGGAAAGAGCCTTGTCCTGGATGAGGGTGGAGGGGATGGGATATTTGCCCCGAGAGAGAGGAAGGAAGAAAGAAAGGTAGTAGAATGTCCTCATTAAAGCTGTAGGTGGGAGAGCTAGAATTTACAAGAGGATAAGCCTCATAGACTCAGATTCCTCAGGAAAATAGGGGCAAGTCCATCTGCTGAAAGGGACAGAGCTTGAGGACAATAATGGCCTTTTGGAATATTGACAGGGATGGGAAAGTGATTTGCAAGGGCAAGAAAGAGGTTGACAGAAGCCAGTGAGTCTTCAGATGAGTCTGCGGACCCTGAATTGTAGTGCTGCCAAACAGTGTGACTTCGTATTTTTCTCCAGGAGGTATTAGCTGCCGTGAAGAAGCAGAGAAAGGCTGTCACATCTATCAGTACTAGAGTTTCAAAGGATTTAGGAAAATGGAGGGTGGGGATGGCTTTAGCCCAGATGCTCCATCCAGGTCGTGAAGACAAGAAGGCAGAGAAGGAGGCAAGGGGACAGAGAGTGGAAGAAGATGCTCTCAGGGATCTGGAAGCTTCTATGGGGTGGAAAACAGGAGTGAAAACTGGACAGAACTGGACAGAGAAGACGTTGCAATCAAACCGCAGAGAACATGAGACCTAACACATCACATAATAAAGTACATGAAGCAAGAACCTATCTTCTTTAAAGTCATCCTGGCATCACTAGCTGGTTATGGGGACAAGAATGAGAAGTTTAGTTTTCCACTGAGCCTAGGGACAAGTAAGGCACAGAGGAAGGCTAATTATTTCTTAATCCTCCTCATCCTTCAAAGGATCCTGCTTCCTGAGGGCATTTTTTACAATCTTGCCTCTCCCCAAACTCTTATGGCCCTTGTGTTTTTGTTTTTGTTTTTTTTAAACGCATAATTTGTTGCACCGTTGTATTATATATTATGCTTTTTCATGAGATCCTTCGAGACTGAGTTTTGTTTGAGTGCAGGGAATGTGTTCGTTACTTCTATATGTCTGCAAATGCTCAATAAATATTGTAAACTGCTTAAATGGTAACATTTCCGGGGCGCCTGGGTGGCGCAGTCGGTTAAGCGTCCGACTTCAGCCAGGTCACGATCTCGCGGTCCGTGAGTTCGAGCCCCGCGTCAGGCTCTGGGCTGATGGCTCAGAGCCTGGAGCCTGTTTCCGATTCTGTGTCTCCCTCTCTCTCTGCCCTTCCCCCATTCATGCTCTGTCTCTCTCTGTCCCAAAAATAAATAAACGTTGAAAAAAAAATTTTTTTTAAATGGTAACATTTCCGCCCACTGAAGGGATAATATTGACATCTTTCCCCTTAGATATTTTACCAGAATTGGTCACTTCATTTTTAGTAATTTTCTTACCAAATGAAGCTGAACTGGAAAGAAGGGCTATGAACCTGATAACACGAGCATAATCAAAAAGCTAATACTTGAATTCAGAGAAGGGTATAAAGAAGAAAGGAATCAGCTTCTCTCTCTCTCAAAAACAAAAGAAGACAAAATTATTTATTTTGTTCACCAAATTAAATACGCACTAAATGAAAAGAATGTTCCTTTTTAATTTTTTTTTCAACGTTTTTTAATTTATTTTTGGGACAGAGAGAGACAGAGCATGAACGGGGGAGGGGCAGAGAGAGAGGGAGACACAGAATCGGAAACAGGCTCCAGGCTCCGAGCCATCAGCCCAGAGCCTGACGCGGGGCTCGAACTCCCGGACCGCGAGATCGTGACCTGGCTGAAGTCGGACGCTCAACCGACTGTGCCACCCAGGCGCCCCAAGAATGTTCCTTTTTAATTAGACTCACAGAATATTAATGCTGAACTTGTTTAATGATGAACTTGATTAGTTAAACTGCCTCATTTTATGTATGAGGAAACTGACATTCAGTAGAGGAAGTGGATAGCTCATATCCTACCAGGATGGAAAAGACAACCTCAGGACCAGGAGTATTTTTCTGGGCACAGTACCTGGCCACTGCCTTGAGCTTTATAATCCCAGACAATGATGGTCCTTTCTGTAGTGGCAACAATTCTTTTCAGCTGTGAGAGGTAATCACATCCTGTGATCCAGGAGGTGTCCTGGTAGAAAAACACAGAATTGGGGGAGGAGGACATAATATGTTTTAGTCTATCACTTGGTGATGGTTACTAAAGGGTATGTTAGTTCCATTTTAAGCCTCACTTTGCCCCAGTATTTGCAGGGGAGCCTTGCAACATCTCTGGTTTGATGTCTGGAAGAGAGGCTGTCATCTTTCACACTTGACTCTTGAGTTTTCCAGCACCATCAGCTCGAGAATGATGAGCTCATGCCTGTTGCAGCTCCCTGGATGCACAGAGCCACCCACAGAGCAGGCATCTGTGAGCACTCTTTACTTTCGTGAGAACACCTTTTCATGGGGACACGGGGAGCCCAAGTTAAGCCAGTTCTCTGATCCTGTCCCCATGCATACAATTTTTAGCCAGAAAAGAGCTTAGTGATCATCTGGTCAATAACTAAGTTGAGTCCAATGAGTTTGTCTTGTGTTGCCTAAAGTCACCAAGTTGGCACAGGTGGGATCTGTCATGTCAAAGACACAGGACAAAGCCAGCACAACAGCTCCCGCTTATGAGTGCCTACTTGTGCTGGACACTGCCTTCCAGACGTGCGTTAGGGATTCCAACAGCTGTTTCAACTTAAGAAGCAAAGGCTCCTCTGCCAGACGGCATGGCTCCATCCTGTGTAGTTCAGGGCATTCAGTGCTTATAAGCAGGGTGAAAGGCAGACATGTCCTCATCTCTCGTAAAGCCATCGTGCGACTCTGAAACCAGCTCATCATAGCTTTACAACCGCCACAAGGTCACTTTCCACTTAGAGATATGGATTAAATAAATTACAAGTTGCACTAAAGTTTTCAATGCTATTTTCGAGTTTCCAATACAATATTTTCAAATTATATCCCTTGGCCATTTCCCTGTTGTTCTCACAGCTTGGATTGTGTCCAGGTTTTACATTCCTCAATAGCAGCTGCCCGGAAAAACTTTGGTGAGGCTTTTAAATGGAAGCTTCCAGGGACTGATGTCTCTGAACACTTCTCTGAAATAAATTTAACTTCAGGAAGCAAGGTGAGGGTCCTCTGCTGTTGCTCAAGGTCTAGTTTTGGTCCTAGTCAATAGACATACAATACGAAAACATCTTCTTAGGGCCTACTTGGCACTGCATAGAGCTTGTGATTAGTTATTGAGGATCCATGCCCTCAGCCCCAAATCTGACTGCACTGGGAGTTTATAAAATGTACTCACCTTAACAGTGGTGCTGGTCTGGACTCTCATCTATGAACAGAGGAAGAGAATAATGAAAATTAGTTGACACTACAATTAAAATGGAGAATTTTGGCTTTAAAACAACACATTGTCTCCACAGTTTCCTCTCTCTTGGCATGTATGCCTTCCGTGCATTTCCTCCTTTTCCCCTAAAAACCTAGCTCTGTGGAAGAATTCACTATTTGCTTCGGGCACAGTTTGTGCTTCTGTGGCTTGTCATTAAAGCCTGGTGACTGTGCCTGTAGAGTCTCACACTGTACTGATGGTTTTTCCCTGTTTGCAGACTGCCTTACATTCTTTAGTTATTCGGAGCAACACTGGATATCAAAAACTGGGAATGCAAAATAATACTAACAGCAATGTCAAGAGTAGTCCAAAGGAATGCTAAATAGGTCAATATGAATACAGCTTGAAATGGAAAAGAGAAATACTGTTTCATTTGAAAGTTGTCTCTCAGGTTCCTGAGAGACTTAGGAACATTCTACCTGTGTGCTTCCTCTTTTACTGGGTTCAGTATCTATTGCATGAATCTTATGCCCTGTACTGTGTTGGTTGAGAATCATAGACTTAGTCCTTGCAGAGCTATAATGAACCTGATCAGACTCATCTCCCCTTAGGGCATGTTAATTGCTTTCAAGGTCAAGGTAAGTATTTGAAGTATATTAATGACCTGATATCTTTTGCATGGTCATGTGGTCTTGGGAAAGGTACAGAAAAAGGCTGCCCAGAAGGAACAGACGTGAAAAGGGGGAAAAGTAAATTAGATCACTAAAACCGTTAGTCACGGTCATCAGACTCTTTCATCTGAAGAGTTCAAAGAGGCTTTTTCCAACCGGGACTTTTTTTCCAGATGGGAGGAATTAAGTGCCCTCAGGAAATTGGTGAGCAGAGAACAGAACACCCGTGGTGTTCCTCTTCTATTTCTCTACCTCTATCTTTAGTGGAAAGCATGTGTTTAAATTTCTTTTATCATCTTTAAAAGTTCAATAACCCTTACAAATATCTTCTGAATTTTTAAAATTCAGCCTTTTGGCAGGAATTTTTATTAATGACATTTACAGTCTATATTACCAACCCCTCTAGAGAGCATCGTGAATATCCTTAACTGTGTTTATTGTACTTTACATTGAGCCTAAATTATGGATTAACCTATTCTGAGATATTTTGCATTATTAATGACTACCTTTTAATAAACTATTCCTGTGACCTACCCTACCAATTATTTTGTTCACAGAATGTGTCATCCTATTTGTAAAACATGCAACTTTCAAAATGCTGTTTATTCTTGGTGTATCAAATCTTTAAAAAAATTAGTTTTTAAGCAATTTTTCTCTCCAGTTGCATGGTTTTTGTAAGAAACAGATGTGTCTGCATGTTTGTGAGTAGGCACGTGTTCATCTATAAACGTGTAAATGAGTGTGTGTGCTCACATGCATGCATGTATGGGTGTGATGTCTCTGGAAATATGAAAATGCCGCCTCACTTATTTCACATAATCCTGAACTATTTCACTATGAAGTTCATTATTTTCCTTCTCATGTTCTTCTTTACATATCATCTTACTCTATTTTTGAGGAAACAAAGCTAAAAAATTAGAAGGCACCAGGGAGAAAAAGAGGTGGAGAAAAGCTTTCATATTTATACGAGGCAATCCATTTCTGTTTTCACACTATTTGTCCATAATTGTAAGAGCCGACACTTCCTGAGCACTTACAGTGATGCCAAACAAGCACTTTGTATGTATTAACTCCTGCCAATAGCATAGCTGCCTCAGGAGGAAAGTTCTCAGGCTCTGAGAGGAGTCGGGCATGGAGGTAATAAGTAAACATGCCCAGGTGCCAGATGACAAGGGCCCTGCTGGACAGGGCAGCCAAGCTCCGCATCCCCCACCAGGCACCTGCCACCACACCTCCTCAGGGACCCGGCAGCCTTCTCCACTGCCAGGACCCAGCTGCTCTGATCACGGAAGGGCTAACCACTACTGTTGAAATTGTAATCATGGGATGGTTCTTTTAAATATATTCTACTCGTATAAAGCTTGTCTCTAGTTGAAAATGAACCAATAGGTGGAATGATTTGCTTTCGATATTTAACACCATTCCTTTCAATGTTATAGTGAAACACTGTGTAGTCTGTAACATTATGTGTTGCAATAAAATCTCTCCTAGTTTGAAAGTGGAAGCCTGAAACCTACAAATTTAGCACCGAGTGACAATAATTGTAAGGAGCAGGGGTACTTATCATTCATAAAGTGCTTCTGTGTTCATTATCTCATTTACCTCCCCCACAGCGCTCCGAGGGAGGGAAGACCCGTCTGGGTGTTTCATTTTGTAAACGTGAAAGAGACATGAAAACATGTCAGCCAGCTCATTAAGTTTCCTGTTTAACAGAATAGCTGGTAAAACAGAGGAGCCGGAATATGAGCCACCTTTTAACTCCACGTCCAAGGTTGTTGTTGGAACCTTCTGTACTTGTTAAGATTATGACAAAATCACGTGGCTTGTGAATTTTTCTGATTTTATCCGAGAAATTTTGCAGGATCATCCTTTAGTTGTGCTGATGCCACATGGTTCAGTAAGACTCCCTGAGGAAGACTGCCAGACGCAGTTACCAAAATCTCAGCAATTGCTCCAAAACTTGGCAATCTCCTTATTTTAGTGACATCTGGCTTACTTTTTGGAGTCACTCTGAAATATGGCTTATGGATTCTGCTGCACCTGATACATATGTGTCTACAACACATAGACAAAAGAGAAGAAGGAAGGATGGAAGGAGGGAAGGAGGAAATAAGGAGGAAGGAAGAAGGAAGGAAAGAAAAAAGAAGGAAAGAAGGAAGGAAGGAAGGAAGGAGGAAGGAAAGAGGAAGGAAGGAAAGAAGGAAAAAAAGGAGGAAGAAAGGAAGGAAGGAGGGAGGGAGCAAGCAAGGAGGATGGATGGAAGGAAGGAAAGAAAGAAGGAGGAAGGGAGAGAAGAGGGAAGAATCCAACTTTCAAATTACCTGGCTATTAAAGACTGTTATTAATCCTTTCTGAGAAGCTGTTACTAGTAAATCGAACTGAGGGATCTTGACGATGCATTTAATCACATCCCGTCTTCTACTACCTGTCAACAACATAATATTCATTTCATCTCCCAGCACTAAAGATCCTAAAACTAATTTGTTAGGTTTGTTTTTGAAGAAAGAGTAAAGCATCTTTTTTACCTTTTTGCTGAAAAAGTAAAGTAGAATAAAACCATAAAAACCAGCAAGTGTTACTTTTTAATTATCCCCAGAGATACTAAACTGAACCTGTAACCCTTTCCAATTCAATGTGGTGCATGGATTCCCAGAGAAAATGTGTATATGCTCATGCCCCTGGCACATATTTTACAGAAAATGTATATTTTACAGAGAATGTGTTTTCCAAACATCTTTTGGAATCATTCCATTTTGAGATTTCCACATCTTTCAGGAATCCTTTCTTTGAACTGTCACCCTCATGGTTTACACAGAATAAAAGTCTAATATGATCTCAGGCTTTCCAGCATAAAAGAATGAAACCACCTTAATACTGTTAAGGGTTTTTTCTTTGTTTGTTCATTAGTTTTTACTTTGTTTTGAAAACAACGTTGGACACTTTCATTTTCCTTTGCCTATGTACTGAATTCATAAAACCACATATATGCAGTTGGGACAGCTGCCTAGCTTCACTTGTCTGATGATCATTTCCAGAGCCTGATGATGGGCTCTGGTGAGGTCCAAGGGTTGGGCTGAGGAAGGTTGGAAGACAAAGGTGGGCGTGGTTCACAAGTGACTGCAGGAAGTTCAGGCTCTTTTTAAAGAGACACCAGATGTGACTTAGACTACATGCTTCATCTCAGAATGTCTGGGATGAAATGGAGGGCAGGGGCAGATTCTGGGGTTTGCCTTCCTCCTTGTGGGCTTCTTCCTCCCCAGAGGGAAGAAAGGAAAGAAAACCTAAAGTGTCAACAGAGGGGAGGGATGGGTCCCAGGCTCAAATTGAAAAAGAAATGACGTAAGTTCTTGAGACTTCTATGCTGAGATGACCCTCCTCTGTGATTGGCCCAAGTTCACAGTTTTAGAGATATAGGGTTAAACTTCCATGTGATAATTAAGGGAAGTGTAGGAAGGAGTTCTAATTACTAAAAAAAATGAAATTTAAGAAAATTTTAAAGGAAATTTGATTTCATCTTGTGCTTGGGCATACAGTATTGAGGTGCCATCGTACAGAGCTTGCACTCACTTGAGATATGAACCTTTCCAGAAAAATGTGAATTATTTCCCCCCAACATTCTTTATTTAGGGTCCTTCAGAGCAATGATCATATTTCAAACCTAACCTCAGGTACAATTTCTATTTTACTCTCAATATTTACTTATGAGAAAATATTAAAACCCATATTGATTTGGAAAAGAAATTAAAAAATCACCTGAAATGACAACTCGCTGTTTTCTAGAAACAAGGAAAACCAAATTGTCTTCATCCGTCTGGGAAGCAAGAGTATCTTCTTCAGAGGAGAAGTATCCAAAGATCTAAAATGCCAAACAACACACGTAAACATGTAGAATATCTCAAAATTGGCTGTAAAGTCACAGATTTGATGTTGGTTAAATTTAAAGTTTAATTTGGATGAATAGTCAACACCTTGCTTTATAAATGCCAGTGCATGGCCCATAGCAAGAGAAGGTAGTTAATTATGTTCAACACACCATGTGCTGATGGTGCATGATTTTTGAACAGTTATTGATTTTTCTTTTTTTTTTTTAATTTTTAAGGTTTATTCATTTTTCAGACACAGAGGGACAGAGCATGAGGGGGGAGGGGCAGAGAGAGAGGGAGACACAGAATTCAAAGCAGGCTCCAGGCTCCGAGCTGTCAGCACAGAGTCCGATGCAGGGCTCGAATTCACATACTGTGAGATCATGACCTGAGCTGAAGTCGTACACTTAACTGACTGAGCCACCCGGGTGCCCCCTGATTCTTCTTTCTGATGGATGAATTGGTGTACCAGGCTGATGTCCTCGCTCAGACTGATAGTTCTTTTAGGAGCTAACTTTTGTCTGGAAGGCAAATCAGCCGTCATCATACAGGGTCCCAACCGAGAATCTTAACATTGAATTTGGCCACTCTCAAATGACTACTCTTGCCCATTTTCCATAAATCTTCCTGGGCAAGTTTTTTATCCCTACTCAGGGAAGTTTTGCATTTAAGAGACAGTGCAGTTTCTCTATTTAACCTTTCCAAATCCTAGTCTGTAGGCATGAAAATAAATTGCTAGGAAAGAATCCTGGGGAGGAAAAGTAGTCTTTATTTGTGAATAAATTGTCAAATTATGTAATTCCAAGGCATTTGAAAAATTAGATAGCTTCCTTCAATTGTCTTATGAATAAGCAGAAGTATAATTCAAATAAACTAATGACACAGAATATTTCTCTGGCTTTATTTTTTGGAGTAACTCTGAAATTTATGATTTCATTATGAAATGATCATGCAATCATAAACCATATGATTTATGGTTTCTGTTGCACTTGATACACACGTATAATGCATAGACAAAAAGGAAGAAGGAAGGAGTGAAGGAAGGAAGGAAGGAAGGATGGAAGGAAGGAAGGAGAGAAGAGGGAGGAATCGAACCCCCACTGCTGGGTAAATACGAGCCCTTGTGTGCCTTGCACCCACACCACTGGGGCTGGTCACCCCCAGAGAAAAACTCCCAGCCTGCTGGACGTGGCCACCAATCGTTGAGGAGCTCCACCTTCCTGGGGCTTTGGTGACTGTCATCCCGTGCTTCTCTGGCTGATCTGGCTCATGGTGCACAGCACCAGTGTCCAGCTTGCTGCACTCGTGTCCCAAACACACGCCCACCATCATTTCACTTTCAACAGCTGCCCTCACCTCCCACTTCAAATGACAGTGCAAGCCCCAGGCAAGAGTTTCCCCAGCATTTCTTGCCACCCTATGTACAAACCCAACCTGGGTTTGGACATGCCCTTTCTCCTTTCCATCCCTTTCAGAGGAAGATGTGTTTCTCTTGTCCTAATCTCTCCACCTGCTCTCTGCATCCATGCCACCCTCAGAGCTTGTCACCTCTCCCCTTATCAGTCCTTCTTTCTCCCTTTCTCCGGACTTCCTTTCAGCATGTTCAAATGTTGCACATCTTAAAAACACAAACACCACAAGCCTCCGAAGGGCAATTATGGGAAATAACTCTTAGTCCCTGTCTTGCTTTTCTCATCTCCACCTTCCTGCTCCAAGTGCTGTAACTCCTCCCACTGCCGTTGAACTTGAGTTCCTCTTACAGCTGCATATTGGTTTTCCGTAGTTGTAACAGCAGACACACTCTTTTTGAATTTTGACACCTTTCCCCTTTCTCCTGGTTTGCTGCTGCTACCAAAACAAGTGACTACAAACATAGGGACTTCAAACAACACCCAGTTAGTGGCTCATAGCTCCATGGAAGGCCAACATGGGTCTTGATGGGCTAAAACCCAGATATCCATAGAGACGTGTTCTTTATTGAAGACGTGGGAAGAATCTGTTATAAGCTCATTCAGGTCGTTGGCCTGAGGTCCCTGTTTCCTTGCTGGCTGAGCTGGGGCTGCATTTAGTGCCCAGAGGCCTCTCTTCAGACGAGGACATGGGCCCTCCGTTTCACACCAGCAATGGCCCCTCAAATCCCCCTCGCATCTGGAAGCCCCTTTGCCATCCACTTCTGTTCATAAGGATTCCTGTGATTACATGGGGCCCACACAGAAAACCCAGGATAACCTCCCTACTTTAATTCAGCTGATTAGTAACATTAATTGCATTTGCAAAATCCTTTTGTGGCAAAATCACTGTGTGATTGAATAACCAGGGCACAGGAATCTTGGTGGGGGGGCACCTTTAGAATTCTCTCTATCATATCTTCATTTTAAAAATGCAGTTCCGAGGTGCTGAGTGGCTCAGTTGGTTAAGTGTCCAACTCTGGATTTCGACTAAGGATCTCATGGTGACTGAGATTGAGCCCTGCATCGGGCTCTGTACTGAATGTGGAACCTGCTTGGGATTCTGTCTCTCTCTCTCTCTCTCTCTCTCTCTCTCTCTCTCTCTTTCTGTCCCTTCCCCCACTCCTCTCTCTCTCTCTCTTCCCAAATAAATAAATAAACATTAAACAATAAGTAAAATAAATAAAAATGCAGTTCAGTATAACTTAAATTACTTGTGCAAAATACAACAAAAAATGACAAGCACTAGCAACCAATTTAACTCCAGATAATAGTGTGAGATTAGTTTTAGATAATAATGTGAAATGATGATGTTAATGATGTTATTTCTGTGCTGATGAATTCCAGTTTTTCGCAGGGGTAGGAGAACTGTTGTCACCTAATTTGAAACAACGTTCTATGTGTCTATGATACTTATATTTGATTTTATAATTTTATTTTTTTATGAATATAATTTATTGTCAAATTGGCTTATATATACAATGGAATACTACTTGGCAATGAGAAACAATGAAATCATGCCATTTTGCAGCAACATGGATGGAACTGGAAGGTATTATGCTGAGTGAAATGAATCAGTCAGAGAGTGACAGATCTATGTTTTCACTCATATGTGGATCTTGAGAAACTTAACAGAAACTTAACAGAACAAGAAGGGGAAAAGATAGTTACGAACAGAGAGGGAGGGAGGCAAACCACAAGAGATTCTTAAATACAGAGAACAAACTGAGGGTGGATAGGAGACGGGAGAGAGGGAATGAGCACTGGGTGTGGTATGATACCTATATTTTAAAAGCAGTTTACAGATAGCCATTTAACTCAATTTGTAATTTTGGTGAAATTCGTACAGAGATAGTGAGAACATATCTGTTAAATGTCTGAGAACAGATGTGGGAGGATGTCCTTTGAGGGGCCACACTGGAGCTTTAGACTAGCACTTGGGTCCAAATGCAGGTTCCAAACCTACAGGTCATGTGACCTCGGGCACATTCTTTCATTTCTCTGTGCCTAAGTTTTCCCATCTGTAAAATACTAATAATTCCCCAACCTTATGCTTTGGTGTCAGAATCAGATGAGGAAATCATGATTGGATTACGTAGGAACTCGGAAGATTAGAAAGTACCTAGATTGCACCACGTGCTGGGTAGGAACTGAATCGAAGTCAACATTCGAGTAAATATCATTCCCAATTTTATGAGACAGTACGGGAAGCAGAGCTCAGGTGTCCTCTTTACTAGCTGAAAACTGTCCACTGGGCACCCCTGCTACCTGCACAGACAGCACATTGTCCATGCAGTCAGTCATACGTGTGTCTTATAGTCACATCTATAGATAGGTACGTGCCCTCTTGCAGGACATCTGCTCTTATAAATGACAAATTGTGCTACTTTTTCTTATAATGTTACACAATAGTACAATGCTTACCATAAGCGATTTCCAAAGGATGCTAAAAATTACAATTTTCTGAGGAAAAATTTAAAAGCCTTTTTACCAGATAAACTCCTTCAGAAGAGACAGGTAAAGGGGAGCCTGGGTGAGTCAGTTGGTTGAGCGCCCGACTTCAGCTCAGGTCATGATCTCACAGTTCGTGAGTTCAAGCCCCAGGTCAGGCTCTGTGCAGACAGCTCAGAGCCTGGAACCTGCTTCGGATTCTGTGTCTCCCCCTCTCTCTGTGTCTCTCTCTCTCTGCCCTCTGCTCATACTGTGTCTCTTTCTCTCAAAAAAAAAAAAAAAAAAAGAGCCAACTAAAGCTTTACATTTTGAAAGGAAATGTTTCAATGTTTGTAATGTTTTTAAAGAGCAGAAAACATCTTTCATATGATGATCTATAGCCTCAAGGGTGTCAAATTTCTCTTTCAACAATTTAGATTTTTTTTTTTTGAATTTATTGTCAAATTGGTTTCCATACAACACCCAGTGCTCATCCCAACAGGTGCCCTCCTCAATACCCATCACCCGCCCTCCCCTCCCTCCCACCCCCCATCAACCCTCAGTTTGTTCTCAGTTTTTAAGAGTCTTTTATGCTTTGGCTCTCTCCCACTCTAACCTCTCTCTCTTTTTTTTTTTTCTTCCCCTCCCCCACGGGTTTCTGTTAAGTTTCTCAGGATCCACATAAGAGTGAACACATATGGTATCTGGCTTTCTCTGTATGGCTTATTTCACTTAGCATCACACTCTCCAGTTCCATCCACGTTGCTACAAAAGGCCATATTTCATTCTTTCTCATTGCCACGTAGTATTCCATTGTGTATATAAACCACAATTTCTTTATCCATTCATCAGTTGATGGACATTTAGGCACTTTCCATAATTTGGCTATTGTTGAGAGTGCTGCTATAAACATTGGGGTACAAGTGCCCCTATGCATCAGTACTCCTGTATCCCTTGGGTAAATTCCTAGCAGTGCTACTGCTGGGTCATAGGGTAGGTCTATTTTTAATTTTTTGAGGAACCTCCACACTGTTTTCCAGAGCGGCTGCACCAGTTTGCATTCCCACCAACACTGCAAGAGGGTTCCTGTTTCTCCACATCTTCGCCAGCATCTATAGTCTCCTGATTTGTTCATTTTGGCCACTCTGACTGGCGTGAGGTGATACCTGAGTGTGGTTTTGATTTGTATTTTCCTGATGAGGAGCGATGTTGAGCGTCTTTTCATGTGCCTGTCGGTCATCTGGATGTCTTCTTTAGAGAAGTGTCTATTCATGTTTTCTGCCCATTTCTTCACTGGATTATTTGTTTTTTGGGTGTGGAGTTTGGTGAGCTCTTTATAGATTTTGGATACTAGCCCTTTGTCCGATATGTCATTTGCAAATATCTTTTCCCATTCCGTTGGTTGCCTTTTAGTTTTGTTGGTTGTTTCCTTTGCTGTGCAGAAGCTTTTTATCTTGATGAGATCCCAATAGTTCATTTTTGCTTTTATTCCCTTGCCTTTGGGGATGTGTCAAGTAAGAAATTGCTACGACTGAGGTCAGAGAGGTCTTTTCCTGCTTTCTCCTCTAGGGTTTTGATGGTTTCCTGTCTCACATTCAGGTCCTTTATCCATTTTGAGTTTATTTTTGTGAATGGTGTGAGAAAGTGGTCTAGTTTCAATCTTCTACATGTTGCTGTCCAGTTCTCCCAGCACCATTTGTTAAAGAGACTGTCTTTTTTCCATTGGATGTTCTTTCCTGCTTTGTCAAAGATGAGTGAGCCATACTTTTGTGGGTCTAGTTCTGGGGTTTCTATTCTATTCCATTGGTCTATGTGTCTGTTTTTGTGCCAATACCATGCTGTCTTGATGATTACAGCTTTGTAGTAGAGGCTAAAGTCTGGGATTGTGATGCCTCCTGCTTTGGTCTTCTTCTTCAAAATTACTTTGGCTATTTGGGCCCTTTTGTGGTTCCATATGAATTTTAGGATCGCTTGTTCTAGCTTCAAGAAGAATGCTGGTGCAATTTTGATTGGGATTGCATTGAATGTGTAGATAGCTTTGGGTAGTATTGACATTTTGACAATATTTATTTTTCCAACCCATGAGCATGGAATGTTTTTCCATTTCTTTATATCTTCTTCAATTTCCTTCCTAAGCTTTCTATAGTTTTCAGCATACAGATCTTGTACATCTTTGGTTAGGTTTATTCCTAGGTATTTATGCTTCTCCGTGCAATTGTGAATGGGATCAGTTTCTTTATCTGTCTTTCTGTTGCTTCATTATGAGTGTATAAGAATGCAACTGATTTCTGTACATCGATTTTGTATCCTGCAACTTTGCTGAATTCATGTATCAGTTCTAGCAGAGTTTTGGTGGAGTCTTTTGGATTTTCCATGTATAATATCATGTCATCTGCAAAAAGTGAAAGCTTGACTTCATCTTTGCCAATTTTGATGGCTTTGATTTCCTTTTGTTGTCTTATTGCTGATGCTAGCACTTCCAACACTATGTTAAACAACAGCGGTGAGAGTGGACATCCCTGTCGTGTTCCTGATCTCACGGAAAAAAGCTCTCAGTTTTTCCCCATTGAGGATGATGTTAGCTGTGGGCTTTTCATAAATGGCTTTTATGATGTTTAAGTATGTTCCTTCTATCCCGAGTTTCTGGAGGGTTTTTATCAAGAAATGATGTTGAATTTTGTCAAATGCTTTTTCTGCATTGATTGATGGGATCATATGGTTCTTATCCTTTCTTTTATTAATGTGATGTATCACGTTGATTGATTTGCGAATGTTGAACCAGCCCTGCATCCCAGGAATGAATCCCACTTGATCATGGTGAATAATTCTTTTTATATGCTGTTGAATTCGATTTGCTAGTATCTTATTGAGAATTTTTGCATAACAATTCAGATTTTAGACAGGTAATTGTGCATGTGACATGCTGAGAGTACTTTATAACTATATAACTATTAAGAATGCATTAGAATATTAATTTTCTTTTAATTATGTTATTTAAAGGACTTGCTCCATGCTTTAAGTGATTCATCTATTTAACTATACTTTTCCTGATTACATAAGGAATATGTAGAATATTCAAAGAAAATAAAAAGCAGAAGAAAATGAAAGCCTCTCTGCACCTTATTTTTTTAGCCTACCCTGGAGCATTTAAAAAATATTTTTGAAGTTAGCAGATACAGTTTTAGATTTATAATAACTCGCTTTAAATTCACTTTTGGGAGAACACCGTTATAGGCATTCCATATGGTGTTGCATGCCTCTTTTTAAAATTAGTTTGAGTCTGCTCCCAGAAAAAAAATGTGTTTGTGAATCGCCCACTGGAAACATAGACTAACATTGTGTTGTTGTGTCAGAATCTCCCAGTGACTAGTTTGATAAATTTAAGATAATCACATTACCTTAGATCTCTTTACATCTAATTTTTCTCCTTATAAATTAAAAAGGGAGATCTAGATGTTTTAGTTGAATTATAATTTTTTGCTATTCTATAAATGTCCATTTTTTCCAACTGTGTTTATATATAAAACCTAGGGGGAAACGTGTATTTGCATCTAAAAACCTAGAAAAACAAAGTGTACCTTTTTGTGACATTGCTACCATAAAGAAATTTATATTCAGAAACAGTTTTGTATATTCAGTGCCTGACTTTAAAAGAATAAACCTAGTTCTTATTACCTGATAAGGTTAACACTGGCTGATAAAAAAAAATGGTAATCCAAACTGAAAAAAAGTTAATCTTCCAGCACTGAATTTCCATTTTACAGATGATGGATCTGAAGCTCAGAAAGGTTAGGTCACATTGCTCAAAATAGAAATGCCTCTTAGGAGCATTGGCACAGATAGTTTGTGACGAAAATGACAGAACAATAAAAGAGGCTTCCTGAACTATTTTCTCCAACCTCATTATCCTTTATATACATACAGTGTGCAGAGGCTGGTCACAAGTGTTTGTATTAAACTTGTGTGTGATTTATAAGGACACAAGTGATGTGACTGAATAATGTCATATGAAATTACTGGACAGGGAAGGAGAAAATCTCAGATCCAGGATCAAAACTCATTTTTTCTGTGGCTTTAGGTAAGTCAATTAACCTTTCTGTGTTTCATTGTCCTCGTCTTTATTATTGTAATAACATTATCCTCCATAATCTACATGGGGGGGGGATTGTCATGAAGATTAAATGAGAACATAAAAAGGAGGTGTCTGAAAAAACAAATGTGAGATAATTCTGGTGTTCTAACAGGAAAGGTCAGGAGAAGGAGAAAGAGAGAGTAGATGTGGGAAAGAACAAGGCTGCATTTCCTCATCTATGCAATGAAACAATCTGGATTGACTGAATTCATCCATTCACTCATTTATTTCAAGAGCGAAAGAGTGTTTTGTTTATTTACAACAAATCATTTGTAACATATTTCTCTCTCTTCAAAACAGAGAACCCTACAAAATACACAGAGGCCAAATTATCCGTTAATGTAGAACTCCAGGTAAGTGGATTAACCAGAGTTAATTGGTTTGAGCATTGGTTTCCTGAATCTAGGTGTGTGATATAATATAAACAGACTTCTTTATTTCTTGAAATGCATAAATTATTTGATGTTCACGTGAATCATTTGTTTTGTTTTTGTTTTAAGTTTATTTATTTATTTTGAGAGAAATAGAGAGGGAGAGAATCCCAAGCAGATTCCACAGCATCATTGCAGAGTCCAATGCAGGGCTCAAACTCATGAAAACGTGAGATCACGGCTTGAGCTGAAACCAAGAGTTGGATGCTTAATCGACTGAACCACCAGGCACCCCAACATGAATCATTTGTTATATACTCATTTGCATATTTTTAGGGATCCAAAAATATCGCATTAGAAATTCCAGCACATGAACCATTGAGTGTGTGAGAAATATTCATTAAAAAATTGAGAACAGTAAGGATGATTGCCAACACCATGGCTACTCAAAGTTTAGTCACATAGAATTTAAGGTACCAATAGGTGGGACAATATCCAAAGGATTTACACAGTGTGACTGAGCCCAGATCCTTGGAAAAACACGTTCATTTTGTACACTTACAAAATTTAGGAAAAAGACAGCCATTTCTGTATTCCTGCAAAATTACTGACTGTTTTATTGTTCATTTGATTTCTCAAACTTTTTAAGTCTTTCAGTGGTTAAGGGCTTTTGTTGATATAGATGATAGATAGATAGATAGCTCATATGTATATTTATCTTCTATTTTATTGAATTAGTAGATTAAAAAGGACAAAACAACTGCCTTTGCACTTGCAATCTTGCTTTAGATCCATGCCCTGGGACCCATGCTTATAGAGCCATTTGAACTTTCTGCAATGGCAAGACTCTTCTGTAATCTCTCCTATCCAATAAGATAGTCTCTGGCCTCATTGAACCCTAGAAAAGTAATCAGCACAACTGAGGAGTTGAATTGTTAATTTAATTTAATTTAATTTAATTTAATTTAATTTAATTTAAATGTAACTAGCACTTGTGGCTACTGTTGGTTAGCTCAGCTTTAGAGGGTCCACTCTAGTTCATGATGCTAAGGGGCCATTGTCCACCAGGAGTTCATGCTTTTAAACCATGTCCTAGATTCCTGAGGCCCCAGAATTCCCTGCCTAAAGGGCTCCAAGCCTCCTTTCAGGCCCATGAAGTCTCTTTTAGGTACATCCTCATGAGGGTGGACCACACACCACTGGTTTGTGCACCCCTAGGACTGAAGAGTCCCCAAGGCAGAGTGCTGATGGAGAAGGAGCTTAGACATATGGGTTGGAGGTATCCATATATGTGCATGCATGGTCCCCCATAATGTGGGATGGGGCCATTGGTGCAAAATTAAGGGAGGTGGGCTGGCGCTAACTTTCTCCTTGTCTCTATATTTTAGTGTGAAACTTCAAGGTGTGAGAATTTTAAATTCTAACGTGGACTTCCAGGGCATTATTAAGGCATATTTTCAAAATTGGAGGATAAAACATATTTGCTTTAACAATTAGCTGAATTTATAATTTCACATATTATATATATATGTGAATTTATAATTTCACATATATATATTATATATATATATTGATATATGAATATATCAAATATTCACATATTTGATATCTGGGCCTCTATTTATACTTGTGCCCAAATAAAAGGGACGTTTTGTACATTTGACTTCTCTGTAGAACTAGTTGACAGTAAAGAATTTGACATCGCATTCTTCAGATAAACATTTCCAATCATGGTGGCTACTTATATCATTTTCTTTGAACTTGTGATATTTAAACACACTATATTAAACTTTTTTTCTCTTATTCTTATGCTCTTGGAGAACAACGACAAATATCTTCTTATTTTTTCTGATACTGTTCCCAAAGAACAAAGTTGAATACTTTCTATGGTCTGTCCATCTTTCAGTTGTTTGTCAACAAAAATCCATCTTTGTTGATGAGGAGGAATTCCTTTTATGTCTCTTTTGACATTTTCTGTGCTTACTGATAAAAATATAATGAGAACAATATATATAACTTTAAAGTTTCCAGTAGCCACATGAAAAAATGTAAAAAAAAAAAAAGAATTAATTTTAATAGTGTATTTGTTTAATCCAATGTGTCCAAAATATAATTTCAACATGTAACCAATAGTAAGATATTTTATAATCTTTTTGTGTATTACATCTTTGAAATCCGGTGTGTATCTTACAATTGCAGCATATTTCAATTGAGACTAGTTACATTTCCAGTACTAAATAGCCTCATGTAGCTAGACGAAGTGTTTTGGGCAGTGCAGGTCTAGAGTTTCTAAGGGTTCAACCTCAAGGATGATGGTCTCTCCTAGTGAAGCTTCTTTGAGATTTTGTGTTGTACCTTCACTGAGGAAAAACAATCCAATGTTTCTCAGTCATTCTTTGACTGTCTTACTAATACAGCTGTCTGGTTTGACCTGAACCATCTAAGCAGGGAGCATATCAGGTCCTGGCCCAACCTTCATTTCAGGTGTTCTATCTTTAGGAATAACCAGCAGTTACTTTAAAGTTCCATTTAGTGTATTCTGACAAGATGACCATAATTCACTCTAATTTTAGCAACACAAACATTAATTCGTGGTAGTTCCAGAAAACCAGGTCACCATTGTATAGAAATCAGGTAACCATGCTGGAAATCTCAGAAATCTTCAGCTGAAAACCCAAGGCATGTTGGAAAAGTGACCATTGAATAGAAGGTTTAAATATTTATTTATTTATTTATTTTATTTTATTTATTTTTATTTTTTTTAACGTTTATTTATTTTTGAGACAGAGAGAGAGAGAGCATGAACGGGGGAGGGTCAGAGAGAGGGAGACACAGAATCTGAAACAGGCTCCAGGCTCTGAGCCATCAGCCCAGAGCCCGACGCGGGGCTCGAAGTCACGGACCGCGAGATCGTGACCTGGCTGAAGTCGGACGCTTAACCGACTGCGCCACCCAGGCGCCCCCAGAAGGCTTAAATATTTATAATGCAAGCTCTGCTAAAACATTTCCATGGGCACAACGGGCTTTTAAAAAAAAGAAAGAAAAGAAACAAAAAGGAAACATGGAAGGGAGGAAAGGAGGGAGAGAAAGAAGGAAAAAGAAGGAAGCTTGGCAATTACAATTCGTTGTCTTTGATACATGAGCCTTGTTCTCTGGTAATCCCTTTCCACGTCCACCTAGATATATATTTTTATACATATGGTGCTTTTGTATATTTGCTTTTGATATCATAATCAAGTAAAGATCTAAGTGAACATCGTATTTTTACTTTTCATTTCTTGAAAAAAGAAAAAGCTTTAAAAATATGGTACACAGTAGAATCTTCATGCTAATCTGGAGACTGGAAGCTTCCAGGCTTGTTAGTACTCACCAGAAGTTTGTGAGAATGTTTTTCAATTTCTAAAAGCAACCTGAAATATTTATAAGAATTATTAAATTGAGAAGAGATGTATTAAAATTCAATTACTGATGTGTTGGGCATCTATTAGCTTAGCTGTATTAATTCCAAAAATCTATTTTATTGAATTATTACATTTATAAATATTAACAAATTACTGGGGACAATTGAGATCTTTGTAAATTGAGTGCCTTAATAATTTTCCAGATCTTCTCTTAATCCTGCAGTTAAGTGTGATAGTCTTATACATTCCTTGATAGATTTATCTGTTGACATTTTCTACTACTTGTTATTCTTGATTTTTTAACAATTTTTTTTTTACAAAAATTTAAAATTTATTTTTGAGAGATAGGCAGAACGTGAGCAGGAAAGGGGCAGAGAGAGAAGGAGACACAGAATATGAAGCAGGCTCCAGGCTGTAAGCTGTCAGCACAGAGCCCTGATGCGGGGCTCAAACTCATGAACTATGAGATCATGACCTGAGCGAAAATTGGATGCTTAACTGACTGAGCCGCCCGGGCCCCTATTTGTTGTTCTTGTGAATGGAAACTTCCTGTTACATTTATGTGCGTATGTTGGGAGTGAGTTATTGCTTATGTTTGTGAAAGTTATTGATTCTGACATGTTTATCTTCTTTGAATTCTCTTGAACTCTCTTAGTTCTAAGGGTTTGTCATGTGATTCCTTTGTGTATTCTTGGTAGACAACTACATTATCTACAAATAATGACAACTTGCATTTTTAATTATATATATTTTTATATTTTTATTACCCTTTTATTACATGCTACTTCCTTTTCCTTTTTTTGTTTTTGGTTTTGTTTTTGTCTTGGCATTACTTACAATTTCCAGTAAAATGTTGAAGGGTAGTAAAGGTAACAGGCATCCTTTTCATGTTCTTAACTTTAATGAGAGTGTTTCTAGCATTTCACCATTAAAAATGGTCCTTACTTAAATAGATTTCCATAAGTCTCTAGGGTGAGCACATCCTAAGTAACTCCCCTCCCTCCACACAATGAGTCACCCCTTTGCATAACCCTTATCCCTTGAGTATGCATAGACCCTGTGACTTGCTTCTAACCAAAAGAGTAAGGCAAATGGGATGGACTGTTTCTCCCATGATTATGTTCCATTGTATAAGACTGTCTTTGGGGGCTCTGGAGAAGAGATTCCCCTGCCAGCCTTGAAGAAGCAAAACTGTGAACTGCCTATGTGGCGGGTCATATGGCAAAGAACTGCAGACAGCCTCTGGGAAAATAATGGCAGCTTCTAGTCTCCAGCTTCCAGCCAATGAAAAGCTTTGTCCCTTAGCAAGTGCCTTGTGGCTCAGTGGGTTAAGCGTCCAGCTTCGGCTCAGGTCATGATCTCACAGTTCCTGAGTTTAAGCCCTGCATCAGGCTCCTCACTGACAGTGTGAAACCTACTGGTGATTCTCTCTGTCTCTCTCTCTCTCTCCTCTCTCTCTCTCTCTCTCGTCCCCTCCCCCAGTCGCACTTTCTCTCCTTCTCAAAATAATAAACAAACAAAAAAAGTTTAGTCCCTTTGTCATACAACGAGGAAATGCATTCTGCTAACAACTGGAATGAGCTTGGAAACAGATTCTTCATTAGTTGAATCTCCCAAATGATGAACAGAGGACCCAGTTAAGCTGTGCCCAGAATCCTGATCCGTGGAAACTGTGACATAATAAATGTGTTTCTTGAAGTTGTTAAGTTTAGGAAGAAGGAAATCTTGCCACTTGCAACAACGTGGGCAGATCTTGAGGGCATCATGCTAAGTTTTTAACTCAGACACAGAAAGACATGGTCTCACTTATATGAGGACTCAAAAGAAGCTGAAGTCGGAAACAGAGACTAGAATGGTTGTTTCCGGGGGATGGGGGATGGGAGAAGAGGGGAGATGCTGGCCAAGAGGACAAACTTCCAATTATAAGATGAATACATTCTGGGGATCATAGTTATAATCTGGCGATTATAGTTGAAAATGCTGCTTTATACACTTCAAAGTTGCTAAGGGAGTAGATCTTTCATGTTTTCACCACAAAAAAGAAACGGAAATTATGTGACATGATCGCAGTGTTAGCTAACCCCATGGCAATGACCATTTTGACGTAGATAAATATACAAATTAATACGTTGTGTATCTTAAACTTACACAGTATGTTGTTTGTCAGTAAAGCTGAGGGCAAAAGTTGCCAAATATGTGGGAATTTTTTACAGCAGCTACAGAAAATGAGCACAGTTTTTTTTTTTAATCAAATTAAAGGGAATGTCTATCATTCCTATTCTGCCAAGATGTTTTTCTTTTTCTTTTTATTTTATTTTTTTTTTATTTTTTTTTTAAATTTTTTTTTTCAACGTTTATTTATTTTTGGGACAGAGAGAGACAGAGCATGAACGGGGGAGGGGCAGAGAGAGGGAGACACAGAATCAGAAACAGGCTCCAGGCTCTGAGCCATCAGCCCAGAGCCTGACGCGGGGCTCGAACTCACGGACCGCGAGATCGTGACCTGGCTGAAGTCCGACGCTAACCGACTGCGCCACCCAGGCGCCCCAAGATGTTTTTCTTTTTAGAAGCAGAATAGCTATTGAATTTCTATCAAATATCTTTTTTAATTTTTATGTTATTTTAAGATCAGGAGTCAGCAACCTTTTTCTGAAAAGGGCCAGGTAGTAAATCTTGCAGACTCTGTCACAATATTCAGTTCTGTTGTTGTAGCACAGATGTAGTCACAGACAGTATGTGGATGTGAGAGTGTCGCTGTGTTCCAAAAAACCTTGTTCACAAAACAATGGCTGTCCAGTTTGGCCCACGGGTCGTGGTTTGCTAACTTTTAATTAAGATTATTGTATTATTTTTTCTCCTTGAACTTGTTAAATGAAATTTGTTAAGGGACTTTCTAATATTAAGTTGCCTTTACTTTTTCTGGTGTAAATTCTACCCGGGAATGATTTTTTAATGTGCTGCTGGACGCAACTTGTTAAACTTTTATTTAGGACTTTAGCATTTGTATTAATAAGTACTATTGGCCTATAGTTCCCTGACATTTTATCTTTGCTCAATTCATGTTATTTTAGTCTCGTAAAATGAGTTGGATAGCTTTTCAGCCTTTCCTAAGTTGTACAAAAATGTGTATAATGTGGGAAGTATGTAGTCTTTAAAGGCTTGGTAGATTTTTTTTGTTTGCAGTTTTTCCCCAAAACTAATTGATTATTTCTTGTTTGATTGGTTCTTGGGGATTTGGGCTATCTTTTATTATTGGTTTATAATTTTATTATATTGGAATTTATTGAAATGTTCTTTTTAGCTTTATACACGTACAGTTTTCTGATGGCCTCACATATCGTTGAGAAGATGTGTCTTACCTATAACTTGGGTTCAAAGTTCTATTTTTATATACCTACTAGCTTATTATAAGTGATAGTCAAATCCTTTAAATCTTTTCATTTTGCCTATGGTATCTACTGATTAATAAAAAGAGCCTGTTAATTTTTAATATCACTTTAAGTGCTTTGTATGCACATGTGCAATTTTTTTTTAAATTGTAAGCTACCTTAATCCTTTTAGAATAAGAAAAATCTGGTTTGTAAAAATATCTACAGAGTGTAGCCTTCTGTGAGTTTAAACAAAGATCAGAGGCATCCTTTCTCCTTTGCCATGATACATAGATCACTTACCAAACATGCTTCTATGTGCAATGGTGGAAGGCATTCAATGATATATTGACAAGGAAGAGACTCAGGAAATGTAAGAGGTGGTCAACAATAATCCTTTTCTTTCTTCTCTGTATTATATTTGTATACAATGAAACAATTGAAAAGGAGTATTTCATTTAGAATGTAACAAAGGCAATTAACATCTTGGTTATTGTTATGGCATGTATACTTCTTCCATTTGGTGGCTCCGTCTAAGAGTTACCTATTAATAATACACTTAAACCTCTAACTCACTTTCAGTTAGGGATGGTGGCCACATCATTTTTTAAATTATTATTATTATTTTGAAAGAGAGAGAGCATGTGCAAGCAGGGAAGGGGCAGAGAGAGAAGAAGAGAGAGAGAATCCCAAGCAGGCTGCACACTGTCAGCACAGAGCCTGATGCGGAGCTTGATCTCACCAACTGTGAGGTCATGAACTGAGCTGAAATCAAGAGTCAGATGCTTAATGGACTGAACCACCCGGGCACCCTAATGGTGGCCATTTCTTTATGGAATTTACACATACCATGTACACATTGTGAGCTTAACCCCTGTGGGAGTAACTTTTTGATTAAATTATTCATCCTGAACAAGGAGAAATAATACCCAGGTTTCATACAATGAACATGAAAAATGGCTACCTCACACCAGTCTACAGACACATCAGGGTTGTTGCAGAGCTTCCTGTAAAAACATTTCACATCTTGATTCTTCACTTCTGGACCAAAGAGTTCCTCCACGGCTGCATAAAACTTGTCATAATCAATTGCATCTGCATCGTAACAAAGTGCAGGAACATCGTTATCAGACTCCAAGGGCTATATTGCATTTCTCAGCTCCTTTTTCTATTTTCTAATCTATTTCATTATTTCAACCTATTAAAACCAGATTATGCTGCATTTTAAGGTTCTTTTAATTAGAAACAGAACTAGTCCCTTGATTAAAATATTAGAAGAAAAAGGGGCGCCTGGGTGGCGCAGTCGGTTAAGCGTCCGACTTCAGCCAGGTCACGATCTCGCGGTCTGTGAGTTCGAGCCCCGCGTCGGGCTCTGGGCTGATGGCTCAGAGCCTGGAGCCTGTTTCCGATTCTGTGCCTCCCTCTCTCTCTGCCCCTCCTCCGTTCATGCTCTGTCTCTCTCTGTCCCAAAAATAAATAAACGTTGAAAAAAAATTTTAAATATTAGAAGAAAATATTTTACTTTGGTGTTTAGTTTTTCCTCCAAAACTTATATTTCAACTATTTTAGGAGTTTTATTCAGGAATACAAAGATCGGAAGGTGAATTACTTCCTTCCTGTCAGGAAAATTTTTACCAATCAAGAGTGTCTGCTAGAACCCATCTTCAAGGAAAGGGAGTAATTCTTGATAGGTTCTTTGAACCTATTTGGACACCACACACACACACACACACACACACCATACTTGAATATTGATTTTGCCAAACTTGATGATTCACCTGGGAGCTACTGTTCTGTCTAAAGGCAAGAAGGAATTTGAAGCAAAGGTGCATTGAGAATTTGTTATGTGTGGGAACTGAGCTAGACACTGGAATTAGAATGCAAAATTAGATAGATGAGTTCCCTTCCTCTGGGAATTTATGTCCTAGTGGAAGACACAGCAAATCAACAAGTAAACCAACAAATAAAGTATTTACAGATTGTGATGGGCAAGACTAATTACTAGAGATAGACATTCGATTAATGGTTATCTAATGTGAGAGGTGACGGGACATGAGGAGACTCTGGGATGCTAGAAATGTTCTTTGTCTGGATCTGGTTGGTGGCTGCAGGTATGTTTACCAATGTCCAAATTTGCTGTGCTATATAGTTAAGATTGGTTGTGTTCTTTGGGCTCCAATGTATGTATATTATACCTTAGGAGCAAAGTAAAAGTTATTAGGTATAGAGTGAGCTAAGTGCTAGGAAGGAAACCAATAGGGAGCTATGAGAGAATTCTCTATCTATCAGTGTTGGTGGGCAGGGAAGCCTCTCTAAGGACACAAGTAAAAACAGTTAAGCTAAGACCTAATAAGCAAAAAGAATTCAGCCATGTATAAAGCTAGATAACACCATTTTAGGCAGAGGCCAACCAAAGACTCATGTTCTGAGAAGGTCTATGGATATGGAGTATAGTGAGGACAGGGAAAGCGCTGTGAGGTGAGATTACCAAGAAGGAGGGTTAAGCTGGAGTCAGTAGTTTGTAATTTATTCTAAGTATGAGAGTAAGCATGATGGTAAGGTATTGCCTTAAACTTTTCTCAAAGCACACTGGCTGCTGTAAGGACAGCTATAAGAGTGACAGCTATAAGAGCGACAGCTATAAACCTAGCAAGGGCTAGTGCATTAATCTGGGATTCAGGTAGTGGAGCCTTGGCCAGAACGATGTGCTAGCCAATGTACATCCTGGGCTGTCTTGGAAAGTCCAATTTATACTGATATTCTCAACTTAGTTAATAATAACAACCCCTTTCACTCTTGAAAGTGTCCTCAATTGGGTGATAAGTGATGTAGGCACTGAGAGGTAGCACTGGCGATGGCGAGATATAGTTGGAAGTAGAATGACAAAGACTTATAACTGGAAGCTGTTGGGGACAGGAGTGGGGAGTGAAGGACAAGCAGGATTCCAGAGCAACAGGTCTCATCCAGGGGAGGATTTGCCGTCTATCTCCCACAGGGACATTGGCAATGTTGACTGTGGACAATTTTGATTGTTGCAGTTAGGAATGGAAGTGCTATGTCATCTAGTAGGTAGAGGCCAGATATACTAACCATTCCACGATGCACAGGATAGCCCCTCCTTCACCCCACATACACATACACAGAACAAAGAATCATCCAGCCCCAAATGTCAATAGTGCCAAAGTTGAGAAATCCTGTTCTAGAATGACACTCATGGTTTTGGTTTTAAAACTCAGCAAGTATTGGTGTTATTTACCAAAACAGAAGCAACTGAGGAAGGACCATGGGTCTTGGAGGGGGGAGAATAAAGCATTCCCTCTTGGTCATATTAAATGTAAAATTCCTATGAGATATTCAAATAGTTTAGCTGCTTTAAATTCACACCATTGTGAGTATGATGTGTCTCCTTGTAAATGAGTCTCACTGTAAATGCCACTGGATGAGGATGATGAAACTTTCCTTTCCTGGGTGATTTTAATTCTCTCAGGTCACTTGACAAGATGATCGAACAGTAATATTACACAGATGAATTCCTTGGTTGAATTCCTTGACATCATTTTTGAGATAGACACTGTTACATTAAAAACATTCTCGGGGCGCCTAGGTGGCGCAGTCGGTTAAGCGTCCGACTTCAGCCAGGTCACGATCTCGCGGTCCGTGAGTTCGAGCCCCGCGTCAGGCTCTGGGCTGATGGCTCAGAGCCTGGAGCCTGTTTCTGATTCTGTGTCTCCCTCTCTCTCTGCCCCTCCCCCGTTCATGCTCTGTCTCTCTCTGTCCCAAAAATAAATAAACGTTGAAAAAAAAAAAAGAAAAAAAATTAAAAAAAAAAACATTCTCTCTAGTTTTTAGCTTCTTGCCTATCATGAGAAGTAGACCCTATTTTCCAGTACTTATGAATAAATATGAATATATGCTAGTATTAGAAGTCTGATGAAAGTTAAGACTATATTTCTTCTTTCTCAATCTTTTAGGTCAGTCCCTCTCTCATAGAAGGAAATTTATCTGTACTTATTTTCTTTTATCAAATCTATACTGTATATCTATATATCTATTGTACATTATACTGTGGCATATTATAGTATAATATTATATAAAATATATATTTCTATATATCTATTAAAATATATACATATTTACATATACGTACACATAAACATATATACTATAGAGGAAGGAAGTTTTTCAATGTGGCTTTGTGATTGTAAGCTTTAAGTGAAAGCAAGGTTAACTTGTTTGCTTAGCACACATTTCAAGAGTACTTCCTGGATATAAGACTCTGGGCTAACCATAAGGTTATAAAGCGTTCAAAGCACTCACAGTTCAAGTGCTATGGCAAAGAAGAGGCAGGAACACACACATTTCAGCAGGTTAGGTGCAGCAGGGAAATTCCTCGAGATGGCAAGTTAACAGTGTGCTAAGGATGGCTTTGCCTGGGGAAAGTTCTGACAAAGAGATGACATTTGATTTGGGTCTTAGAAGATGAGCAAAAGTTATAGGCACAAAAGAGGGAGGAAAGGCACTCTACACTTGGGGAATGACACATGCAAAATCAGAGTCAGAAGTCATTGGGAATGCTGAAAAGTTCATATTAGGACAGAAAGTTTATGAAGGGAAGTTCCAGGAGCTGAGGCTGGAAAGGTAGATTGAAGCATGGCTGAGAATAGCCCCGAATGTCAAGTTAACATATATGGACTTTATTTTTTTTTTAATTTTTTTTAATGTTTATTTATTTTTGGGACAGAGAGAGACAGAGCATGAACGGGGGAGGAGCAGAGAGAGAGGGAAACACAGAATCGGAAGCAGGCTCCAGGCTCTGAGCCATCAGCCCAGAGCCTGACGCGGGGCTCGAACTCACGGACGGTGAGATCGTGACGCGAGCCGAAGTCGGACGCTTAACCGACCGAGCCACCCAGGCGCCCCAACATGTATGGACTTTAAAGCTGAGTTAATAAGCCAGCAATGTGGCAGTTTAAAAAAAATTAAAAGAATAACTCTTGGGGCACCTGGGTGGCTCAGTTGGTTGAGCATCCCACTCTTGATTTTGACTCAAGTCATGATCCCAGGGTTGTGGGATCGAGCCTTCGTTTCCAGCTGAGCATGGAACCTGGTTAAGATTCTCTCTCCTCCTTTCCTCCTCTCCCCCACTCATGTTCTCTTTCTCTCTCTGTCTAAAAAAATTAAAAAATAAGGCAATAACACTTGGCAAGAAGACTATTATATTGAAAGGCTGTTGTAATAACCCAAGAGTGAGATACCATCATGAAATAGTCAAAGGATATAGCAAGATATCTGGCTCAGGAGACTATGTAGGTGGAGTCTCTGCTTTAAGGTTGATAGAGAACACAGGCAAGGCTCAAAAAAAAAAAAAAAAAAAAAAGGAGGCAAAGAAAGAATGAGAAAGGGAAAAAAAGAGAGGTGTGATGAGACACCCAGAAGGAGACAGTTTCTGGAAGCAGAGGCAGCAAGCTGCTAATGCAGTGAAATAGCCAAGTAAGCTGGAAAATGAAAACAATTGATTGAATTCGACAGCCGTATTAGGTGATGAAATACCTTGGTAAGAGCATTTTCAGCAAAGTGATGAGAGAAGTCAGACTTGAGTAGATTGAAAATTAAGTGGTGACACTGTGGGGAAATTTAGCGGTGAATCAAAGGAAAGGCATACAGTGGTAGCTTATAGGGAAGAACAAGTCAAGGTCAGGACGTTTGGGTATATTTTTAGTTTGAGAGGACAAAGCTAAAAAAAAGGAGATTTTGAAGTTGTTGCAGTAGAGTGATAGCTTTGGAGAAGAGGAGGGAGCGAAGAATGACAGGTGCTGGTTTGGGAAACTCAGAAGTGGAGTAAAGGGAGTTTGAGAGAATTCTTGTCTTTTGGCATTGCTTTTTCTTATGATGATGTAAGCTTGGCCAAGGGGAGCTGAGATCCAGACAGGATTCAACAAAAGTGGTAAGGGTTTGGAAAATCAATTACAGATAAATTACAGGTAAACAGACTGGGGAAAATTTTTTTAACTATATAAAAAATTAAAAAATAAAAGTTTTGTCTACAGGTTTAGAAAGCCCAGCCAAGTTCACAATCATCTAAATACTACATCCAGAAGCCCTGAGTCTTAGCTCTAACACATAGAGGTTGAGTGACTTGGGCAGATGTACTCCTTTAACAAGTAAAATGGGGGTGATAGCAATAACAGTAATATTTGTTGTGAGAATCAATTAAATTATATTTTTAAAGGTGATTTACAAATTCTTTTTTTTTTTTAATTTTTTTTTCAACGCTTATTTATTTTTGGGACAGAGAGAGACAGAGCATGAACGGGGGAGGGGCAGAGAGAGAGAGGGAGACACAGAATCGGAAACAGGCTCCAGGCTCTGAGCCATCAGCCCAGAGCCTGACGCGGGGCTCGAACTCACGGACCGCGAGATCGTGACCTGGCTGAAGTCGGACGCTTAACCGACTGCGCCACCCAGGTGCCCCGACAAATTCTTAAACACTATTCAAATAATACCAGTTTTGTGTTTGAATATGGAAAGTCAACAATTTAACTCATTTGTGGCTGTCCAGCCTGGCACATTAAGAGGCTGGCCATGCTGACCCCTTTGCAATTAATTGTATGGGCTCTGCTGCTTTTCTTGTAACAGCAGGATTTGTTCCATTAGTCTTTTACTCTGCTGTTAAGCCTTATTTGTCACTGCTGTCCTCAGTGCCCCGAAGTTGTCCCCTTGAGTCCTGACCATGGTGGTGTACTTTCCATTCTGTGTTGGTATTTCTGCTGTTAATGATCATGGCAGACCACTGCCTACCTTGTTCCCCTTACCTTGGCATGCTCCAATTATTCCATCCTAGAGACATAAGGGGAGGCCCAGGCAGTGAACAAAAGTTTCAGAAAACTTTGCCCTGCTTATGAATGTCTTTATGGTCTCATGATACCCTTAAGAGGTGGCAGGGCAGCTTCTATGGCTCGCTAATGGTCACTGTGCACTACTGGGAATCCCAGGTCAACCAGCAAGACATCAGAGGTAGATCCCACAGAAGAATTCTTAGATGCCACTTAATGAAACCCCTTAATTTTACTTTTGATGTCTCAAATTTAGGTTCAAGGAAATGAACAAAGCTTCCCCAGGACGACTTAGCTAGTTAGGGACAGAGTCAGAACTCAGGCCTCCCAGTCAATGTCTTTGCTATTAAGCAACATTGCTTCTCTTTGATGGCTTAAAACACTGGACAGTTCTAATCCACAGACCCAATTGGGTGCCCTATAATCACTGGTCTTACCTTCTTTTTGTATAACCAGGCCTGCTCTTTCATCTCTTTTCTGGGCTGCTACATGTTCAATCAATTTTTCAAACCCTTTCAAGGCTGTCTTGAAATTGCTAATCTGAAGTGCGGTGCTTAAATGCTTTTCCTCCTTGATATCCATAGGGACATAGAGTTATTTATTTCTGTACAGAAATAAATAGCACAAATTTGCCAACTTGGAAAACCTTCCAGTTGGTACAATGCCTCCCTGCTGTCTCAGTTTTGTCCCAGGTCTCATTCCTTCGGTCTTAAAATCCCATACTGTGGGTAGGAGTCAGAGTCGTCACTAGGATGTTAGCAGGGAGGAACGCTGACTTAATCTAATGCATTTCACATAGGCAAACATTTCAGTAAGTATCCTGACCTCATAATGTTACCAGTGTCCTTCAAATGGCCCTCATTACATCATAATATCTCTGTCACCTCCCCTTCCTCCATAAGGAGGGCATTAAGCTTTCCTTCCCCACAAACTGTGTGCAGGCGCGCGCGTGTGTGTGTGTGTGTGTGTGTGTGTGTGTGTGTGTGTATGTACACTGTCTGGAGGGAAGTCGAATAGGTAAAGGCCAGTGAAAGAAACTTGGCATTACTTTCCCTCTCCTAGATCTCTTCCTACCTCAAACCATCTGCCTTCCTCAAAATGCTGTGGAGAGTCACCTTACCACTCATTCTTGTAGCTTTGCTGGATATGGAACCAAAAACTTCTCAAGATGAAGGTATATTTCAGCATTTGTCATTTCTGTCCCAAATAAAGTTATCTTTAGAGGTCCTAGGGAATAAAGACGTTTCTTCTTCCTTTATGCATTGACCTTCAGTGGAAATGATCAAGTGAGGCAGGAGTGGGGAAGGGGTAGTTTTTGATTGAGAGGAAAGTTCTTCAAGATGTTATTAGTTGAATGCAGCATGGGGAATATAGTCAATAATATTGTAATGATATAGGATGGTAACAGATGATAGCTACACTTATAATGGTGAGCATTGAGTAATGTCAAGCCACATGTTGTTCACCTGAGATGAATACGACATTGTTTGTCAACTATACTTCAGTAAAACAAAACAAAACAGAAAACCCTGACCAGCCCTTCTCAAACTATCAAGGTCATGAGAAATGAGGAATGTCTGAGAAACTATCACAGTCAAGAGAAGCCTAAGGAGATTTGATTACTCAGTGTAACGTGGCATCCTGGTTGGGATCCTGGAACACAAAAAGACGTTAGGTAAAAACTAAAGCAATCTGGCTAAGCTGGGGCCTTTAGTTATTAGCGAGTATCAAAACTGTTTCCTCAGTTGTAACAAGTACACTAGTACAATATGTTAATAAAAAGAGAAACTGGGTGAGAAGGTATATGGGAACTGTCTGCACTATCTTCTGTTTTTCAGTAAATCAAAAGCTGTTCTAGAGGGGTGCCTTGCTGGCTCAGTTGGAAGAAGATGTGATGCTTGATCTCAGGATCATGAGATTGAGCCCCATGTTGGGTGTACAGATTGCTAAAAAATAAACTTGAAAAAAATAAAGTACATTTACAAGGTGAAATGGTTTCCCCGAGCTAGTCTAAAAAGATGATACAAGAGAAGGCATCCTGATGTCACTCCTCCATGTGCCTGTCCCTTGAGTCACATTCCTGAAGCCTGGACTGATGCCATCTGTGTATCAGGGCATAGCTGTCATACTGCTCTCCACCTTTGCCATCATTTGGGAAATTTCCTTATCCAATCTCCTATGCCTTTCTTGTTATTCCCTCATTTTGGTGGCTTACGTACAAAAATAGTGCCTGGGAACTACATTTTTGTTATACCTTGCATGTTTGAAAATATTCTTAACCTTCTCTTGCATTTGATTAATATTAGGTTGGGTATAGAATCCTAGGTTGGAAATCACTTTCGTTTAATATTCTGAAGATTTTATTCCGCTGTCTTTTGTTTCTCATGTTGTTACAAGAAGTCTTTTCAAATCAGTTTCTGCTGCTAATCATAAGCTAGTCTATCCCTGATTCTTTGTACATAACTTGTTTTTATCCCCTGCCCCTTACACACATGCACACAACGAAGCTTATACATGTTCTTTTTCTCCCAAGTGTATAAAAATTTCACTACAATGGGTATTGGTGTGGAGATCTCTCTCTCTCTCTCTCTCTCTCTCTCTCTCTCTCTCTCTGCTTTTAAGGGCAAGGTTCTAAGTGAAATTTCATTTTTAAACAAATGTATGCATTTGTTTAAACGTCTGCATTGGGGAAGGGGAATGTGGACAGATACACAATTTATACATCAAGCTGATTCCTATGCATCTGAGGAGCTATATGCACTAGGAGAACTGACATTCAGAACTGAAGACATGCAAGATTCTCTCTCTCCCTCTCTTTTTTAATTCAACTACATTCATTAAATTATGTTTCATAAGGCAGGAAAAGATGCAGATATATTTGGCAAGATATTTCTTTTTTTTTTCAGTTTTCCTTTTTTTTTTTAATATATGAAATTTATTGTCAAATTGGTTTCCATACAACACCCAGTGCTCATCCCAAAAGGTGGCAAGATATTTCTGTAAGGGCTCTGTTTCCCACCAGGGACCAAGGTTAGAGAGAGTAGGGAAGCATGCATCCCAGTCCTTGGAAGTTTACTTGATTGTGCAAGTGTTGAAGTTCCCTCTCACATGACATGTGTATGATGCGGAAGGCTGGGGGTTATCAGTGATCCCATGCAAGAATGACAGATAAAACATGTCTCCATTCCCCCTCACTGCCCCCTTGTATTTTATAAAGGATTTGCTTGGAATATAGGGACACGGATGATTTAATGCTCCACTGTAGGAAGATATTAAAATGGACCCCTTGATGCCTTGGAAGGGGCCCCACAATACAACTGAAGAACTCCCCCATTCTAAAGGACAGGGCTGCACAGTCCATGCAGGAAGATGCACAGAGATACTGAGAAGCCAGTTCTGCAGGTAGTAGCTCATTCTCACCTTCAAACTACTGAAGAGAAGGTAGTTTCTTAGGAGATCGAGGAGAGCACTAGTTAACAGTTCCTTGGAATTTCAGAGCAGTCAAAGGGCCGAGACTTTTCTCGATTTCTTTCTACCCAGTGGGCACCAGAGGGGAGAAACTGAGGCTGGCCAGTTCTCCACAGCAGTCCACACCCAGAATTTGGTGTGACTAGAATGCATACATTGCGAGAGGAGCAGATGCTAGACTCTGAGGGCCCCTACTGGAGAAGACTGCCTGCAGGGTCTGGGGGCCCTAACCAGGGTCCTAGGGGGAGATGCAAGCAGACAGCTGGCAAAGGCATTACCTCTGTCAAGGGACTTGTGAGAGAAAGATCTCTGTCACTTCAGGTCCTCAAAAGAACCCACGAATCACCCTAGAAAATGACAGCAGTTAAAATCTGCCACAATCTGAGGGTGCCAACATCAGATGACAACTTTACCAATCAAGGAAGACAGGCTTTGGAACCTCATAAAATATCATTCAAAGGCAGTTAAAGAACAGGTGCAGAGAAGACATTTGAAATCAGTAATGGGAGGGAGTAAAGTTACTTTCTGCTTACACCTGCTGAGTCCGGCTTGCTCAATAAGCTGGTTGCATCTGTTTCCTTTTCCTACTCTGAGAAATGCAGGCACAATTTGCATCTACTTTTTTATTGTGAAAATATACATAACATAAAAGTGTACACAAGTCAGTGGCTTGAAGCACACTTACAATGTTATGCAACCATCACCACTGTCTATTTCAGAACTTTTTCATCATCCCAAACTGAAGCTCTGTGATCTTAACCACTAACTCCCAATTCCTCCCACCTCAGTCCTCAGACCCTGACTTTCCATCTCCATGAATCTGCCTATTCTAGGTACCGCATGTAAGTGGAATCATACAATATTCGTCTTTCTGTGTCTGACTTATTTCACTTAGCATAATTTTTTCAAGGTTTATCCATGTTGTAATGTACTAGAAATTCGTTCCTTTCTATAGACTGAATACGATTCCATTTTATGCCACATTTGGTTTATCCATTTGTCTGATATGGACATGTGGTTCATTTCCACATTTTGGCTGCTATGAACATCAGTGTACAAATATCTGTTGAAGTCCCTGCTTTCAATTCTTTTGGAGATTAGATAGATAGATAGATGTAATTACTGGATCATATGATAATTCCATGCTTAACTTTTTGAGGAGCTGCCACACTGTTTGCATAGTGGCTACACCATCTTACATTCTCAGCAGCAGCACACCAGGGTTATAATTTCTCCACATCCTTGCCAACACTTATTATTTTCCATTTTTTTGTTTTAGTTTTTACTTTTTGAGAATAGCCATTCTAGCAAGTGTGAAGTGATATTTCATTGTGGTTTTGATTTGCATTTCTGTAGTGACTAATGATATTGAGCATCTTTTTATGCACTTGTTGGCCATTTGTATATCTTTGAAGGAATGTCTATTTAAGTCCTTTGCCCATTTTTGAATTGGGTTGCTTGGGGTTTTTTGTTGTTGTTATTGTTGAGTTGCAGGAGTTCTTTTTATATTCTCTATATTAATCCTTCATAGATCTATGATTCACAAATATTTTATTGACTGTCATTTCACTCTCTTGATAGTGTCATTTGATGCACAAAAGTTTTAAATTTTGTTGGAGTTCATTTATGTATTTTTTCTTATGTTGCCTATGCCTTTGGTGCCATATTGAAGAAATCATTGCCAAAGCCAATGCAATGAAGACTTTTCTCCTATGTTTTCTTCTAAGAGTTCTATAGTTTTAGTGTTTAAGTTTAGTGGTTTGCTGCTTTTTGAGTCAATTTTTCTAAATGGTATAAGAGAAGGGTCCAACTTGATTTTTTTGTTTGTTTGTTTTTTGTTTGCATTTGGACATCAGGGTTTCCAACCACCATTTGTTGGAAAGACCTTCCTTTCCCCATTGGATGGTCTTGACAGCCTTGTCAAAAATCAATTGACCATATACGTGAAGGGTTATATCTTGACTATTCTGTTCCATTGATCTATGTCTGTCCTTATGCACTTGCGTATTCTGTTCCCTTGGTCTATGTCTGTCCTTATGCACTTGCTTTTTAAGGTGTGGTATTTTGCCATCTCCTATCATAACATACTTCTGAAAATAAATAAAAATATATATCATTATTGACAATATAAATCATATTTCTGGTCTTAGTCTGCTTCTGTTGAGTATAATAAATATCTTTAGCAGTTAATAGTATTATAATAATGACTCTATCAAAATCCTTACACATTTGCCAAAAGCCTCTTACTCCTCTTTTTCCTTCCTTGCTATTCTTCTTCTTCCATATAGGTTTCCCAAAATGGCCATGGCCCTGCATGATCTGCCCAATCACTGGTCACCCATATTTCTGCCTTCATTTCTTAATTCCCCTCTGCTCCAGCCACATTGGTTTCCTTGTTTTTCCTCCAAAATGCTACGAACGGTCCTAACCCAGTACATGCTCCCTGTGCTTGCAGAACTTAGCATGGCTATCCATAACCATTTGTATAAAATAATCTTTTCGCTCTCTTCCCCATACCCTTTCTCTGCCTTATTTTTTCTTTATGACACATATCAGCATCTGACACACTACACATGTACTTACTTGGTTATTATCTATCCCAACACTACCAGAATGTAAGCTTTGTGAGGGCAGGGACTCAGCACCAATGAACGAACGAACGAATGAATGAATGCTTTAGAAAAAAATATAGTGAGCCCTTTATTCATTCAACAAATATTTATTGAGAACTTACTGTAGACTAGATAGGAAGTGTGATGAAAACATAGTGAACATTAAACATATTAAACATATAGAACTTGTTAAATGTTTGCATACATCGGGGCGCCTGGGTGGCGCAGTCGGTTAAGTGTCCGACTTCAGCCAGGTCACGATCTCGCGGTCCGGGAGTTCGAGCCCCGCGTCGGGCTCTGGGCTGATGGCTCAGAGCCTGGAGCCTGTTTCCGATTCTGTGTCTCCCTCTCTCTCTGCCTCTCCCCCGTTCATGCTCTGTCTCTCTCTGTCCCAAAAATAAATAAATGTTGAAAAAAAATTTAAAAAAATGTTTGCATACATCTAAAATATAAAATTATATGAGGGGCGCCTGGGTGGCTCAGTCAGTTGAGTGTCCGACTTTGGCTCAGGTCATGATCTCACAGTTCGTGGGTTCCAGCCCCGCATCAAGCTCTGCGCTGACAGCTCAGAGCCTGGAGCCTGCTTCAGATTGTGTCTCCCTCTCTCTCTGCTCCTCCCCTGTTCACATGCTGTCGTCTCTCTCTCTCAAAAATAAAGATTAAAAAAATTTTTTAATTAGATGAATTTTTTAAAGGTGTGGATGGGTTAATAAGTCTCATAGATGACAAATCCAGATTGGAATCTTCAAAGACAAATCAAGGTTTTGAGGGCTGAACCCCCCCCCCCCCCAGCTACTGCTCAATGCACCAGGGTGGAGAGATCACCCCGCCCTATTTGATTCTGCATTTCCAGGGAATTTAGAATGGGGGTTCAGTGAAGCTAGTGATTTTCTACTGGTCTTTTGAACAGGGGTAGAAGGGGTAAACACCCTCATAGAGGACAATTCCTTTGCCCTTCCACACTGTGCTTGTCACCAGCACCCAGGGCCACCTTCAGGTCTGGCTCAGGACTGTGGTCCTCCTGTGGGACCTTGTTAGAGGCTGTGCAGGGACAGCGGTGCAGCCCTCGCAGACTATGATCACGTTCACAACCTATATTTGACTTGTACTATATTTTCATGGCTACTGGGGAAAAGGCCAAGTGGAAAATGTGTGTTCTAAATATAGCACCTACCTCTCTATAGCCGCTAGATTTAGGTTGACGCTTTGAGAGCACAGCCTGGATGGTCGCCACCAGTGAAGAGCTTTGGCAGGCCTCAGTAACAGGACAGGAAGGAGAAAGATGGCGGGCCTAGGGGTCCAGCCTGGGGCTCACTTACCTGTGTGAGATGAGAATAATGTTGTGGGCTAGCAGTAAGTTATTACAGCTTCCTGGGATGGTGGGAAACCCAAGATGGGAGGCCCTCACCTACCCTCTCATTAGCTTGTGTTAGGCGCAGGCGCTCATAAATGTTTATAAACGAGAAAATGCACGAGTGAATTGGGTGCATGGGTGTGATGCTTTCAAGCCGGGTGCAGGGAGATGGGATGTGCGGGGCCACTGCGGTGGATTTGCCTCCCTACTGCCTTCTCCTCCCTGCTCGCCTACTGCTGTCCACTAGTGCGGGCACACGCTGGGGCAGCGGGTGCTGGGGCCAGGAAACAGAGTCCGGAGGCCCAGCTGCGAGCAAAGCAGAGAATACGCCAGAGGTGAGCTGCAGAAAAGCGCCAGAAGGAGGGGGCGGGGTTATGAGGAGGTTGAGAGCGCGCAGAGCCGCAGGGAACTAGACGCTCTGAGGGGCGGGAGTGTAGGGGGCGGAGCTATACGGGCGCGCGGCGCGGAAGAGGGCGGGGCTACGAGGGGGAGCTAGAGGTGTGGGGATCGGCGGGAACGCACCACGCGGGGGATAGGGGCGGGGCTACAGGAGAGCGCCGAGGGGGAAGGGGGCGGGGCCTCGGGGGAGCCGGGAGGGGCGGGAACGCGACGCGCGGGGTAGGGGGCGGGACTACAGTGGCGGGCCGGGCGGAAGGGGCGGAGGAGGGCGGCCTCTGGTGACGCGTCGAGGTCCTGGCGCGCACAATGGCCGGGGCGGGCGGTGGAGCCCGAGCCCCACCCAGTGCGGAGCGTGCCGCGGCCCGCGCAGGAGGCTGAGCGCCGCGGCCGCCGAGCGCGCCGGCGCCGGGCCATGTACTCGGGGAACCGTAGCGGCGGCCAGGGCCACTGGGAGGGCGGCGGGGCCGCGGGCGCCGAGGGGCCGGGACCGGCGGGGACGCTCAGCCCCGCGCCGCTGTTCAGCCCGGGCACCTATGAGCGCCTGGCGCTGCTCCTTGGCTCTATCGGGCTGCTGGGCGTCGGCAACAACCTGCTGGTGCTTGTCCTCTACTACAAGTTCCAGCGGCTCCGCACTCCCACCCACCTCTTGCTGGTCAACATCAGCCTCAGCGACCTGCTGGTGTCCCTCTTCGGGGTCACCTTTACCTTCGTGTCCTGCCTGAGGAACGGCTGGGTCTGGGACACCGTGGGCTGCGTGTGGGACGGGTTTAGCAGCAGCCTTTTCGGTGAGTTGGGCTGGGAGGAAAGCATCCTCCCCTCTGAAAACTTCCCGTTCCCTGCATTGCCACCGTCTCTGCGCGTCCCCTCGCCACCCAGCCCGCTCCCAGTTCCTCCCCGCGCGGCCTCCCCTCCAGCCCGCCCTGCGGTTCAGCTCCCGCGCCGGCCTCGCCTCCGCTCGTCCGCCCCGCGCCGCATGGCTTTTCCTTCCTCCTTCCTTCACCTCCTCTCGGCCTGCGGCGGCCCCGGCTCTGTGCCTGTGGCCGCCCCTCTCCAACGCAGCCGGCCCGGCTTCAGCCCCAGCTCCTTCCCAGCTCCCTCCAGCCGCTGTCCAGTTCATCTCATTTCTCTGTTTCCACCTCCCGATATAATTCAACAGGCCACGAAACGGCGGCTTTACACTTTGAGGAAAGAAACGAGGGGCTGTAGAGTCAACAGATTCAAGAAAAAGTAACTCATGAAAGCTGGAGAGGGGGATGAGAAGAGATTTAATTCCCTCAATGCTGTTTTCTAAAATGAGAAGTAGAAATGTAGCCGAGTGGCAGTGTGTATTTCTTTTCTTTAATTGTGCTCATTAGCAGATATAAACCTTTGAATGCTTCCTAGGAAGTGAAAGAGCCTTCATTCAGGTCTTCACAATGCAAATTGACTTGTGGCTCATAAGCTATTTTTACTATATTTTACCTCCTTAGTGGTTCCAGCACACCAAAATCTAAGGTGAGATTACATCTGGCTCTGAGAATCCCACCCTAGATGGACAAATAATTAGCTGTGCAGCAGTAGATTTCATTGAAGTAGAACTTGATTGTTAAAATGAAGGTTTATTTCAACCATATTCCTAATCCTGCGGAAGATTCAAGTCTCACTGAGACTTGACATTTCGAAGGAGGATCTACCCAATGTATCGTTGAGGACGTGATTTTCTAAGCTTGGCAAGTACCTTTTTGTGTGTGCTCCAGGAATTTCATTTGTACAGGCTGTGAAATGAGAATGTGTATTTCTCAGGTCTTAAAGTTCCTAAAAAAAAAAAAAAATCCTGAAATGTATTGATAATTTATTACTGCTTTTATCTTGGCAGGTTTTTGAGAACAAAATCTTTGCAGCATTATCAGAAATTTTCTTATTCACCAATCTCCTATGTTGTGGCAAACCCAAATATTTGATATAACCCACTCTTTGGTATTTTAAAGGAAACCAGAAAAAAAGTAATAGAAATCATGATTTCATTTATTTGATTGATTCAGTGATTCTAATATTCCAATACTACTTCCCCCCTCCTCAATAAGCATTAATGTGAGAATTTCATTTATACAAAGATTTGAAACTTGGGAGGGGGCTGTTAAGTGTATGTAGGTGGTAATATAGATGGCTAGGTGATTATATTTTTTATATTTAAAATACCTGCCAGGCAATTTTTTAGGCAGGCTAAGTTTTCAGAAAGAGGGTGATCGAAGCTTAATTGTGAAGTATCATCAGTAACGCTCCCTGAGATGGGCAACAGGTGTTTGATCACAGACATGAAATTTCTTATTTCCAAGAAGTGCTCTTTATGTGCTGGGAAGTTCTGTTTCTACCTGGACTTTGTGCCTGGGGCTTTAAAAACAGGGTGTGTGGAGTTCTTTATTAGTGCTAGCATTCTCCCTCTTCCTTATCTCCTCTCTGTGACCTCACTCTGCTGCTGCGTCTCCTTCTCTTCCATTGCTTTTTCCTCCTTCACTCCTCTCCCTGCTCAGGTCCCATCCTAGTCAGAAGGGATTATCTAAAACTGGTAGAAACGTTCACCACATGGTGTTTTGACTTCTGTGTTTCTCTGGGCATACAGTTACGCTTTCGACCATGACTTTATCCCTGTTTTTAAATTAGAGGTGGAAACTCTGGGCGAAGAGATTCAGAGACTTGTTTAAGCCCTGGGAGACAAGTCAACAGTGGAGTTATGATAGAACTTAAAAAGTTCTTAGCCAGGATTAAGAATTTCTTTGCGTGAAGTAAATTCCAAGGATTGTGCTCCTGGATAAGAGTTAAAGTCGAAGAAAGGGAGGGTACATCCCCCCACCCCCCCATTCCCCCCGGAGCAAAACTAACATGGAGTGTTGTAGGGGGAGGAAATTTAAAAATTCCCAAAGTGGCTGCTTGTTTCCACTGCCCTATCAAGTGGAAAGCCCACTGGCCTGATGACACGAGAGTGGGTTCTGCTCTGTCGCCTGGCTAACCGATTGTATGGAGTTTCCCAGTCACTAAACTCTCCCGCCATCAGTTTTGTTATGTCATGGAGGAGTGAGCTAAATGTTCTTTAAGGTGGTTCTGTCCTATGTGCTTGGCGTTTTGAGGACTCTTTGGACATCTGTGGGTTAGAAGGCGCCTGGTTTTAGCACTTATGCTTTGTATCTTCTGCTCTGTCTCCTAAGCCAATAATAAGCACATGGTGTGGTTACACTTCCTCATATACCTTCCTGGGTTCTGTCTTCCTCTGCACACCCTGCTGGAAGAAAGCAGGGTAAGTAATGCATACACACATGTATGAACAGGCTGGGCGGCTGCCTCATTTCACCGCTCAGTTCCTGTTTTTTCAGGGAATGCTGACAGCAAGTAGAATCCCTGATATTCTTGAGGCAGAGGCTTTGACGAGACAGGACTGTTAAGATCGCCATTTCACTTAAACTGACCAGTCCATTCAGTGAACTAGTCGATTTAATCCAGTTTTCGGTCGAATGGCTTGTTTTACAAATGTCCAAGGTAATTTGTCATCTTAGCCTAGGCAGGCCCATTTAGTACTGATCTAGATTTCAGTGAGTGTACTGGTAGGGAACATTAGTGCTCAAAGAACGCCCCCTCTAGCTGCACGATGACGATGACGGCTGAGACATCACATGGTGTATATGTAGTGTGTCAGCCTGAAAACTGCCAGGGCTGTATGCCTTACACCCCCTTCGCTGTTGCCCCTTTAGCCACACAAATGTTCTGTGCATGGTGTATAACCAGCCTTATGCCAGAAGTTAACGGGGGGGGGGGGGGTGGTTTCTTCACTGCCACCTCCCACCCCCTCCAAAAATCCAAATAACATATTAATCTTAGCAGAGGATGTTTAGATAGGCCTTTATGTTGGGATACAGAGATTCAGGGTCACAGAGCCAGAGGCTGGCAAAATGCAAGCCACCTCATGCTCACTTGGATTTCACAAGTAGGTATTATTTATATGAATATATTTTAACTTAGAAAGGCAGAAATTCTCCTTTTTAACTTACACCTAAAAACACATGTGTGTATGTACGTTCATATAAAGATTTGTTATAAATGCATGTTCCCTTCAGTAGACCTTTTATGCACCTAAATATTTCAAAATGCTGGTTGTTTCACTGAATTAATCCCTTTGCAATAATCTGGTTAATTCACTAAAATAGTCTCATGATGCTACCACGAGATCCTACGGGAGGCTTTGGCACGGAAATGTCTTTCATTCAGCTGTTCTAAAAACACCCACTGACTAAATTGGCCACAGAAATATTCCTCGTCATGACAATGTGCACATAGTATGTAGTCTGTTTCCATAAACAGGTGGAACCACGCATTTCTTATAGTCTAAGCTCACAGTTCTGTATAGTTTTATTCAGATATTAGTATTAGAAAAAGCAAAACTTATAGGCACCTGGATAGCTCAGTCGGTTATGCGTCCTACTTCAGCTCAGGTCATGATCTCACCGCTCATGAGTTTGAGCCCCACATTGGGCTCTGTGCTGACAGCTCAGAGCCTGGAGCCTGTTTCAGATTCTGTGCCTCCCTCTCTGCCCCTCCCCTGCTCGCACTCTGTCTGTCTCTCAAAAAGTGAATAAATGTAAAAAAATATATATATATTTAAAAAAAGAAAAGCAAAACTTCTAGAATTGTATTACGAAAGTTCTTTATTTTTATGGGACATTATGATGTCCCCTCTTCATTATTATGTAATTTGGGGGGTAAATCTCTGTTGTTTTCAAGAAATTAGAAAATATGTAAGAAAGCATTTAATGACTTGCTTTCATAGAGGCTTATGTGCTAACAACAAATCAGACTCCAGTGGATTGTAATTGCTGTTGCATGAAATTACTTTTCTCTTAATATTGTTTACAATTGTATTCTTTCTTGAATTTTCTTCTTTCAGAGAAGAGTTCCAGTCACAAATGCATGTGTGATGCATTTTGACATTTACTGCTAAGATGAAATACAGAAATGAAAACCACACATCCGTTTTAGTGTTCTCAGATGTGATTAGATATATTTTATCATATTTTTATGCTACTGACCTAAGGAAAACAGTATTAAGAAAGGGTGACAGTTAAACAGCTAGGACCTGCAGCCTCAGTACTTCTGGGATGAACTGGAATACCACAAGGAGAGATTTATTACGGCACATTCACGTCCCAGCTGAGCCCTCAGCCTAGACTCATACGTGTTTCCTTTATCGGCAGTTGTCAACAGACGCTTTATCTTCCAGAATGGCGGACAGTCTCCCCACAGAATTCGATGTGATCATAATAGGGACAGGTCTGCCCGAATCCATCCTTGCAGCTGCGTGTTCAAGAAGTGGTCAGAGGGTTCTGCATCTCGATTCAAGAAGCTACTATGGAGGAAACTGGGCAAGTTTCAACTTTTCAGGATTGCTCTCCTGGTTGAAGGAGTACCAGCAAAAGAGTGATGTTGCAGAAGAAAGTACTGCCTCGTGGCAAGGCCTGATTCATGAAACAGAAGAAGCCATCACTCTGCGCAAGACGGATGAAACCATTCAACACACAGAAGTTTTTTGTTACGCCAATCAGGATATGGATGACAAAATTGAAGAGACTGATGCTCTGCAGAAAAATCCTTCCTCACTGACATCTAGTACTCTCACTAAACCTCTGGATTCTGCATGCTTGTCTGAAGAAACACACTCATATGTCACTAGCTATGAAATGCCTGCCAAAGACATTCCAAAAAATGATGGAGAGATTTCACTAGAAGTAAGTGGTGTAGAGGGCACCTTGGCAGAAGAAAAATATTGTGGAGATGAAACTTGTAGACACACAGTTTCAGGTGGAGATACAGATGAAAACAAACCTATAGAGGAAGACAACACTGATCAACTAAAGAGAAATAGGATTACTTACTCTCAAATAGTTAAAGAAAGCAGGAGGTTTAATATTGATTTGGTATCAAAGCTCCTGTATTCTCAAGGGTTGCTGATTGATCTTTTAATCAAATCAAATGTTAGTCGTTATGCAGAATTTAAAAATGTCACTAGGATTCTTGCATTTCGAGAAGGAAAAGTAGAACAGGTGCCTTGTTCCAGAGCAGATGTCTTCAATAGCAAAGAACTCACTATGGTTGAAAAGAGGATACTAATGAAATTTCTTACATTTTGTTTAGACTATGAACAACATCCTGACCAATACCAAGCTTTCATGCAATGCTCATTTTCAGAGTACTTAAAAACTAAAAAATTAACCCCCAACCTCCAGCATTTTGTACTGCACTCCATTGCAATGACAGAATCATCTTGCACTACAATAGATGGCCTTAAAGCAACAAAAAACTTCCTTCAGTGTCTTGGACGGTTTGGCAACACTCCCTTTTTATTTCCCTTATATGGCCAAGGAGAAATTCCCCAGTGTTTCTGCAGGATGTGTGCAGTTTTTGGTGGAATCTATTGTCTTCGCCATAAAGTTCAATGCCTTGTAGTTGACAAAGAATCTGGAAGATGTAAAGCAATTATAGATCACTTAGGTCAAAGAATAAATGCTAAATATTTTATTGTGGAGGATAGTTACCTTTCTGAGAAAACATGCTCAAATATACAGTATAAGCAGATCTCCAGGGCAGTGCTCATTACAGATCAATCTATACTAAAGACAGATTCAGATCAGCAACTTTCCATTTTGATAGTGCCTCCAGCGGACTCAGGAACATGTGCCGTTCGTGTCACTGAATTATGTTCTTCAACCATGACGTGCATGAAAGACACTTATCTGGTACATCTGACCTGTTCCTCCTCTAAAACAGCAAGAGAAGACTTAGAGTCAGTAGTAAAGAAACTATTCACTCCATATACTGAAGCAGCAATAAATGAGGAGGAACTTACAAAGCCAAGACTCTTGTGGGCTCTTTATTTTAATATGAGAGATTCCTCCGGAGTCAGCAGAAGCTCATATAATGGCTTACCGTCCAATGTTTATGTCTGCTCTGGGCCTGACTGTGGACTGGGAAATGAGCATGCGGTCAAGCAAGCTGAAACGCTGTTCCGGGAGATCTTTCCAAGTGAAGAATTCTGTCCCCCACCTCCAAATCCAGAAGACATTATCTTTGATGGTGATGATAAACAACCAGAGGTTTCTGGAACCAATAACATAATCATGGCCAAACTAGACTCCTCTGAGGGAAGCAAAAACCTAGAAAGCCCAGGGAAACATCTTGAAAACTAGGAAGAAGCAAACTGGAAGTGCTATTTTGGGCCTTCGTCCTGGCATCAGAGTATTTTCATTTAGAGGACAGTGTCCTATATGAGTAATTAGAACTGGTTATATGATGGATGCTGTGTAGATGTTGTCTTTAGTTCTGTTTGAGACATCAGTCATTGGATGTCTTTGTTAACCTATCAGTAACTGATTGACTGTTGGACAAGGTTAACTTTATTTTAGTATTGGGTGTATAAGTGAGGGTTCCATATTAGCAACTGGGCTTAACGGCAGGTAATATATATCTACTAATGATCTTCCGATTGTATTTGTCTATAACAACAATAATACCTAAGGAATATTTTAATTAGTTTTGCAGTTATTACAGTTGCTACCACCTCTGAATAGTTACACAGTAAATTATGTGGGTGTTTTGTATATGATATCAATGTACAGACATGATGGTAGCAATAGCAACTTACGCAAGTGCCAACTGTTAGAAGATTAGCTTTGCATGTTCCTTTATTTGTCAAGGTCTGGTGTTTACAATACACTTTGCAGTTCAGTTCCACTTTGCAGTTCAGTTCCCCCATTTGACTCTTGTTAACCTATGAGTCAGGGACACCACCACAATCAAAAGATTACAGAAAGTGCTGGAGAATTCATTTAGTCATTGAAGAGTTCATTCTTGGGAAGTTTGTCCCAAAGGAAATCTAGGGCGTAAGGTTAGTTCTGATTTAATACTTCAGAAAATTGCTGCAGAGCCCTGTGCTGGCACCTAAAAGAAAAGAACTTCCAACAACTCTAACTCAGGCCAAAAGGAAAAAGTATCTTGCCCCCAGGAAAAGGTACTTCAGATTGGCTGTTATGAAATTCCTAAGAAGAAATGGAGTGAGGCATTTCTAACCTGGGATTACAGATGGTTTCTCAAAACCATCCATAGATTTCTAAACAACAGAAACATTTTTTTTTCTAGAACCATCAGAAGCCAAAACTGTTGTACTACAGTTGTGAATATCTGTGGAGTTGCGAGAAGAGGTAAACTCCATCCACTTCAGTCTCCTGTTTCTGTTCCTTAGAATGATAATCCTATAGGAAGAGAGCCCATTAAGCCAATTTTTTGTTCTGGAATGGAGCATTTCTATGTGTTAGGCGCTTAGTGTGCTTTCTAATTACAGTTTCTCAACAACCCTGTGAGGCTGACAGTGAATAGATTTTTAAAGAAGAAAGACAATTATTAATAACTTGCTCAGGGTCTGGTACGTGTAGAAGAGCCAACAGTGGAATCTAGGCTTTCTTCTAACATTAACTGTTATAAGAGTGCCTGTATCGCGGGAGGGGAAACATGCTCCTGGAAGTCAGTGCAGCATTGCTCCAGACTCGGGTCTCTCAGCTGATTCTCATCAGGGAAATGGGAAGATTAGGATTAATTAAAAATATAGTTTAGAGCAGTGGAGCCCCTGGCAGCAGAATTTGGCTAAGTTTTGACAAAGTTATGCTTTTTAGAGTATCTTTTGATCTGAACAACATGTTTATAAGAAATGCAGATGTTACTAGGCTAAAAGGTGAGGAAAAGGAGAAAAAGATTTAAGAAATTTACAGCTTACTGGAAACAAGTCGTGAATTGGTCTTAATATTTATGCATATTTTGAATGTGATAAAGTCGTTTTATGGGGTATATTTTTAGGTTTAAACCCATCAAGATAATTTCACCATCTATAGAACTATACTTTGCCGAATTATTGTGAGGATTAAGTTAGGTAATATGTATGAAATCCTATCCAAAGGAATGCCCCTAGATGACATTAATATATACATTTATTACACTTCCACTCACCATTCCAACTGATACTTTGAATAATTTGACAGAATTAGCATCTGTCAGCTAATTGACATGATAATATGATACTCAGCATCATAGTATATTTAGAAAGTTTAGGATTTAAAGACAAACCAATTAAAAAACAAGTAATTATGAAATAACTACTGGTGGAAAGACTAGCCTGGATGTCAGTATGAAAAAAGAATCGGGCCCACTTTACATATGATAAGGCCATTCATTCCAGATGAATTAAAACGTTGATTATAAAGGTAAAAATAAAAAGACTACAATTCTCATCCCAGCAGTACAAAAAAAACTTTATGGCAGTGAAAAACATTATTGGGAAAGTAGGTGAGATCAACTAAAGAAAAATGAAAAATGGACACCAAACAGGAAGAAAATGAAAAGATTGGGTTAAAAAAAAAAAGCTGCTAGCATTACACATGAATAAAGTGCTTAATGTTTTTTAAAAAGTAGATGCAAATCCATAAGGCTTTCTACTCTTTACTAAGCATATTAATGAAAAGATAGAGTACAAATGAGAAGCTACAAATAAAAGTGAATTCTTGGAATGATAATTCAGATTTAAATAGTATTAAAAATGCAAATTGAAACAACTTTGACCTAGTTTATGCTAATACAGCAAAGCATTTTAAAATTCACGTATCTTCGTGTCAGTAGCATTATTATATTAGTAATTTTTAAAAGAATTATTTAGATGATTACAACAAGAGCTCTGTAACCAATCTTTTTTTGCTAGATCAACTCACTTCGAATAGCATATGCCTAGGGAAGTATTTAAAAGAAAAATAAGCTACTTATACAAAGATATTTCTAGCAATTTCATTCATATGGGTTTAAAAAAACAAGCCCCAAATTGGGAAATGGATGAGCAGATTTTGATGTATTGGTATTGCTGTTGTAGACTGTTATATAGTCATTAAACGATATTGCTATATGTAAAATTGTATGAACAAATGTTAAGTGAGATTCAAAAGTGTTAAATTATTTTATGTACTGATTATATTTATGTAAAAATTTAGGTATCTACATTGAGAAGAATCAGAAGAAAACATGTAATTAATTGGAGTTTAACAATAAGGGGTTCTTTATTTTTTTTCTGTAAAATATTGTGTGCAATACAAATAAAAAATAATTGGTAACGTGGTTTACTGATTTGGTGATAAAGTTACTTTTTTTTTGGAAACTTCTAAAATTCTCCTTCAAATTAAAAAAAAAAAAAAATGTTAAAGTCAAAGGATAATTCCAAACACATGGACAGAATGTTTTACAACTCTTGATGGAAGGGACTTCTTGGTTAGGATGGATTTTGTATCTTTTGTATCTTTTCTTCGTTGCTCAGTATTAAGAAATAAGGTACACTGTGACAATTTTTTTTTTAATGGAAACCCCAGAACCAAGGGTGGAAATAATAGAAATAATATTAAGGCATTCTAGGACATCAATATGAAGACATTAAATACTAAGTTAAGTGTGGACCCAAATCCAAGAATGCCAGGGAACTGAAGGATGGATTTGGATTCACAGACATGGCTAAGCCTCCATCTAAGGAGTTCTCAGGGAGACCAGCTAAGGACAAATCTCAGGGGACTGAGGATGCTACCAGACCCTTTCTTCCTGTCAGCCTGACAGATCCAAAACAAGATGATTGACTTCAACAAACATCAGTCGAATATCAACTATGGGTTATGAATTGACATTACTCTAAGAGTTCAAAATAGAAAAATGGATACGTTCTTTTGTACCTGAGAACCATTCTGTGAGAACATAAAACCTTCTTATCTTAATGAGAATATAAACGTTTTCTATCCATCCTACTCTCCATTATCACTACCACCACTCCCTTCCCCAGAAGAAAAAGAGAAATCTGATTTGAGATGCACAGCATTCCTTTGTAGGGTGCCCAAACCGTTTACTACAGTTGGAAACAAGTAGTTTAAGAGTTAAAAGGTAGATCAGTTAATACTTTCTGAAATCGATTTCAGCTAACATTCAGTTAATTAAGTTTCTGACATTAATCGGAAGTTTTTTTGTGTTGCTCAGGGGAGGGTGTAAAGAGAAGGTACAAGAGATTGGGTCCCAGGAGCCCAGGGCACTGAGAGCCCCGGGAGTCAGAAGTGTAAATAAACCAAAACGATGAAGCAGATCATAAAGTGTCAAGGTCAAGAAATTCTGATTAGGATTATTTTTATTTCCTTCCCCTTGGGCGCACAAACAGAAGTCATTCTCTTACTGCATTAGGGTAGTTGCCTCATCTTTGAAGACTTTAAAATTTTTATTTCAGTATTTTTACCTTCATCATAAAGAGGCATTGCTTCTAGTATAGTTCTTATTCTTTTAACCAATGACCTAATGTATTCACATTTTAACAGCAGGGGATACAATACCGCCAGCTCTCTAAGGCATGAACAAAGAAGCTGATTCAGCTGAAAGAATTGGACTGTAACATGCATATTATGAGAGCAATTCTGCCACGGCACCGGTAGGAACACAGTGCTTTTTTCTCTTGACAACTACATTTTCTTACATGAACCTCAGGACAATTATGTCAGGTAAGAAAGGGCAGGTATTTATACCCATTTTCTAGATAAGACCAGGAGGAATTGAGTGTCTGACCTGGACGCACTTCTAGTAAGTGTTTAGAATCGAAGTCGAACTTGCCAGGTTGCCTGACTCTCAGCAGAGCGGTCTGTCGCATGTAAGAGTGTGTAACACAGAAATCACTATTATAAAAGTGGCTCCTAGAATCTGAGCGTACATTTGTTTTCCAAAAAAAGCAAAAGATCTTCCTATAAATTAAGATTTGTGTCATTAAAGTGGGGAACGATGGGTTGGAAGTGGGTGAAGGGCTAGGATTACTCAAGCTCACGCCCGAAATCAAAGCAGACTGTATCCTGGTACTTATTTCAAGAGCTTCATCTCTCATAGGCAGTGTCTGCTGGTTCCTGCTGTTGTCTCCCTGCTGTTTTTGCTGTTGCTAAATATGTGTTTAACTCTAACACACTCTGAAAAACTAATATGAATAAAGGCATGTCTGCCGTCAGAGGAAACAATGGCTTCAGAAGTTCAGTGTTGACAAAGGTTAATAGGAAGTAAATACCTGTTTGCAGTTGGGTCAGGAGATCCGTCTTTCGGCATGTTCTAGTTTTCAGGAAATAGGAATCCTTGCGGATGTTAGTGCCATGGACTTTATGCCAGTTCTTTTTATTACTCGCCACATAATTAAACCTCTTGAGCACACCATGTCTGTTTGAGACTTGTGTTCCTTTATTTATTCATCCCCTATAGTTAAAAGTAGAAATATTGCTAAGTCAGTATAGGGAAGTGTTATTTTTGCATTATAAGTTAATTTCATCATGATGACAAGTTTAAAGTCTTTATCCTAATTTCAGCGTTTCTATTACCAATTATAAAGAAGAGATTGGGGGGAAATGTACTGCCAAGGAAGAGCAGAGAATCTTGCTTTTAGGCAATTAATGTAATTGTTAATTTCCTAAAATGATTTCAGTGAAGTATTATGGAGAAATGAACTGTATGTCCTTCTGTTCTTTTAACAGTCCCGTTTTCTGACTGCATAACACTATTTTTAATGGCCTCTGTTGAAACAAATACCAACCAGGTGTTTATTAAAAGGAAAAAGCAGAAGGTGGGAAGTCATTTGTCATGGAAGTATAATCTTTGAAGGAAAGTCTGAGTGCAGTGTACCTCCACATTCTCTGCAGTGTCTTGCACCTCACAGGTGGGCAAAAATAGATTTGCTGGTTGGAAAGACCAACTGGCACTTTAAAGCACCTCTTTCCTTCCCTGTCACCCGTTTACGTTCATCACCTCATCCCAGACAGAGGACTCCTGGTGCTAATCTCTGGGGAAATGTATCAGAACCATGGTCTGGGGTCTTTTTATTGGTAGTACAGATCATTAGTTCTATGATAAGCCTACGTGTGTCAATAAAAATACCTAAAAATAGGGAACGTCTTTAATAATCTATAAGATGTTCCACCTAATACCTTTACTAATTTTCTCCCATCAAGGTAGTTATTCTCGAACCTGGGTGATTTTGCCTTTCAGGGGACATTTGGCAATGTCTGGAGACATTTTTGGTTGTTAGAACTAGGAAGGGGGTGCTATTAGCACCTAGTGGGTAGAAGGCAGGGACGCTGCTAAACATTCTTCACAAGACAGCCGGGGGGGGGGGGGCGGGGGGTGGGCGGCCCCAAATGTCAAGTGTGCCAAGGTTGAGAAACTTCATTATAGTCGAGTTTTGAATATCTATAATGAATTTGTTTTTCTTTCTTTTGCCTTTTTTCGTCCACGTCTTCTGACCGGAAGTGCTTCTTCAGCAGGGTCATTGTCAGTGGGAACTGCAGTCCTGGCTGCTCCCCTCTATTCCCCCCCACACCCCTGCCTGCCCCTCTCGATGATCAACAGTGGCTTCCTTCTGAAGCATATGATAACGCAAACTCCAAAGCAAAACTCAGAGAATTAGAGAATATATCTCATCCTGCCCCAATTGTCAGCATAGATTAGAGATTTTGCGGGGTTTTTTTTTAATCGTTACGTCCAGAAATAAAATAATTCTGCAAAAACATTTATAGAAATGCAGGATGATATTTATTTTAGTGTTTTTGTAATATTAACTTATTCTTTTATTTATTTATTTTTTTTTAACTTTTTTTTTTTATTTTTTTTTTCGACGTTTATTTATTTTTGGGACAGAGAGAGACAGAGCATGAACGGGGGAGGGGCAGAGAGAGAGGGAGACACAGAATCGGAAACAGGCTCCAGGCTCCGAGCCATCAGCCCAGAGCCCGACGCGGGGCTCGAACTCCCGGACCGCGAGATCGTGACCTGGCTGAAGTCGGACGCTTAACCGACTGCGCCACCCAGGCGCCCCTAACTTGTTCTTTTAGATGATATCTTTCTATATATTGCAAACAACTACCTCAAAATCAACATAAAATATTTTAATATACTTTTTTTAGAGGGGTGCAGTTCACTTGACAGGCTATAGGCAAATTAATCAAATTACATGTATATAATAATATCTTGTGAGTTTCAGAGAAGCCAATCCAAGACTAAATAAACCACCCATAATTGATTTGTACCCACATTTACACTCACTAATGGTTCACCAAGCAATGAGAGAGTGTAGAGCTTGACATTTTATAAACAGGGGTTAGCAAAACAATACCTAAATTGTAATGGAATGGGTTTGCATTGTTAATGTGGCGAAGAACCTTAACTAAATTACACTGCAAAGAGAAACAGGGTTCAGTACAATGACACATTTATGGAACACTGTCCTCCAGTTTTTCTGCTGGATCCCGGAAATGCAGAGATAGTAACTGTAGCTAACACTGAGCACTTCCTCTATGCCAAGCACTGCTCTAAGTGTTTGCTATATTCCTCTTACTTAATCCTCATAACAGCCCAGTTGGGTACATGCACTTATCATCCCCGTTTTGCAGATGGGGAAACAGATACTGCAAAGACAAAGAACTTGACCAAAACCACACAGCTGGTAAGTGATAGAGCTGGGCTTCAGTGCCAGGGAGTCAGACTCCAGAATGCACAGGTGTAACTGAGATGTGATGTGGGGTTTTCAGAAGGGGTCAGAGCAAGTCCAGGAACAAGTGCCAGGAACTATTCTAATATCTTTATACATATCATCTCATTTTTAAGATAAGGCAGGTATTAACGTTGCCATGTGTAGATGAGAAATCAGGCTTATAATTTCCCCAAAGTTATAGAATTGGGGAATAGTGGAACTCCCATGCCATTAGGGCTGACACTGGTGCACAGCTCACTACTGCATCAATCAGGCTGTGATCACTTCTGTGATATAGGTATGGGTATAGACAACCTTCAATGGATGCACAGAGAATTTATTTTGTCTGACTAGGGAAATCTAGGAAGGCTTCATGGAAGAAAAAGCCAGGGCCCTGAAGATTGAGAAGGATTTCTAAAGGCCATTGTGAAGAGCATTCCACACACGGAGAACAGAGGAAACAGGCATGGGGACAATGAGGTTGCCTGCATGATGTGGAGAGGTGGGGCACAGGGGATAGGGCCCAAAGTATCAATCATGTTGAACCATGATAATTTTCAGTTGTGTTGAATCATACTAATTTCCAGTCTGTGATATTTTCAATACCAGGGGACTTGTATTCAGTGGATAATGAGGAGCCGCTGAAGTTTTTCTAAGTAAAGCTTGTGTTTAAAGGGATACCTGATGGCAATGTGGAGAGAAGCTGGGAAGGTGCAGAGACTCCGCGGATGACTGGTAAAGAGGAGAAATATATGGCCTGGGCAGGGCGGTCAGAGTGCAACAGGCAGAGAAAAACATGGACATAGAAAGAAAGAGAAAAGAGCTGAGAATGACTAAATTTTCAGCATTGGTACTTAATGAGTGGAACACATTTAACCAAAATTGGAAACAGGTTTTGAGGAAAAACAAACGAGTTTGGTTTGGTCGTACAAGGATCAGGAGTAGTTCTGGAAGGTCTTAGAGAGTTTTGTATGCTAGGGCATTTTTGACTTTGTCCTAATGGTATTGCACTTAATGTCATTAAGCAAGGAAATGGGCTGCATCTGGATATGTATGGAGGATGAATCCAAGGGCAGCAGAAATGTAGGAAGGAGACCGGATAGAAGGCTACGGAAAGAGACGATGAGAGTCTGAACCAAGGTCATAGCAGTTAGGACAGAGGACAGACTTGAGAACAACTGGGGACATTAAATCAGCATGACTCAGTGATTGGTTGTGAATGCTTTGAGGAAGCAAGAGAAATCAGAAGACAGTCGAGAAGGAACTGGTAGATAGGGACGTGTTGGGAATGTAAACATGGCACTCGGCTGGGTTTGATGTGGTTACTCCTGCTCCTGGATTAGTTCCTGGTGGGGAAGATTCCTCTTCTAGGATTCTTGGGTATACATTGTTTTTTGTCTGTGTGTTTTTGTTTTTGTTTGTTTTTGTTTTGTTTGTTTTTTTTTTTTTTCTCCTGGGCTTGTTAAGCCTCAAGGGTGTGAGTCAGAGGCTGCCAGTACCTTGATTACCAGAGAGCCCATCCAAGACTTAGGCCACATAGAGAGCAAGCAAGCCAATGATGGGAGGAGAGAGGCAGCACTCTGATGAATGATTTCAGACCCCAAGTTTACATGGTTCATGTTCTGTTTCTATTGGACAATGTGCCTGCAGCCAGTGCCACTTTAGACTTCCCAGTTATATAAAATATCCAGTTTTTTTTTCCCCTAAAGGAAAAAAAAGTGACATAGAAATAGGAAATGAGGTAGGAGAGGTGTTATAAAAGCCAAGGGGAATTTCAAAAAGAGCCTGGTCTAAGGTGTTGGTATTACAAAAAGGTTGGGTATACTAATGTTTTAGCATTAATCAATTGATTTAAATTGATAACATTTATCAGTTGATTATCAGTTGATAAAATTCTAGAACAATGGCTTTAAACTGAAGAGTATTTATGAATCAAATGGGAACATCTCTAAACTACAGATTACCAGGCACCACTCCCTCATTCTGGGTTGGTGAGTATACAGAGGACAACTGTAATTGATTGATGGGTGGGTAGTGGGTTGTCATGCCTTGTGACATAAATAAGTGGGAATAAAATAAGTATCTGATGATACAATGGTATTTAGTTGGATACAATGGGATTTAATGTTTCTTCTGGTGCATATTTTGGCAAGTTGTATTAAAAGCATTAAAATTTTGTCCATCATCTTACCCAACAATTATATTGCCAAGAATTTATCCTAACGAGGTAATCATAGATGTATGGAAATATATAGCTGATAGATTATAATGTCCATGACTAATGCTTATTAGGTGTGTACTACATGCCAAGTATTGTTATAAGTGCTTTATGCATATTAACTCTTAATCTTTATCCCAACACTGTGAGGCAGTTAGATACTATTACCCCATTATTCAGTTAAAGAGAGTTAAGCCCCAGAAGATTAATTTGTTCAACGCTTCATACGAAGTGGAGGATATAAGACTGAAACCCTTGATGGTTATGTTGTACTGTCTCTCCTCACAGAATTGTTAGGATAGTCAAAAATTGAAAGTAATCTAAAGATATGCAGTGTGATACCTAAGAGAGCAGATGTCTCAGAAATCAACATACCAGCAAGCAAATCATTCAGGACTCAGACTCTGGAAACACTCTTGACCTCCTCTTGCCCCTGAAGATTATCAGAACAAATCCCATCATACCTCACGTCCTTGCTGAGACCAGTTGGTGCCAAAAGGGAAAGGCTCTCCGGTCAGTGACGACCCGAATCTTTATGGACCGGTGTGTTTCTCCATCTGATCCAATCCTGAGCTCCCGCCACGTGTGCTCAGCCTCTCCTCATGAGCACCAAATTCTCTTGTATCTTCAGCCTCTTCCCTGCACATCTTCTCTGTTTCCTTACTTTTCCTTAATGCTGGCAGCCCCCATGGACCCTGGTTTCCCACCACCAAGCAGAAACTGCCCTCCACCCCCGCTGCCGCAATGCCTTATTATAACGTTGCTAAGTGAACATTGTTAAATAGAATAGAGGGTGCTGGATGGTGAGTTGGGGTTCAACAACAGACCACAAGAGAAGCTGAGATAGTTTATTACTCATAGGTCCTGGAGGAAGCACATGACGTACCTTGAGGGGTCACAGAGGGAGATCAAGGCAGGGTGCTGGCAGGGAGAGGCAGGACCCTAGCACATATGCCTTTATTAGGGTCCATGGGCAGAGCGCTTTGGGGTTCCCCAGTCAAGGCAAGATGGGTCAATTCAAACCAGAAAGAGTGTGGTGTGGGTATGCTACACAAAGGTCTTATCTGAGGCAGGCAGGGAGGGGAGACTGTTGCTTGCAAGGGCTGTTGGGAAAGTCACATGAGGAACTTCTGTCTGTAGGCTACTTCCTGGGGCGAGGGTGCATGAGGGGCTGCTGTGAAAGTCCCTGAAGGCTGTTTGGCCAAACAAAGTGGATGCTGAGGCAGCAATAGCATGGAGTAGCTTAGCTGAACTCTTGACATACCCCATAGACCTCAGGGCCGGGGAGTAGAGAAGGTGACCCACTGAGTATCCCTGTGGCTTCCAAAGCATTAACTCCCTCATTTCCCTGTGAAACCTTTTGCTCCCTCTACACTCGCCCTCAGTGAGGCTGCCAAATGGAACTCAGCTGTCACACAGAAGGGCAGGGGGTGTAAAGCTTAGGCTATTGGCTCATATTCAGAGTCTTCTCTCCCACTCCCAGACCATCCCCACCAGTGTACCGTCTAGCCACCAACCCAGCTGCCTCTTGACTTGTGACCACCCCGTTCTGTTCTTTGTTTAAAGAGCCTGTCTTCTGATTGCCTCCCACTTGCTACCTCCATATCCTCAAGGAATTTTATTCATTTTGTAAATTATTTAAAACTTTTTAAATACAGAAAAGTGCAAAGGGTGTGATAAAGTGCCCATATATCTGCCACCCGCAGTGGACAGAGATGAACCTTCCTGATTTTATTTTAACCTATCTTTAAAGAATTAAAAATTACAGATAACATTTACATCTCTGTATTTCTCTCTTTAGTTCAACCCACCTGCTCCCTCCTAGAGGTCACTGCAGACATGAATGTCACATGAAGCCAAGCAGTGCTTCCGTTCTTTTGCTCACAATTTATTCACCCACTTCCCTTTTTTGATGGACCTTGGGCTATTTCCTGTTTTTCACTATAACATAATAAATGGTGCCTCAAAGTACATCCTAGTTACATCTTCTACTCAATGTACAAGAGTTTCTCTAGATCTGTGCTGTTCAACATGGTAACACTACTCTGTGCCTCTTGAGTGCTTGAAATGTCACTAGTCTACACTGAGATAACACACCAGATTGTGAAGATTTAGTATGAAAAAAAATACAAAATATTTCATGAATTAGTTTATGTTGATAACAAATTGAAATATTTTAAATATGTTGGGTTAAATAAAATGTTATCAAAATTAATTTTATCTGTTTCTCTTTGCTTTATAAAATGTGGCCACTAAAAGACTTAAATAATATATGGCTCACATACTTCTATTGAACAGCACTGCTCTAGGGCATATAAGTAAATTTGGAACTGGTGGGCATGGGTAAATTTTCAAATGGGTTTTTTTTAATTATCTTTCAGTCCCACCCCTTTATATAAACCCCCCCCCCCCCAAGTTTCTTGGTGATCTTTTCTCTCTCTGAGCTCCTATGGCACATAGGTCTGAATGTCTCATTTGGAATTTCAAATATACAATTTTGTATTTTGGTTTGTCTTTCTGTGCTGCCTTTTCCCCTTCACATCAGGGACCATATATGATGACTTTGCTTTCCCAGCAGTAAGCTCAGAGCCCCACATGTTTAGAGCAACTTAAATGTTTAAGGAAGATTTAGACGCTCCTGGCATGGTACCTGTCTGCTTTTAAGCTGTGACTTGTCCTGGAATAATTTTATCTTATTTGCCTAAAATATGCCTCAAGTTTCTTATGCATACAGGATTTACTCTACTCTCCCTACTATGAGAAAATTGCCTAGGAAGTAACATTAGTCTTTACTCTGCTTCCCTTTCTGTGAAGAAACTGCTGTTGATATCTTTCCAACACACTTCTCACTTCTAATGGGTTCTGGAGTCTCGGTAACTGGCTAGGCCAGGGCAGGCTTCACGTGTACAAGGCCATTTAGTTGGGTTTATAAAAGCTCCTTTCCAAATGACATCACCTTCAGCTACTTTCCTGTTATGTTACATCTGGTTCTATTAAACATGGCAGTGGGGCAGCTTATACAGAACTGCAAAACGCAAGGGCAGACAGGAATTAAGCTAGAGGTGAGTAAACTATGATGAAACTTAAAGCTGTCGATACTACATAGACAAGGTCCCCTCCCTCAGAGCTGGAGCTTTGTGAGTGACGCAGCCTTCGGTATCCCTGTGGGATTCCATTTTGTGAAATGAAGTACTAGTTTCTTGTGTTCCTCCACTGGTGTTGAGTCTATGAAGGAAAACCTGGGAAATGAGCTAATAGCCACAGAGAGATTATATTAAAGGAGATTTGATTTTAATCTAGACCTACCATTCCCAAAGTCGGTCAGAATCATCAGGGGGGTCTCTTAAACATGCAGATACTTGGGTTGCATTCCAGGCCTCCTAAAGCAGAATCTTCATGGGCAGGGCCTTGGAACCGACGTTTAAACAACTTCTCCAGGAGATTCATTTGTGGCTATTTCAAGAGCTGGCATTTGGAGTCACTCTTCCTACCAAGGGAGACAGACTCAGATGTAGAAGGTTTTAAATTAAACATCAAGGGAGAATCCATATGAAGCCCAATCTGACAATGTGGGAGAGAAGGTGGAAACAGTAGCATACGAATGGGTCTGGAAATCAGCTCCACTGCAGCACCTGCTAGCTTTGAGTTGTGGCCTTAGCCAGAATACTTGTAAATCTTTCTTTAGCTTTTTTCCACTTGATATTCCCAGCTCAGGATGACTCACAAGAAAATGATCTTTTCTTGCCTATCCAAACTGTTCCACAGTAGTCACAGATAGGTTTTACCTTACATGCCCACCTCCTGAATGTGCCTTTTCTTTCTTTATTTTAATATTTATTTATTTATTTTGAGACAGAGCAAGTGTGAGCAGGGGAGGGGCAAAGGGTGAGGGGGAGAGAGAGAATCCCAAGCAGGCTCCACGCTGTCAGCCCAGAGCCTAATGCGGGCTTAATACCATGAACTGTGAGATCATGACCTCAGCCAAAATCAAGAGTCGGGTACTTAACTGACTGAGCCACCCAGGCACCCTTCAAATGTGCCTTTTAAACCTCAAGCATTGTGTCCCAGCATTGCACGGCCCAGGGGACACAGCAATTATATTTGTCCTTAACACATTCTGCCAAGCTTGTTATCTTTTGTAACCATTCTCCTTTTATAGTCCTTAGGTATCTCATAGCACACTTTTTAGTTGATTAGTTACTTAACACACACACACACACACACACACACACACACACACACACTTAAAGCTGAGTGTGTTGTATTCATCCTTGAGAGAAAAGTGACACTGGTCATTGGCTGTATTTCAGTACTCTCCATTTGCATCAGCAACAAGGTGATAGAAAATGATTTTGAAATGGAAGCAGGGTGTTACCACCTGCTGTAAAACCTAAACTCTGAGAGCCCTTTGAGGGTTTGGTAAATTGTGAATAACTGAATTAAGATTTCATTCTGTATTTCTCAGATTTCCTCATATTTTAATTTGCTCTTCTGGGCTATCTCAGATTTTCATATCTTGGTGCCGGATTCATAATCCAGGAAGGAGTACTTAAAAACTAGAATCTTCGTTGCATGCAGGGGGTCACATGGCTATCCCACAATTCATTCATGTGTTGAATTTTTCCATAGAGTTAACATAAGACTTCATGCTGCTTTATTGATCACAACCAACTCACTTAGTCAAATCTTTCTGAGGAAAATCTGAATAGACCTCTGGACTAGCAGTCAGTTGAATTTTTCCATAGAGTTAACATAAGACTTCATGCTGCTTTATTGATCACAACTAACTCACTTAGTCAAACCTTTCTGAGGAAAATCTGAATAGACCTCTGGACTAGCAGTCAGAAGAGGTGGGCTCTCATCCAAGCAAGATGTTATTTGTCTTATGACCTTAGGCTCATCCCAAATCCCAGCCCCCTTTCTCACACCCTAACCAAATGAGGACATGAGCCTTGCCTCACAGGTCTGTGAAGAACTGATGATAAACATACATGGGGCAGTACTTTGAAAATTATAAGACACCATATGAAATTGGTGTTATAATTTGTTATTGTCACTGGAGAACAAGAGATGACAAATCTAACAGGAATACCACTTGACTTTATGATATCCATAAAAATGAATATTTTGTAGGGACTTTTTAATAGTCAGAAGTATCAAGTGATGACTGTTGAATAGTGGGTTGAGTTGAGATCGGGATCCCTTAGGAAAAATAGCAGAGAGATGGTTTGGTTTTTTGTTCTTCTATATATTGCTATATATATGCTATATTCCATAAGAAATATTTTCCTTTTCTTTGAAATCTGACTGTGACTGTTGCTAAGCGTCATTTCACATTAGTGTTTGCTTACCTACAGGGGTGCCTGTGTTTACTCCAGTGTTTTTATTCTTTATTTGAGAAGAAATATGGCCATATATACATAACTTTTATCATCAAAAAATATAATAATCTCTTGTTAACCATTGCAGAAGCGAGGAAGGATGCCAAGACACAAAAGACATGATCCCTATGTCTGAGGTGTTTACAAGTTAACTGGAAGATAAGACATGAGAACATAGAATGGTGACCACAATACAGGACACAGTAAACAGCAACCATGAATGTACACTCTGTGCCGTGCATGAGCAGGGTATAGTATGCACTAAGGAAGTTAAAAATAGTGAAAGAATAGGTGGGGTAGGTAGTGGAAAAAATAATCAGAGTTCCTTGAATGCCAGTACATTAAGCAGAGGGAGCTTTGCAGGTCATTATGCCAGAGGGGAGATTACGAAGGTTGTAAGATTATTACTACAAGATCCCCCCAAATAATGCCTAAGGCAAAACATATGGACTAATAATTTATAGAGGAGTATATATCCAGGAAATCAAGAATGAGAGAGTCAAGGAAGAGGCAAGGAAAAAAGGATTCCAAATATCAAAGGATGCACCACTGGGCTGCCCATAACTTCCCCTAAAACAGCTGATTGCTTCATCCTGCGGGACATCTTTAGAGAGGCTGTATGAAGCTAGCACACCTTGAAATAACCCATGGAATGGGTAGGGGGTGCAAGCAATTTAATCACTGGCCCCTTCTTGTCTGTTGACTCATACGGTGCCATTATGCTCCATGAGGTACTAACAACCCCTTGCCTCTGGGCTGGGCTAACTGGGTCAGAGCAGCAGTGGGGGAAGCCAGAGCCTCTGTGTGTCCAGTCCAGTGAGGGCAAAGGTGCACAGAGGCCTGTGGTTGCTATAGCAGCAGCAGCAGCAGCAGCAGCACCAGCTGAGGTGTGACTGTAGTCAGAACTCCCATTTCTGGGGAGTGAGGCAGATAGTCACGGCCCATATTGGAGAATGGGGGCTTGTGAGCTGGGTCAAGGAAATCTGGGAGGACACATAAACCAAGTCCAGCCTCTAACTGGTATTTTGTGCAAGAGAGACGATGAGTCTGGACAAAGGGAAAAAATTGATCAGTTAGGAGTAGAGTCAGAGCAATCACTTGTGGGATGTGAGCCTGCCTGAGAATAGTGAGAGGTAGGAAGCACGGAGATAAGTTTAGAGATTTTTCAGAAGTAAAGCCTTCTGTCAGTTTGAAATGGAAACGCGAGCTAGAGGAAAGAGGAGAAGCGGAAGTCTTAACAAGTCTACATGTTCCTAACATGGACCAGAAGAGGCAAGGTCCCGTCAGAGGAGCGTTCTCTGATGCAGCTTTCCTGGGTAGGTTGCAGCGGATTATCATAAGATCGAGATTGCCGTGTTCAAGAAGTCATTTTGATTAAGTGGTAAAAATAATGTGTGCTTCCCATTTTACTTGTGATAGCCATTCCCATTCTATGAGTGCAGTTAAATTGGGATCAGAATTTAGAATCGAATTTTTAGAATTTAGAATACCGCAATTCCTGACAGATTCTTCCATTGGACTGTTTTATGTTGTCACTCTTTCAGACCGCAGAGCACTTACTTTATATCCAAACTGTCCTTTTGCACTGGACCTGTACACACTGGTCATAATGGGTATTTGGGGGGTCTGTTAGTGTAATGATTATCCATTTTTTCCCCAGTGTGAGCTATCTTCTTCAATATCTTCCCCCGGCAAACAGACATAAATATAGAGTAAGTTCTAATGAGAGCATATCCCAAGATGGAGCTCTCCCCTCTCCCCAAAACAAACCCTAAAACCGTCAAATCAGAGACAAGGTAAACAGTCTAAAACTGGGCTATCTTTCCAAATGGAGCAATAGGAAGACAAGGAGCCAAGTTTGAAGCCCAAGAAGGTGAGGCGGAGGTGGTGATATTGAAAGAATCAAAGATAACTTTGGGGAGATGAGCTTGGGATGATTTCCAAGCTACTGTGCAGATGCCAAGGTAGCCTCGGTGGAGGGACACACATGATAGACAAACTCTCCTGTATTTTGCCAACAACATCAACAACTATTTGCTCCTGCCTCCCCTGTGAAAAATCACTAGATTTAATGGGAGCGAAAATGCACTCCCTTGAAATACCAGTGAAGGCAGCATGAGCAAGGACAACTGAGACGATAGTGCAGACGCGATCAACTGCAGACATCGTCAACTCTGAGAAGTTGACCCACAGACCCCAGGCTGAGGGACGCCTGGTGGAATCCCTCGCTTTTGAGGATGCACTGACCCTTGTGTTTGGGGGATTCCCAGTTCTTTTTTTTTCCTTTTTTAAATTTTTTCCAAGCTTTTCTTTATTCTTTTTTTTTTTTTTTGGTCTCAGTTCCATTTGTGTGTGTGTGTGTGTGTGTGTGTGTGTGTGTGTGTGTGTTTAAATAATTTCTTTTTCTTTTTTTTAAGTATGAAATTTATTGTCAAATTGGTTTCCATACAACACCCAGTGCTCATCCCAACATGTGGCCTCCTCAATGCCCATCACCCACCTTCCCCTCCCTCCCACCCCCATCAACCCTTAGTTTATTCTCAGTTTTTAAGACTTTCTTATGGTCCCAGTTCTTAATGCACAACAAGCATATGGTGGCTGGATTTCCACATGGCAGTCAACACAAAATCTCTGTTTAAACTGCTTACCTGAAATCATAACTTTTTAACCCACAGAGCTGTAACCTTCATGATATGCTTGATTTCTTTGAAACTGAGTCTGTGTACTGACCCTGAAGAACAGTAAATTTGTCTTGGGAACAAACAATTGAAAAATGCAGTTTGAAAAAGGGAGGGAAACAGAGATGGAAGAAGGAATTATTAACTACAACGAAGTTTCGTCCTTAATAGACAGCTGATGAATGCCTAAAATATGTGTACTAAAGACCCTGCATCATTTGGGTGTTTCTAAGAACTGCTTTTATTGATCAAATGGAAACTGGGGTTTCCAATGGTTGGGGATCTATTCAAATTAGCATGGTCATCTCTAATTTCCTTTACATTCTTCAGCTTAAAAACTTGAGTTTAAAAAATTACCTTTTTAATATCAAATGTAGACAAGATTGCAGAACATATGTAGTAGGTAACACATGGATTATATATGCTTTCTCTAGTGTCTACTATACTGGTATAAATTTTTGGTAATTACCAAAGGGATTTAGAAAATGAGATAGCACAGTGTGGACTTTGAAAGCGTATTGATTTGAGTCTTGGCTCTATTTTTTTATTAGTTTGAGACCTGGGCAAGTTATTTAACTCATTTTTACCTGAGTTTCCCCTACAGAATGGGGATGATAATAATTCCCACATGTCTTACAGAACTGTGAGGATTAAATCAGGTACTGTCCTAAGCAGACAGACTGCTTAACAGTACCTGATGCCCAGGAAGTACGCCCAATATGTTACCTGGGTGAAATTACCTGTTAATTAAGTAAAAGGGAGCAAGAAAGCTTACTCAACCAAGCAATGTAAAGATTTCAAAGAAGAATTCATTACTTGCCTAAGAGAATAAGCTTTTTCAGGCATATTAAATATATTGTTTTCCTTATTTAATGTTCAAATAAGTGGAGGTCACTAATTAATGAAGTAGTATCTTTATTAAGCAACTTCAAAGAGTTTTGTTTCCATTACTACATGTATGAAAGTAATTAAGCTGCATATTTAGAAATTTTCTGCAAATCATTACATGTTTTTGAATGAACAAAATTAGGATTTTCATTGGTTGGAGAAAATGTACACACAGTTAGTTTGCAAGATTTTACTGTATGATCTGTAAGATTTTACCTGCTACAAGGTAGGTTTAATAGTTGTCTCGTTTTATAGGTAGAGAATTCGAAACACAGACCATTGAGTGATTTGTTCAAAATCACCCAGAAAACCCACAGTGAAGTGCATTATCCCCTGATCATCTTCCTTCCCAGATCCATCTCATCCATTTTCCTTCCAAATCAGTGCTACACCAACCATTCATTCACCCGAACCAGTAACCCAAGACTTGTCCTGATTCTTCATTCATTCCCACAGTCTGAAGAGATTCACATCCCTGAAATTTATTGACCTTCCTTGTCACTCCTTCCCCAGTGTCTCTGCATCAGTTCCACTCCTCATCACCAGAATGGTGTGTCTCCGGTAAGTTTCCCAATAGCCAGACTTGTCCCTCCCCACAATCCTTTTTCCACATCTCATCCAGAAGGGACCTTACAGAAGGAAAATCTGCAAAAGCAAAACCAAAAGAAAGTAAAACAAAATTCTCTGAAATAGTAATAATAGTATAGTGATGTAAGAGAACAAAAACATTGCAATGCCTCCCTGGAGTCCTCAGGTTATATCCCAAACTCCTTTCATGACATTCAAGGGTCTTCCTGGGAGAGTCCCTCGTCTTTCATTTCTCTCTTTCTAGAACTCTCTGCTTCTACCATATTGAGTTATTTGCAGAAACCCAAATTGTGCAAATTTCCTCAGGTCTTCATGTGTTTACAGAAGCTGTTACCCTTTTCCTGGAATAGGATTGACAGTCCTTTCCCCTCTAATCCCTTCTTACTTGCCTGGTTAAAATGTACTTGATCCACAAGACTCAGTGCCTTCTTCCCAGAGGAAATCTAAACTGGAGAGTCTCTGTATTATTGGATTTGTAGTTTCTCCTTATGCTCCCTTCTCTGGAGTGTGAGCTCCTTGATGACATAGACCATGTCCTATTAACTTTTTAATCTAACAGGTATTAACAGATCTGGAGTCAGGTCCAGTCACTATATCTTCTATGCACTTATTCTATTTAGTGCATGACAGAGTCTAGACCACTGAACTATAAATAAGCGATTCAATGTGGACATCTAGTGGCCAAAGTGGGAGAATGACTGTTCTTGAGTATTTGTGTGAATTGTTAATTTACTCATATTTTTTAAACATTTATTTATTTTTGAGATAGAAAGAGCAGGGGAGGGGCAGACATAGGAAAAGAGAAAGAATCCTAAGCAGGGTCTGCACTGTCAGCACAGAGCCCGAAGCAGGGCTCGAACTCATGAACTGTGAGATTAGGACATGAGCCAAGATCGAGGGTTGGCCACTTAACCACCTGAGCCATCCCGGTGCCTGTATGTCCTCATATATTTAAGCTCTAGAGCTCTTCTGACTGTTTCTGTTCCTTGTGTCCAATTTCTACCACTTAATTTTCCCCCTAGATACTCAACTATTCAATAATAATAGTAATACCTTATATATTACCATCTTACTAAATACAGTCATATTCTCACTTAATACACATACAAACACACTCATGATGAGACAGCATTTTGGTACTATTATTTCTATTTTACTGTAAGCAAATCGAGGTTCATAGATGTTAATTTTCCCAGAGTGATACGTATTTATGTATGGAAACTGAAGTTGAATCCAAGACTGGCCTCAGAAACATTCATCTCTTATAGAATTTATCATTCTATTGTTTCTTTCTTTCATAATTTATCTTTGCCCATTTCCTAGCATAGTGCCTGGTATATTGCACGTGCATGATATTGGCCTGTTGATAAATGTTGTAAGTGAATGCATTGTCATCAAGTTATATCACAAAGAACTTGACTTGACTCAAGCTAATGCGCAGAGTTAACCCTTGGATACCTCTTTTCGTTTCCACGCTTTTTGTATGCTATATCCTTGGCCTTGAAATATCCTCACTCTTGTCAACTTGATAAACTCTCTTTCACTCATCAATTCAAATATCGCTTTCACTTAAACCCTCCTCAGTATTTCCATAGGCAGAGATACGCTCTTCCTCAACTGCATCCTCCTGCTTGCAGACACAGTTCTGGTTTAGTGCTTACCGCATTCCTGAAATTACTACTTTACATGTCTGTCTTCTCCTCAGGCTGTGAGATCTCTGGCAGCATTTCAGGTAGAGGGAACAGTGGTGTCAAAGCAGCCAGTTTTGAATGTGGCTGGCAGTTTGAGGCATGCCGAGGATTAAGGCGAGTCTCCATAATATGACAACGAGATTAGTTTGTATAGACTTCTGTCTTCAAATTGAAGTATACATGCTGCTTGCGATATGGCAACTCTTTTAAAAATTTTTTTAGTGTTTATTTTTGAGTGAGAGATAGAGCATGAGTGGGGAGGGGCTGAGAGACGTGGGACAGAGGATCAGAAGTGGGCTCTGTGCTGACAGCAAGAAGCCCAATGTGGGGTTCAATTTCATAAACCGTGAGATCATGACCTGAGCTGAAGTCAGACTCTTAATGGACTGAGCCACCCAGGAGCCCCGATAGCAACTCTTTCTAATGGCAAGGGCAGTTTTAAGAGAATCAACTTCGAAATTCTCAACTTTAATTTGTATTAGAAACCAGCTCCCTGTGATCCAGACCCTCCCATCTCCCATTTTCCATCCCCCATCTCCCACTTCACACCGAAAGATAAACCCCTCGCCCATCCCAACTCTTATGGTGGAAAATTACCAGGGAGAGGTGAAAGGAAATTCCAGGATGGCAAACAAAGGGACAATTTAAAATATTGATGAAGAACTAGAGGAAGTGAATGACCACTTAGGTGGTTTCCAATTTTATGCGTTATATTTATTTATTTATTTATTTGAGAGAGAGAGAGAGAGAGAGAGAGAGAGAGAGAGAGAGAGAGAGAG